>NC_134097.1:39969430-40289430 GCF_000715075.1 Nicotiana tabacum | reverse complement strand
GAGATTTAGGGTGTCCCAAGTCACCGGTTTTAATCCCGAATCGAGGAAAAGAATGACTCTAAATTACAGTCTGCGTACCAGAAATCTGGACAAGGAATTCTGTTGACCCGGGAGAAGGTGTTAGGCATTCCCAAGTTCCGTGGTTCTAGCACGGTCGCTCAATTGTTATATTCGGCTTATTTATCTGATTTTAACAATTATGTACTCAGTGCGAATTATGACTTTTTTTGCCGCTTTTATTATTATTATTATTGTTATTTTTAGAAAAGAATTGCAACGTCGTGAAAACGTATCTCGGACCTCGTCACAATCAATGTACCCGTGGTCATAGACACGTTTCGACTCCGTTGAGATTTAGACTTGGGTTGCATAAATGCACACCCGTACTTAAAGAAGTAATTTTATTAAAGACGCGCCCTAAGCGACTAGCGTAGTGTTATTTTGGGCAAGGCCGTGAAATTTTGCTAAACGGCCCGTCCCGAAGTCTAAGCAACTTTACAAACACGTATAGAGGGCCCCACAGCTTGTGATTTACTTGGCAAGGCACGCCTCATTTTTGTTTTAAAAGGATATCCTAAAGCGACTATGCTTTTCTATTTTTCCGTTTTTTGTCCGTCTCTAAAAATGAAAGAAGAAAAGGTCCTACTTTATTTTCATGCTTACGAGTTAATTATAGTTGGGTTCCGAATATGATTCGTAGAATTTGAAAATGATTCAATCAGGGCAGTCCGTTGCCAACGCGGGCCCAGGCCCAACGTGTATGGTACAAAACTGGACCTGGGCCATCTCATTCACATGTTACTACCTAGTTACATTATACTACACATGCTCACAGTTTGCTAAATTAAAGAACTTGGCAATCTAATTTTAATCCTAAACCATTTACATGCTGAAATTAACCAATAGTATCTAGCTAAACAATCTTCCTACAAGTTTTGAAACGGGCTATTTGTTTAATGAGCTAACTGTTGAATGTTTAAGAATAGTCTAAATCAGCTAACATGCTTTTTGAGACATGATAATCATCAAACAATAACGAACTAACTGAACAGAGCTACTACACCATTAGTCTTTTTAACTAGCATACATAGACAGTTCGTCCACTAAGCTACTGTCAGATGTTCCATTATATATATCAAACAACTACATGATTCTAATTAGAGGAAGCTAAATAATGTACATATACAACTAGAATTCAGAATATAACTAAGATAAATTCAGAACTTCAACTCTTCATTTCATATTCATGCTTCAGTTTCCATTCTACAAGAACCAGTGTATCAATTTGTGTACCTGGTATTTGGAAAGCAAAGAAGAGGAAGATCAGTAGAAGCAGCAGTAGCACACACACAACAACACAGCAGGTTCAGCAACACAGCAAAACCAGTGAAACCAGTAATAACAGTAGCAGAAATCCCAGGAGCAGATTAAAAACAAGAGAATAGCCCAGTAGCTCAATAAAACAGTGCTTGAAAACCAACAGAAATCCCAGGAAATACCAAATTCAAACCAAGCAGTACCACAAAGCAATTAAAGTCAAAGCAGAAGAGAGGCAGATGCAAGAAAACTGTGGCTTTCTAATCGTGAACCCTCAAAGAAGAAAACAAACTGAAGCTCTTTGATGTAAAGCTTAGCCTTAAACACTCACTCCATCACTGACTTAGCAAGATAATAGCACAGCCTATATGCACTCTATTTCTCTAGAGTTTCAGGTTAAATCTCCAGCCTCAACACCCTTCTTTTTCTCTGGCTTATGAGGATCAAAGAACCATCCTTAACACTTAAACTATTTTCTGGACTTTTTTTTTTCTTTTTTTCCTTAATTACTGAACTTTTAGGTGTTAAAAATTCAGCCTATTCAACTCTAAAAATTACTGAATTCTGATGATAAAATCCAACAGGTTTTTAACTTGAACTATGAATATTTTTCCTTTCTTCAAAGTTCAGCTTCCATTCACTCTTAAACTCTCCAAGAGAAACTGAATATTTTAGCTTTCAAAATGCTGTCCAAGACTGCTTAAAGAATTGATTTCCTTTTTAGTATTTTTCAGAAGATGATTTTTTTCTTAGTTCTCTCTATATCTCCCCCCTTTTCTCTACAGACCTCATCCCCCTCTTATACAAGTCTGCCTTCCTTCCAAACCTACTGCCCGACCCCCTTTTCCCCACTAAATCTGAAATTTTCCACTTAAAATCCACTAAGGAAAACTTTTCCTTATTTTCAACCCCCATTCCCTTTTGTTCCCTATTAATACTAATCAATTCATTAGTTTAATGGTATTTTAATACTTAGTGGACAGAACACTCAAACCACCCATCTTCCCTATTTTCAATTCCCAAATTACCCTTCTAAAATCCCTGAAATTGCAGCTATAGCCAATGCTCCTAAGTTCTGAATGCAGCCTTATGACTCACTACTATCTAGTTGACATTATCACCAATACTGAATTCAAATCAGTTGTCAGATTCATTTCAGACCCTAAACAGTAGGATTTAATTCATCAATCGCTTAAACTTGAATCAAACAACAACAAAATAAAGGCTAAGGCTATCGATTGACAGGGCATGACACAGCAGGTTTAGGTGACAACCAAAATAGCAGTTGTGATGAAGCAGTTCGATTGACCAAGCAATTCAGAACATTTCAAATGATCAAGCAAAAATAATGTGACGAACTGAATATACCCACATGCTCAGTACTAAGTTCAACTATACCAACAGGCTCGTTTCAACACAACATTTAGGATAGAAACGAAGTAGGAGGGGAAACAGACTAGCATGAACCATGAAATCAAAACCAACATTACACTACTATCATGTTAAATTAATATTCAGGCCTACCGGACTAATCGACGTCACTTATTCAATCGATTACACAAATTATAACACATAACAATTACAGCAAACAGAAGCAATGATAGAATTGGACCAAATAAAAGGTTTACTGAAGATGAATAGAATTAATTAAAAGAAAAGTAGAAAAATCACACAAACTAATAAAACATGCAAAGAGATACAAATAGAACACATGAACAGAAGGAAGGAAAGGAAAAATACCTCTGAATCTTAAGAACAAAAATGACCCAGTCTCGAACCGGACTCGACCTCTTTGAGGTCGAACGGACTTTAATCGAAGTGTTCTCAACCGAGAACACCTTGATTAAGGTCTATTAGACCCCAACCCTTCGTTTAATTGGACAGAACCCAAGGTTCTGGATTTCTAGGGTTCATACAGTCGATTTGGGGCTTGAAGGTTTCTGGTTAGATTCGAATCAAACCAAGCTTGGTTTGGTTACGAGTGAGGTCAAGGGAGTAACTGGTATGAATTTGGGGTGGTTTGGCATAGATGGGGTTTTGGCTCGAATCTTCAAATGAAGATTCGAGAAGATGGGGATTAATTCGAGCCAAGGGAATAGTGGATTCGTAACAGGGTGTTAAGGTGGATCTATAGTGATAAGGAGGTGGCCGGCGGCGTAGTTGCCGCCGGGTTTCAGGTGAAGGGGAGCTATGGCGGCTAGGGTTTGACCTAGGTTCCGTCTCTGAAATGAGAGAGACGAAGTGAGGAAGGGGGGGGGGTGTTTGGCAATGGGGGCGTGGGGTGAGAGATGGGGTCTTATTTACGAAAGGGAGGGATGGATCCTGGCCGTTGGATCAGGTGAGATTGATGGCCAGGATCTCTTCACTTAAGGGAACGGTGTCATTTTGATTGAGTGGGGATTGGGTCGGTCTCAGACGGGAGTGGGTCGGGTCATGAGGGAAAGCTTGGGAGTCGTTAGATCAAAAGAAATGAACGGTCCCGATAAAATACAACCATACGACGTCGTTTGGTTTAATGAAAGAACTGAACTGGACCGTTAGATCTGTTTGATCAACGGTCCAGATGGAAAGTGCCAATACGGCGTCGTTTCCTTCATCTGAGAGACCAGCTAACTAACCTGGGTCAAATGAGTTGATTTGGGCCTGGTTTTTGGTCTCAATTTTAAGCCCACATCTGAATTTCTTCATTTTTTGAACTCTTTTTCTTTTCCTTCTTTAATTTCTAATTTAAACACAATTCCTAATTAAATTGTAAAATCAAAAATAAAACTACACAAATATTAATTAACACTTACAACAATTAACACACAAATTAAAACCTTAAAATAAAATCACACAATGACAACAAATAGAATAAAATGCATATTTTTGTGATTTTCCTTTTAGAGCCAAATGATGATTTAATTAATTCCTAAATGCATAATTAAATCCTAAATATGCATGCAACATGTATTTTTGTATTTTTCAATTAACTACAATAAGGTAAACATTTACGGACAAAATAATTACCAAAAATGTCACGCAAATTCTCAAAATTGTACCCGAAGGCAACTTGCTTTATTTCTCGATTTCGTTTGGAGTAATTTCCGTGAAGCAAAAATCACGTACTCACAACTGCCCCTCTTTGTCCGAAAACACAAAGAGTTTTCGTGCAAAGATAAAGTGAGCGGATACAAGCGATTTTTGCCTGTTGGAGTACTCCGTGTGAAGCATTTTTTGAAAAAGATTTAACCGAACCTTTGCTTCAAAGGTTTCCTACATATCCCTGGCTAGAAGAGAATCAGGTTAATGTAGTTCAGGAAATTTTTGTAGCTGGGACTACCATGGGATTGCCTTTTGCTGTTACTGCGGCTGCATGCTGTTGCTACTGCTTTTCGACCTCCTTATTACACCATTGCTTAAAGATAAAGAAGTTATACTAAGCTATGAGCTATGCATTACAAAATTTTATTCTCAAACTTGGTCATGTGACTGGTGTTGCCTTGTTGCCTTGTGTTTCCTCTGATGTTGCCTTTACTTCTGAATTGACTTGTATTCTCCCTTGATCGCCGATCTCGAACTGTTTATTTTCTTCTTGTGAGCTTCACGTTATTTTCCTTCGAATCTTGAACTGCCTTTCTCTGCTGGGGATTTTGTTGTCTCCCGCTGCTTTACTGACTTCAACAACATTTACTTCTTAAAATATAACACCTCCATTCTCCAGGCGGGCTCCTGATTTCAACAACTCCTTAAATGTAACACCTCCATTCTCCAGGCGGGCTCCTGAATTCAACTACTTCTTCAAAATAATTCAGCCTCCATTCTCCAGGCGGGCTCCTCACTTCAACAACTTCTTCAAAATAATTCAGCCTTCATTCTTCAGGCGGGCTCCTGACTTCATCAGCAACTTTGAAAATAAATCAGCCTCCATTCTCCAGGCGGGCTCCTGACTCCAACAACAACTTAAAAATAATTCAGCCTCCATTCTCCAGGCGGGCTCCTGACTCCAACAACTTCTTAAAAATAATTCAGCCTCCATTCTCCAGGCGGGCTCCTAACTTCAACAACTTTTTTAAAAATAATTCAGCCTCCATTCTCCAGGCGGGCTCCTGACTTCATCAGCTTCTTAAAAATAATTCAGCCTCCATTCTCCAGACGGGCTCCTGACTTCATCAGCAACTAGAAAATGTAACACCTCCATTCTCCAGGCGGGCTCCTGACTCCAACAAAAACTTAAAAATAATTCAGCCTCCATTCTCCAGGCGGGCTCCTGACTTCAACAACTTCTTAAAAATAATTCAGCCTCCATTCTCCAGGCGGGCTCCTGACTTCATCAGCAACTAAAAAATGTAACACCTCCATTCTCCAGGCGGGCTCCTGACTCCAACAACAACTTAAAAATAATTCAGCCTCCATTCTCCAGGCGGGCTCCTGACTTCAACAACTTTTAAAAATGTAACACCTTCATTCTCCAGGCGGGCTCATGACTTCAACTACTTCTTCAAAATAATTCAGCATCCATTATCCAGGCGGGCTCCTGACTTCAACAACTTTTTAAAATGTAACACCTCCATTCTCCAGGCGGGCTCCTGACTTCAACAATTTCTTAAAAATACAACACCTCCATTCTCCAGGCGGGCTCCTGACTTCAACTACAGCTTAAATGTAACACCTCCATTCTCCAGGCGGGCTCCTGACTTCAGCAACTTGAATCATCCTCTTTCAACTGTTTCCCTCAAAAACTGGTGTGTTATTCCTCCGAAATCTGCTGGGGACAAATGCCGGTGTTTTATTCACAACTATGTTATTTTCCTTCTTCACAGACTACTTCCTTTAAAGCTGGTGCCTTCCTTCCACTTGGAACTACTTTCCTCAAGCTGGTGTTTTCACTTCTCTGAAACCTGCCGGGGATATCACTGCTGGGGAATTATCTTCCTCCTTTTAACAATGGCGGGGATGATATTGATTCAAAGGCCATTACTTTTACAACTTTGGGTTATCTTGCTTCTTCCAAGATTGCTTTTCTTTTAAAACTTGTATCTCCCTTCTCGTATACTGCTGGGGATTTTACTTCCTTCAAAACTTGTGTTATCTTCTCTCTTTCCCAAATGGCTATCTGATTTCAAGAAAATTTTCGTAATGAGAGAAAATTTTCTGCCCCAGTTTGATAATCTTCTTTGTGACTCTGTCTTCCTGCTGTCAATAATATTTCCTTTCCCTACTTTAAATCAAAGAAAAATTTGTTAGTTTAAAACAGGACGAGTGGTCGTGCCACTTCTGTCGCGGATGGTTTTTTCCCTTTTCTTTTCCCTGCTTTGCTATAAAACTTGCTGGGGATGATATTATTTGTTGGGTCTGATATTCCTGCTGGGGATGGTTTTTCTTTTCTCTTCCTTCCCCGCTCTGTGTTGTCCGACCATTGTGGAGCTTGGTCGAGAATCTGTCGGAGTTGTTCCTGTATCTTGCAAATCTGCTGGGAATCCTCTTGGAATTTAATCCTTAACTTTTCAACTGTTGTTCTTTCTATTTTTCTCCGACTTTCCCTGGAAATTTGGGCCTCTTGGAATCTAGACCTATTCATCATTTGGTCTTGCGACAAACTTCTTTTTGCTTTGTCGCTTTATCTTTGGCCTGTCCTATTCGCATTTTGCTTTGCCCCATTTTGGCCACTGATAGTAAGCTCTGAAAATTCTTTTCAAAAACAAACTGCTGGGGAGGTAAAGTCTTTAAACCAAGAAATGAAAAAGTGATGATTTCAAAAAATAGGAAAAGAAGAAGTCTTTTTGAACAAATGCTGGGGAAAAGGAAAGAAAATAACTTATCTGAATGATATAACCAATCCCAACGATCATGTTGTGCATTCCGGATTGATCAACCCAGTCTATTCATATCAATCAATCTTTCGGATGGCCTCATGTCACTGGGGATAAATAAACACTCAACTCTTTGCCAAATGTTGACCCTTTCCGCCAATCTTGCCTTGTCGCCTCATAGTGCCCTTTGAGGGGTTTTCACTAATAAGACTCTCTCATTTCTCTCAACTCCCGTCGCCTCACGGTGTCTGTGAAGGTTTTCACCGATAAGACTCTATCATTTTATTTTATTTTTCAGCTGGGGATTGGAGTGCTGTCGATATGACTCTCTTTGCTGGGGATTCTTTCGGCTATCAATTCATTTCCAGCTTATGATCTTCTTCTTTGTTGGGGATCAGAGTGTTATTCCTGACTTCCATTTGCATTGACTTAGCACTTCTCAGATACTGATCGAGAGGTCTTTTATGGACATCAATAGGGTTTTTTGTGTATGGCTAAAAGGAAAAGGGGTATCAAAAGTTCAAAATAATTTTTAGGGGTAAAACAGTACAACTCTTGGAATCAAACTTTCTTACCAAAATTACAAACGCAAACTTCTGCCCCAGTTTTTCTTGCTTGGGGATTTTTATTATTATTTTTTTTGTTACACTATGTTACATTATGCACACTATGTTACACTATGACCGAGCCGTTAGGCGCCTACGTATCCTTCTTTGAGGAATCAGGTCAAACGTAGTTCCCAATTCCTTTATTTTCTTGTGACTTTCTTTTGCCTTTATTATCATTATTTTTCTCTTTTTCTTTTTTCTTTCATTTTAATTACTAATTCCAAAAGAGGGATATGAAAGAATAAATAAGGCTCAAAAGGGGAAGCAAAGGTTAAAGTGTTTGGATAGAAGAAAGAATTGCCTCCGTTATTTCATTCTCCGATAAATGCCAACTACAAAAAAACATCAATTACAATCAAAAGAAATCATACATAATATCTCTTAACTCCGTCAGAATTGATAGCCATGTCGACGCATTTCCCTTCGATATTTGTTAAACATAAAGCGCCATTGGACAACACTCTGGTTATAATGAATGGTCCTTGCCAATTCGGGACGAACTTGCCCTTTGCTTCTGCCTGATGTGGCCGGATTTGTTTCAACACCTGCTGCCCCATTTCAAATTTTTTGGGGCACACCTTCTTGTTGTAGGCTCTCGCCATTCTCTTTTGATATAACTGGCCATGACACACAGCTGTCAATCTCTTTTCATCAATCAGGTTCAACTTCTCCAACCGGCCTTTGACCTACTCGTCATCATCAATCTCAGCTTCAGCGATAATCCGAAGGGATGGAATTTCAACTTCCGCCGATATTACTGCTTCAGTTCCATATACCAACAAATAAGGAGTTTCCCCTACTGAAGTACGAACAGTAGTGCGATAACCCAACAATGCAAATGGTAATTTCTCATGCCATTGTCTGGATCCTTCTATCATCTTCCTCAGTATCTTCTTTATGTTTTTGTTGGCTGCTTCAACTTCTCCATTCGCCTTGGGACGATATGGGGTGGAATTGCGGTGTGCAATCTTAAACTGTTGACATACCTCTTTCATCAAATTGCTGTTAAGATTAGCACCATTATCCGTGATGATCACTTTTGGGACCCCAAATCTACAGATGATATGGGAGTGAACAAAATCCACCACTGCCTTCTTGGTTACCGACTTGAAAGTTTTAGCTTCAACCCACTTAGTGAAATAGTCGATGGTCACCAGAATGAACCTATGACCGTTGGTAGCTGCCGGCTCAATAGGTCCAATGACATCCATGCCCCACGCAACAAATGGCCATGGTGCTGACATTGTATGCAATTCTGTCGGCAGAGAATGAATCAAATCTCCATGTATCTACACTGATGGCATTTTCGCACGAAATTGATACAATCACGCTCCATAGTGAGCCAATAGTACCCTGCTCGAAGAATCTTCTTTGCCAATACATATCCGCTCATATGTGGCTCACAAACTCCAGCATGTACCTCTGTCATAATTGTCGTGGCTTGACTGGCATCTATACATCTCAGTAATCCCAAATCTGGGGTTCTTTTGTACAACACTCCCCCACTGAGGAAAAATCCATTGGCCAATCGCTGAATGGCTCTCTTTTGATCTCCGGTGGCCTGATCTAGGTATATCCCCATCCTGAGGTACTCCTTGACATCATAAAACCATGGCTCGCCATCCATTTCTTCCTCTATCATGTTGCAATAAGCATGTTGATCACGAACCTGAATATGCAACGGGTCAACATGAATTTTGTCTGGGTGATGCAACATTGATGCTAAAGTGGCCAAAGTATCGACAACCTCATTGTGAACTCTTGGGATGTGTCTGAACTTCACTGATCGCAATCGCTTGCTCAGATCGTGCAAACATTGTCGATATGGTATGAGCTTCAAATCGCGTGTTTCCCATTCACCCTAAATCTGATGCACCAGGAGGTCCGAGTCCCCCAAGACCAAGACGTTCTAGACATCCATGTCTGCAGCTAGTCGCAGACCCAAAATGCATGCCTCATACTCAGCCATGTTGTTGGTACAATAGAAACGCAGCTGAGCCGTAACAGGATAATGACGTCCTATTTCAGAAATAAGTACCGCTCCTATTCCAACTCCCTTCGCATTTGCGGCTCCATCAAAGAAGAGATTCCAACATGGTTCCTCAGGTAATTCCAACTCATCTATATGCATCACTTCTTCGTCAGGAAAATACGTCCTCAACGGCTCGTATTCTTCATTAACAGGATTCTCATCCAAGTGATCGGCCAGTGCTTGGGCTTTCATGGCCGTCCTCGTCACATAGACGATGTCAAACTCCGTGAGTAATATTTGTCATTTCGCTAACCTCCCTGTGGGCATAGGCTTCTGGAAAATATACTTTAGTGGATCCAAGCGTGAAATGGGATAAGTAGTATATGATGACAGATAATGTTTCAATTTCTGGGCCACCCAAGTTAGGGTGCAACATGTCTTCTCAAGTTGAGTGTACTTAACCTCATATACTGTAAACTTCTTGCTGAGATAATAGATGTCTTGCTCCTTCCTTCCTGTAATGTCGTGTTGTCCTAGTACAACCAAACGAATTCTCTAGGACCGTTAGATAAAGAATTAACGGTCTCCCCGACTCAGGTGGAACCAACACAGGTGGATTTGATAAATATCCTTTGATCTGGTCAAATGGCTCCTGACATTCTGTTGTCCATTCTATCGCAACATCTTTTTTCAGTAGCCGAAAAATGGGTTCACAAGTTGCTATGAGTTGAGCAATAAATCTGCTGATGTAATTCAACCTTCCCAACAGACTCATTACTTCTGTCTTATTCTTCGGCGGTGGCAAATCTTGGATAGATTTGATCTTTGACGGGTCCAGTTCAATACCTCGCCGACTGACGATGAATCCCAACAACTTTCCAAATGGAACACCAAAGGCACATTTGGTCGGGTTGAGCTTAATATCATACCTTCGAAGTCTTTGAAAAAACTTCCTTAGGTCTGCTACGTGGTCTTCCTGATGCTTGGACTTTATGATCACATCGTCCATGTACACCTTAATCTCTTTGTGGATTATGTCATGAAACACAGTGGTCATTGGTCTCATGTACGTTGCCCCAATATTCTTCAAACCAAATGGCATTACTTGGTAGAAATAAGTCCCCCATGGCATGATGAATGCCGTCTTTTCCACATCTTCTTCATCCATCAGAATCTGATGATACCCAGCATAACAATCTACAAAAGATCCGATCTCATGTCCGGCACAATTGTCGATCAAGATATGGATGTTGGGTAAAGGAAAGTTGTCCTTTGGACTCGCCATGTTCAGATTGCGTTAATCGACACACACCCTAATCTTCCCATCTTTCTTCGGCACTAACACCATATTAGCCAACCAATCAGGATATCGAGTGACCCGAATAACCTTTGCTTGTAGCTGCTTGGTTACTTCTTCTTTAATCTTCACACTCATGTCTGTTTTGAACTTCCTCAATTTTTGCTTGATGGGAGGGCATGCCGGGTCAGTGGGCAATTTGTGAACCACTAAATCCGTGCTTAACCCCGGCATGTCATCATACGACCATGCAAAAACATCTTTGAACTCAATAAGTGTTTTGATTAGTTCTTCCCTGATATTTGGTGCAATGTGGATGCTTATTTTAGTTTCCCTGATATCGTCTGCATCCCCTAAATTGATGGCTTCTGTGTCATTTAAGTTGGGCTTGGATTTCTCTTCAAACTGGTTTAACTCTCTGTTTATCTCTTCGAAGGCTTCATCCTCATCATATTCCGATTCATTATCATAATCGACCTCTTGTATAGTTAGTTCAGAATCAGATTGATCTTTTAGACTAGGTTGAATATCCGTTGTGCATGCCATGTCATTAGAACCAGTATGAAAAGAACTATTCAGAAAAGAAAAGAAGAAAACAGAATTAAAACAAAAATAAAGAGAATTTTTTTTACTTTATTAAACTGCGGGATAACAGAGTTTCACACTTTTGCGGAATACAAAGATAAAACAATAACTGGATTACAACTCTGAATAATCCCAAAACACAAGAAAGAAAATCCAAAGCGTACTACCAAGACTCCCTCCGGGTAGGAAGAGGAGTATATGTCCAATTGTTCACCTTGGCCTTAGGACCCACAAATTGTATGTCTGCCTTACTGGAACCCTCTCCAGCTTCTATCATGTTGACATCAGCGAACATCCTTTCAAATCCCTCATTCAAATCTCCATCTGGCCTGATCAGGGGTCCGAGAACTTCCGGGACCGGCAACATTCTAAACCCTGCTCTGACAAATGATCTGGACAGGCATGAGATTGCTTAGGAAGGACCCAGACTCTTTTCTTGAACTTGCGGGCCCGCTTTACATCCTCTGCGGTAGGCTTGAATCCTAGCCCAAAAGTATCCAGGTTCTTGGGCAAAGAAACTGGCTGGACCATTCCCTGCAGATCAATCCCCAAACCTTTTTCCTGGTACAAACCCGCTGTTCAACATTTCTGAGGCTATCATGAAGGTCGCAGCCGCGATTCTGGGAAGTGGAAGGCCCCCACCCTTAGGAATTTTGTCTACTGAGACTGCGTCAAAAACTTGATAAACCCATGGGCCCTTGTCATCATCGGTTTCTATGAAGGGCACAATGGCATCACTGACGGCATGTGTGCCGTCATCACCGTGTACCATAATCTCTTGTCTATCCCATTCAAATTTGACCATCTGATGTAGTGTAGAAGGCACTGCTTTGGCTGCATGGATCCAGGGTCGTCCCAATAGAAGATTATATGACACCGCCACATCTATCACTTGAAATTCCATGGTGAACTCGACCGGCCCAATTGTCAATTCCAGTATGATATCACCCACTGTGTCAGTACCGCCCCTACCAAAACCTCGAACGCAAACGTTGTTCTTGTGGATCCTATCATCAACAACCTTCAGTTTGTTCAGAGTGGCCAAAGGACAGATATTGGCACTTGACCCATTATCAATTAGTAGTCGAGTGACCATCGAGTCTTCGCATTTCACAGTCAGGTAGAGTGCTCTTTTGTGTTCTGTACCCTCTACCGGCAACTCATCATCAGAGAATGTCACTCGGTTTACCTCGAAGATTTTGTGCGCTATTTTCTCCAAATAGTTCACTGAAAGCTCGTACGGGACATGGGCTTCGTTCAAAATCTTTATTAATGCCCGACAATGATCGCTTGAATGGATCAACAAGGATAGCAACGAAATCTGGGCTGGGGTATTCCTTAACTGCACTACAATGGAGTAGTTCTATGCCTTCATCTTCTTCAAAAACTCCTCTGCTTCCTCCTCCGTCACTGGCTTCTTTATTGTTACAGGATTGGCCCTCCTCAATTCTGTGGGAGCAAAACACCTTCCTGAACGAGTTAAGCCCTGGGCCTCGCATACTTCTTCCACAACCTCCTTCCCCTTATGCATCACCGTCACTTGACTGTAACTCCATGACACAACTTTCTCACTTGTTATCGGCAACTGCATTACTGTCCTGATAACAACTAGCTCTATGCGGGCCCCCTTCACTACCAACACTGGTGTGCTTTATACTCCCTGTAGCATTACCCTGACTGACTCTGGCTTCTTCGTAGAAACAGACGAACCTTTCCCTACTACCACAAATGGCTTGTCATCTACCTTTCCCAATTGTACCACTGCCTTTCCACGGGTCGACTTTTCGTTTGGACTGGCACGAATCATCATTACCGTTTGTGAGGGTTTCTTGGGCTCTCCCCCTTCGTGCATTAGTTTGATCATGTGAGCCTCGTGGTGCACCGACAACGGGTTCTCATTGATGTTGGGTGCCTCTGGTGCCTGAACCTCGATCATATTTGTGTCAATAAGATCTTGTACGGTAGTCTTCAACTTCCAACACTTCTCAGTATCATGCCCGGGAGCCTCCGAACAATATTCACAGCTTACTGAGTGGTCCAGATTTTTGGGAAGGGGATTTGGCAATTTGGGTTCAACAGGACTTAATAGGCCTAACTGCCTCAACTTGTGGAACATAGTAGTATAGGTTTCTCCCAACGGGGTGAATGTTCTCGACCTCTGCACCCTTTCGTTCCTGAAAGTCTGATTCCCACGGAAGCTTGGCCCTGAAGGATTCCTGTAGGCCCTTGGTGGTGGATATGTGTTTTGTGGAGGTAGATATGTATGTTGGGGAGGTGGATATGTATGTTGGGGAGGTGGATATGTATGTTGGGGAGCCGGCGCACGCCATTGCGGGCGAGCCGGAGGCTAGGCATAAGTTTGGGCGTGATGGACGGAGAAATGTGGCTCTTGTGGTGTATAATAGGGTTGTGGAGGGTTGTATGAAGTCTGTGGATAATTTGGGTAATGGGGTCTGGGTTGGTAGCGAGGGGAAGGACCTTTGGTAGAAATGTGGTTCTCTCTTCTTTTTCCCGAGCGCACCTCCCGTGCCGCTTTGGATAGCCTGAGTTGTAGCCTTGATTGCTGAATAACTCATTATCTTGTTGGACCTGAGTCCTTGTTCAACCATACCGCCCATTTTTACTACTTCATTGAAAGATTTACCAACTGATGTCACTAGGTGACCAAAGTAAGTTGGCTCCAACATTTGTAAGAAGTAGTCCACCATTTCACCTTCCCTCATTGGTGGATCGACTCTTGCTACTTGTTCTCTCCAACGGAATCCGAATTCCCTGAAGCTCTCTCCAGGCTTTTTCTCAAGTTTTAACAGTGTGAGACGGTCGGGGACGATCTCAAGGTTATACTAGAAATGACTCGCAAATGCTTGTGCTAGATCGTCCCAGGTATACCACCTGCTAGGATCCTGCCTCGTGTACCATTCTAATGCGGACCCGCTTAAAATTTGACCGAAATAAGCTATCAGCAGCTCATCCTTTCCACCTTCCCCTCTCATCTTGCTAAAGAAACCTTGTAAATCTTCCATGGGATCACCATGTCCCTCATATAGATCAAACTTTGGCATCTTAAAACCTGACGACAATTGAACATCGGGGAAGGGACACAGATCTTTATAGGACACACTGACTTGGCTGCCCAATCTATGCATATTCCTGAAGGATTGCTCCAGTCTTTTCACTTTACGGAGCACTTCGTCCTGCTCCGGATTCTTAGCTGGCCTCTCAGTTTCTGTCGGGAGCTGAAGGTGAGGGGTGTAAGTGTACGGCTTGGGTGCTTTGAAGGTGAGTTCAGGAGGATAGTATTGGTTGTCGTGAACCTAAAATACTGGTTCATCGGATGATTTTTGCAATGTGGCGGGTGGAGGTGCCACGAAAATAGGAACAACTGGTGGAGGAGGGTTTTGTTTGGGTGGTGAAGCTTGGGGATTATAGGAAGTTTCCCTTTGATAGTATTGGGCAATGGGGAAGCTCGTTGATGGACCAGTGGAAGGGTGTTCCAAAGTCTGAGCTGGTGAAAGGGTAGGAGTAGGGGGAAGTATTGGTGATGTTTGTCCCTTAGCCCAGGCTAGGTGCATCCCAGCTATCTCTTGTCTCAACCTGTCTACTTCCTCCTTCATCATTTGCATCTCCGTCTTTTCCTCCTCAACACTTTTGTCCGAACCAGACATACTTTCCGGAATGGGCCCTTTAGATCTTGTGTGGTAATGGTAATCTGCCAGAACGTTCTAACGAGCTAATTGTTTTGAAATCTCTTTCTCTGATATAAACAACAAACTTGTTAGCGTTAGAGTTTAACACATATTGCAATTTCACATTGGGGAATGCAATGTTCCTAGGCAGTTTAACCATTTCTAACATGTTTTTGCTTCGATTGCATGCGTCATCCCGGCTTACTCTTTCTTTTTATGTCCTTTTTCCTTTCTTTTATTCACAATGCCCTTTTTTAGTGATGGTCGAATCTTATGTGGATTACCTACGTATCATGTCCCCGCATGAATCAGACCAGGTGTAGTTCTGCCACAAATAAAGACACAAAATTTTTTATTTTATTTTATTGCCAAAATATGCTATTACAAGCTACCTATTTGAAAAAGGACAAACAAAATACAGACTCCACACTATTAACATTTTTTGATATGAAAAGAGAACAAAAGGGTAGACAACAGACTTTTAAAAGCAACAATGCAGCCTTGAACTAGGGATACATTAAGGCCTTGAATTTTGGTGCCCGCGAGGCATCGTTCGGCCTTTCCGCGGGCTTTGGTGCAAGGACTCTTTGCAAGCTTTTTAATTCCTCCATGATCCGGTGGACATAACCCATGATTGAGGCAAAAAGGGTATCACAGGGCATTTCCTCACAGGTTAGGCACCTCGTGGTGATGTAGTGCCCAATCTCATCGATCCTACCCCTGATTCTATCCCTTTCCATACACAGCTGTTCTATTCGTTGATTCTTTTATCCCAATAATTGAGTGTTGTCAGCGAGCCGATCTTGGAACCTCTCCATTTGTTCTTTCATTCGGGCTATTAAATCATAGCAGTGCTCCCTGTCCGTTCTAGCATCTCGGGCTTGTTTAAAGACCCGATCTCTGAGAGTGGAATTTGTTTCTCTTAATATTTCAATGCTCCCTTCATAATCCCTTCTCACTTGCCATAGGTGATTTTTCCGCGCTGCTGCACCTTTTGCCCATCTGGCCCGCATTCTTGCTATGCTAGCCTCGGATCTTTCCAAGTCCTTTCGGCTTTCAATGACCTGATTCCTTAAACCTGCTATCAGCCTTTTATCGGACCGGCTTTTCTGTTGGTTATCGGCATCCATTATGACTTGTCGGTTTTGAGCTCTAAGGGAGTCATTTTCTTGTGCTGATTTCTTTCTGTCCCCTTCATCGGCCGCGGTCTGAATTTCTCTTTCAAACTGAAGATCTGCGACCTGCTGCTTCAACTTGCCTATTGTGGCCCTGTATTCTTCTTCTTTCGCCAACCAGTCCCAATGCTCTTGTGAGGACTTGGCAAACTCTTGAAGGTGAGGTCTTTTAGCCGGCCTTCCAGACGACACTTCCCCTTTGTACCAAGCCTGATATCCGGGTGAAACTTCCCCTCTTGCCCGATTCAGTACACAAGTATTTGCCTCCAAGTATTGACATTGGCTCCAAATCTGGCGGACCCCTGCTTCAGGAAACTGGCCATCGGAACCGATCTCAGTCACTTGGGTGCTCAGGTCCTCATCTTTTTGCACTATCTGATACCTCCCAAGTTGCCTCAAAACCCGATACGGCGCATAAGGTTGAATTCTCTTAAGCCCTATCAAGAGAAAATTGGGCATAACTACTGGCATATATATGAATTCGTCGATCGGTAACCATCCCAGTGTCCACTGTATTTGACTGTCTTTGAGGGTCCGAAAGTATGAGGTCCATGCCGAGACTCCTTCAGGTAAGCGGACCTCATTAATTCTGGTGTAGAACTCCTCTATGCAGGTTTTCTCAGACGATCCATGGCTCAGGAACTGGGCTCGGTGACATAGGTGTTCGATCATCCACATTTGTAATAACAAGTTACACCCTTCGAAAAAGTTCCCTCCGGCTTTACAGGCCGTGAGAGCTCGGAAGATATCAGATACAATCATGGGCGCAAGCGTGCTGTCATCTTGAGTGAGCAAAGTACTGACGACCCCAGCTATCTTTATGTCAATATTCCCGTCTTTTCTTGGGAACACTAAAAGCCCTAAGAAGGTTATCATGAAAGCAACCCGTCTATGTTCATCCCACTTTCGACGGTTACTTTTGCTGCACAACTTGTTTTCTGGCTTGTTGAATCCTCCTACGTGGCCGTATCTTTGGTATATGAAGCTCAGAGTGCAAAAACCTTTTGCCAAGTCTGGGTTATGGATCGTTCTGACTATCTTTAACGAGTCCAAAACCCGGTGCACCGCTACGGCTCTTGGAGCAACCAGGTATTTACGCCTCAACGGAACCTTAGCACTGCCGATGTACCCCGACTATTTCCTCTAAAGTCGGGGTGAGTTCAAAGTCCGAGAAGTGGAAGACATTGTGTGCCGGGTCCCAGTAAGTGACCAGTGCCCTTATAATATCCCCTCGAGGCCTAATACCCAACAAACCCGTGAGACCTTTCAGATGTTTCTTGACTTTGTCTCGCCCTTCTTTGCCTAAATCATTCCACCATAGCCGCAACTGGAGGGGGATTTTATTCATGATTGAAAAAGGTTCATTTTGAGTCGTGCTCATTCTGCACATTTATTAATGTGTTTAAATAAAAGAAAATTTATTTGACTCAAAACGATTTGATTATTTTTCATAAAAGAAAGACCCGTTTTTTCCGAACACGACTTTTCAGCACTTCAGGGACGAAGATTTTAAGGCTGTGTGAGTCAACCGATCAAAAATCAAAAAAATTGACAGGAGTGGCCGTTTATGCAAAGTCAGCCTTCCGGCGTCCCTTTCGAAAACATTCGGCTATTTCTGACAAAAACAGCATCGCCCGACTCTATGACAAAATTTAAAATTTGACATTTTTTGTCTATTTTTGCAAAATGGGAGGTTGGACCCGACGAGGGTTGCCTACGTATCTCACGCCCTGTGAGAATCAAACTGGCGTAGTTCGCCCAACATAAACTTGTTAACAACACTTCTTTCTTTTGTTTTTTTCAAATAAATCAAACCGGAGTTTTTCATTTTTTTTCAAAATTTTGGCAGGGTTTTGACACTACTTGGACATTGGTTTTATTTTTCAAAAAAAAATAAGTAGTTATCTCCCTACACTGCTATTTTTCTTTTTCTCTTTTTCACAATTTTTCAAAAATTCCCGATTTCAGAAGCCGGTCAGCATGCAGATCTGAAGCAAATAAATGTGCAAAACAAACAAGATACAGTAAGATGGTCTTTTTCCATTTCAGGTTGCTTGTCCTAGACGAACCCAACCCCTGTGTTGAGTCCCCTAAGTCAAATGCAACATGATGCAAATAAACGTTCCTACTAGGGATCCGGCATGAAGTCAAGTTATTCTAGGTTCAACCTGGGTATATGTTCTAGACAGTGTACCCGAGCGGACAACTCGAGTTGAGGAAGAAGCTGCTTTCCGGGAACCAAAAGACCAGCCGGCTTAGAAACTTTCCGAGCCTCTTTTATTTCAGGGTATGACACTAACAGAATAGGGAGTCTCAACCAGTAAGCACATCCCCGGAGGTGAGAAGAGAAGGTTTCGGCACAGTTTATATGTACAGTTCAAATAATATCAAAGCGGTAAAAAAACATCATTTTGCACATTTAGGCCAAAACATGTAATAAGATCAAATAATAAATAAAGCCAAATATAACAATTCATCTAAGCACGAATTCTGAACCCTGAACCAGAGATTCTGGGCATTTGACCCCAACAGAGTCACCAGAGTTGTCACACCTCCTTTTTACCGCCCCGCGAAGGGGTGAATGAGTTTTTTCCAATTAAAGAACAATTGAACGGGATTTGTTTATTTATTTCAGAGTCGCCACTTGGGAGATTTAGGGTGTCCCAAGTCACCGGTTTTAATCCCGAATCGAGGAAAAGAATGACTCTAAATTACAGTCTGCGTACCAGAAATCTGGACAAGGAATTCTGTTAACCCGGGAGAAGGTGTTAGGCATTCCCAAGTTCCGTGGTTCTAGCACGGTCGCTCAACTGTTATATTCGGCTTATTTATCTGATTTTAACAATTATGTACTCAGTGCGAATTACGACTTTTTTTGCCGCTTTTATTATTATTATTATTGTTATTTTTAGCAAAGAATTGCAACGTTGTGAAAACGTATCTCGGACCTCGTCACAATCAATGTACCCGTGGTCATAGACACGTTTCGACTCTGTTGAGATTTAGATTTGGGTTGTATAAATGCACACCCGTACTTAAAGAAGTAATTTTATTAAAGACGCGCCCTAAGCGACTAGTGTAGTGTTATTTTGGGCAAGGTCGTGAAATTTTGCTAAACGGCCCGTCCCGGAGTCTAAGCAACTTTACAAACACGTATAGAGGGCCCCGCAGCTTGTGATTTACATGGCGAGGCACGCCTCATTTTTGTTTTAAAAGGATATCCTAAAGCGACTATGTTTTTCTATTTTTCCGTTTTTCGTCCGTCTCTAAAAATGAAAGAAGAAAAGGTCCTACTTTATTTGCATGCTTACGAGTTAATTATAGTTGGGTTCCGAATATGATTCGTAGAATTTGAAAATGATGCAATCAGGGCAGTCTGTTGCCAACGCGGGCCCAGGACCAACGTGTATGGTACAAAACTGGACCTGGGCCATCTCATTCTCATGTTACCACCTAGTTACATTATACTACACATGCTCACAGTTTGCCAAATTAAAGAACTTGGCAATCTAATTTTAATCCTAAACCATTTACATGCTAAAATTAACCAATAGTATCTAGCTAAACAATATTCCTACAAGTTTCGAAACGGGCTATTTGTTTAATGAGCTAATTGTTGAATGTTTAAGAATAGTCTAAATCAGCTAACATGCTTTTTGAGACACTATAATCATCAAACAATAACGAACTAATTGAACAGAGCTACTACACCATTAGTCTTTTTAACTAGCATACATAGACAGTTCGTCCACTAAGCTACTGTCAGATGTTCCATAATATATATCAAACAACTACATGATTCTAATTAGAGGAAGATAAATAATGTAGATATACAACTAGAATTCAGAATATAACTAAGATAAATTCAATACTTCAACTCTTCATTTCATATTCATGCATGGCGCGACTTAGGATTACTGAGGACATGGCCCTTGACAGGGAATTATGGAGGTCGAGCATTAAGGTTGTAGGTTAGGGAAAACTTGTGAATATTTCTACAGCACAATAGAGTGAGACTAGTCAGTTAGGAGTTAGACTAAGAATGTCATTGTTCGTCTATTGATGCAGGGCTTTACCTGCTAGTTTTACTATACCAGCCATCTATTTCGTATTTCGTATTCTGTATTTCATATATCTTATATTGCTGTTATTTTATTATGCATTTTTATGGTACTAATATATCGGCTCCTGTTGCTTTTTTTGAGCCGAGGGTCTCCTGAAAACAGCCTCTCTACCCTTCGGGGTAGGGGTAAGGTCTGCGTACATATTACCCTCCCCAGACCCCACTTGTGGGATTATACTGGGTCATTGTTGTTGTTGCTTCAGTTTCCATTCTACAAGAACCAGTGTATCAATTTGTGTACCTGGTATTTGGAAAGCAAAGAATAGGAAGATCAGTAGAAGCAGCAGTAGCACACACACAGCAACACAGCAGGTTCAGCAACACAGCAAAACCAGTGAAACCAGTAATAACAGTAACAGAAATCCCAGGAGCAGATTAAAAACAAGAGAAGAGCCCAGTAGCTCAATAAAACAGTGCTTGAAAACCAACAGAAATCCCAGGAAATACCAAATTCAAACCAAGCAGTACCACAAAGCAATTACAGTCAAAGCAGAAGAGAGGCAGATGCAAGAAAACTGTGGCTTTCTGATCGTGAACCCTCAAAGAAGAAAACAAACTGAAGCTCTTTGATGTAAAGCTTAGCCTTAAACACTCACTCTATCACTGACTTAGCAAGATAATAGCACAACCTATATGCACTCTATTTCTCTAGAGTTTCAGGTTAAATCCCCAGCCTCAACACTCTTGTTTTTCTCTGGCTTATGAGGATCAAAGAACCAGCCTTAACACTTAAACTGTTTTATAGACTTTTTTTCTTCTTTTTTTCCTTAATTACTGAACTTTTAAGTGTTAAAAATTCAGCCTATTCAACTCTAAAAATTACTGAATTCTGATTATAAAATCCAGCAGGTTTTTAACTTGAACTATGAATATTTTTCCTTTCTTCAAAGTTCAGCTTCCATTCACTCTTAAACTCTCCTAGAGAAACTGAATATTTTAGCTTTCAAAATACTGTCCAAGACTGCCTGAAGAACTGATTTCCTTTTTAGTATTTTTCAAAAGATGTTTTTTTTCTTAGTCCTCTATATATCTCCCCCCTTTTCTCTACAGACCTCATCTCCCTCTTATACAAGTCTGCCTTCCTTCTAAACCTACTACCCGACCCCCTTTTCCCCACTAAATCTGAAATTTTCCACTTAAAATCCACTAAGGAAAACTTTTCCTTATTTTCAGCCCCCATTCCCTTTTGTTCCCCATTAATACTAATCAATTCATTAGTTTAATGGTATTTTAATACTTAGTGTACAGAACACTCAAACCACCCGTCTTCCCTGTTTTCAATTCCCAAATTACCCTCCTAAAATCCCTGAAATTGCAGCTATAGCCAATGCTCCTAAGTTCTTAATGCAGCCTTATAACTCACTACTATCTAGTTGACATTATCACCAATACTGAATTCAAATAAGTTGTCAGATTTATTTCAGACCCTAGACAGTAGGATTCGATTCATCAATTGCTTAAACTTGAATCAAACAACAACAAAATAAAGGCTAAGGCTATTGATTGACAGGGCATGACACAACAGGTTTAGGTGACAACCAAAATAGCAGCTGTGATGAAGCAGTTCGATTGACCAAGCAATTCAGAACATTTCAAATGATCAAGCAAAAATAATGTGACGAACTGAATATACCCACAGGCTCAGTACTAAGTTCAACTATACCAACAGGCTCGTTTCAACACAATATTTAGGACAGAAACAAAGTAGGAGGGGAAACAGACTAGCATGAACCATGAAATCAAAACCAACATTACACTACTATCATGTTAAATTAATATTCAGGCCTACCGGACTAATCGACGTCACTTATTCAATCGATTACACAAATTATAACACATAACAATTACAGCAAACAGAAGCAATGATAGAATTGGACCAAATAAAAGGTCTACTGAAGATGAACAGAATTAATTAAAAGAAAAGTAGAAAAATCACACAAACTACTAAAACATGCAAAGAGATACAAATAGAACACATGAACAGAAGGAAGGAAAGGAAAAATAGCTCTGAATCTTAAGAACAAAAATGACTCAGTCTCGAACCGGACTCGACCTCTTTGAGGTCGAACGGACTTTAATCGAAGTGTTCTCAACCGAGAACACCTTTATTATGGTCTATTAGACCCCAACCCTTCGTTTAATTGGACAGACCCCAAGGTTCTGGATTTCTAGGGTTCATACAGTCGATTTGGGGCTTGAAGGTTTCTGGTTAGATTCGAACCAAACCAAGCTTGGTTTGGTTACGAGTGAGGTCAGGGGAGTAACTGGTATGAATTTGGGGTGGTTTGGCATAGATGGGGTTTTGGCTCGAATCTTCAAATGAATATTCGAGAAGATGGGGATTGATTCGAGCCAAGGGAGTAGTGGATTCGTAACTAGGGTGTTAAGGTGGATCTATGGTGTTAAGGAGGTGGCCGACGGCATAGTTGCCGACGGGTTTCAGGCGAAGGGGAGCTATGGCGGCTAGGGTTTGACCTAGGTTCCGTCTCTGAAACGAGAGAGACGAAGTGAGGAAGGGGGCGTTTGGCTATGGGGGCATGGGGTGAGAGATGGGGTCTTATATACGAAGAGGAGGGATGGATCCTGGCCGTTGGATCAGGTGAGATCGATGGCCAGGATCTCTTCACTTAAGGGAACGGTGCCGTTTTGATTGAGTGAGGATTGGGTCAGTCTCAGACGGGAGTGGGTCGGGTCATGAGGGAAAGCCTGGGAGCCGTTAGGTCAAAAGCAATGAACGGTCCCGATCAAATACAACCATACGGCGTCGTTTGGTTTAATGAAAGAACTGAACTAGACCGTTAGATCTGTTTGATCAATGGTCCAGATGGAAAGAGACCAGCTAACCGGACTGGGTCAAATGAGTTGATTTGGTCCTGGTTTTTGGTCTCAATTTTAAGCCCACATCTGAATTCCTTCATTTTTTGAACTCTTTTTCTTTTCCATCTTTAATTTCTAATTTAAACACAATTCCTAATCAAATTGTAAAATAAAAAATAAAACTACACAAATATTAATTAACATTTACATCAATTAACACACAAATTAAAACCTTAAAATAAAATCACACAATGACAACAAATAGAATAAAATGCATATTTTTGTGATTTTCCTTTTAGAGCCAAATAATGGTTTAATTAATTCCTAAATGCATAATTAAATCCTAAATATGCATGCAACATGTATTTTTTTATTTTTCAATTAACTACAACAAGGTAAACATTTACGGACAAAATAATTACCAAAAATGTCACGCAAATTCTCAAAATTGTACCCGAAGGCAACTTGCTTTATTTCTCGATTTCTTTTGGAGTAATTTCCGTGAAGCAAAAATCACGTGCTCACAGTACTTACTAATTTGGGGAAGAAATTGTTTGAAGAAAAGAAACCCTAAGAGTTGCACCTTTAGGATTATGTATTGGAATTTTAGTTTATAAATTGAAATTTTAGGATTTGACTTGAATTTTTGTGGATATGAGTTGAACATTTAGGATATGAATTGAAATTTTGGTTTATGTATTTGAATTTTAGCTTATAAATTGAAATTTTAGGATTTGACTTGAACTTTTGTGGATATGAGTTGAACCTTTAGGATATGAATTGAAATTTTGGTTTATGTATTGGAATTTTAGTTTATAAATTGAAATTTTAGGATATGACTTGAACTTTTGTGGATATGAGTTGAACCTTTAGGATATGAATTGAAATTTTGGTTTATGTATTGGAATTTTAGTTTATAAATTGAAATTTTAGGATTTGACTTGAACTTTTGTGGATATGAGTTGAACCTTTAGGATATGAATTGAAATTTTGGTTTATGTATTGGAATTTTAGTTTATAAATTGAAATTTTAGGATATGACTTGAACTTTTGTGGATATGAGTTGAACCTTTAGGATATGAATTGAAATTTTGGTTTATGTATTGGAATTTTAGTTTATAAATTGAAATTTTAGGATTTGACTTGAACTTTTGTGGATATGAGTTGAACCTTTAGGATATGAATTGAAATTTGGTTTATGTATTGGAATTTTAGTTTATAAATTGAAATTTTAGGATATGACTTGAACTTTTGTGGATATGAGTTGAACCTTTAGGATATGAATTGAAATTTTGGTTTATGTATTGGAATTTTAGTTTATAAATTGAAATTTTAGGATTTGACTTGAACTTTTGTGGATATGAGTTGAACCTTTAGGATATGAATTGAAATTTGGTTTATGTATTGGAATTTTAGTTTATAAATTGAAATTTTAGGATATGACTTGAACTTTTGTGGATATGAATTGAACCTTTAGGATATGAATTGAAATTTTGGTTTATGTATTGGAATTTTAGTTTATAAATTGAAATTTTAGGATATGACTTGAACTTTTGTGGATATGAGTTGAACCTTTAGGTTATGAATTGAAATTTTGGTTTATGTATTGGAATTTTAGTTTATAAATTGAAATTTTATGATTTGACTTGAACTTTTGTGGATATGAGTTGAACCTTTAGGATATGAATTGAAATTTTGGTTTATGTATTGGAATTTTAGTTTATAAATTGAAATTTTAGGATATGACTTGAACTTTTGTGGATATGAGTTGCACCTTTAGGATATGAATTGAAATTTTGGTTTATGTATTGGAATTTTAGTTTATAAATTGAAATTTTAGGATTTGACTTGAACTTTTGTGGATATGAGTTGAACCTTTAGGATATGAATTGAAATTTTGGTTTATGTATTGGAATTTTAGTTTATAAATTGAAATTTTAGGATATGACTTGAACTTTTGTGGATATGAGTTGAACCTTTAGGATATGAATTGAAATTTTGGTTTATGTATTGGAATTTTAGTTTATAAATTGAAATTTTAGGATTTGACTTGAACTTTTGTGGATATGAGTTGAACCTTTAGGATATGAATTGAAATTTGGTTTATGTATTGGAATTTTAGTTTATAAATTGAAATTTTAGGATATGACTTGAACTTTTGTGGATATGAATTGAACCTTTAGGATATGAATTGAAATTTTGGTTTATGTATTGGAATTTTAGTTTATAAATTGAAATTTTAGGATATGACTTGAACTTTTGTGGATATGAGTTGAACCTTTAGGTTATGAATTGAAATTTTGGTTTATGTATTGGAATTTTAGTTTATAAATTGAAATTTTAGGATATGACTTGAACTTTTGTGGATATGAGTCGAACCTTTAGGATATGAATTGAAATTTTGGTTTGTGTATTGGAATTTTAGTTTATAAATTGAAATTTTAGGATATGACTTGAACTTTTGTGGATATGAGTTGAACCTTTAGGATATGAATTGAACCTTTAGGATATGAATTGAAATTTTGGTTTATGTATTGGAATTTTAGATTGCGGGAGGATTTTGTAGAAGGGTTGATGACATTATTAGACATGCAATAGAACTTCCATCAAGAATAACGAAGACACGGTACCCGGTAGAGTGTGCCTTTAATTGTTCTTCTCATTAGCGACAATGATGATGAGAAGGCAATGGCATGTGTATCAAATAGTGATGGTGTAGGTAGGAAGCATTTCTAAGTAGATAAAATAGGTTATAGAGGAATTCTCTACTTCATTTTCCAAGAGGAAAAGAAGTTTAATTGAGAGTGACAGGGTTGTTGGTGATGGAATATTTTACCGTTGGTCGTGGCATTTCCCATAAAACGGGGATCATAAGACTCTATGATGACAAAGACGAAAGGAAGTTTTATTCTCAACTTTCTTCCAAGTCTGACCCGTAAAAGCTTAATGGAATTGGTGATATTTATTTAGATTCAGACAATGATTTGAGTGACAAAAGTATGGAAATGCTAATAAAAAGAATTAAAGGTAAAATATTTTTCTTGGAAGAGTAGGATGCTTCACGTTCATGCAGAGTTCAGCATCCTTCTCTACCAAGAAAAACGTTTTACCTTTAATTCTTTTTATTAACATTTTCATACTTTTGTCAGTCAAATCATTGTCTGAATCCGAAGAAATATCACCAATCCCATTAAGCTTGTACGGATCAGACTTGGAAGAAAGTAATAAAATTTTCTTTCATCTTTGTCATCATAGAGTCTTATGATCCCCGTTTTATGGGAACTGCCACGACCAACGAAAAACATTTCATCACCATCAACCTTGTCACTCTCAATTAAACTTCTTTTCCTCTTGGATAATGAAGTAGAGAATTCCTCTATAACCTCTTTTATCTACTTAGGAAATATTAAGTTCCTACCTACACCATCACTATTTGAAACACATGCCATTGCCTTCTCATCATCATTGTCGCTAATGAGAATAACAATTGATCAAAGACACACCTTGTCAGGTACTGTATCCAAGTTCATCCCGAGTAATAGTACCACGAGGATAATCATCAAAGCCACCAGACAACTTTATGATGCCAATGAAGCAAGATGAGTTATTCAATAAAACTCATATTGTAAATAAGAAGAAAGAGACTGATTCAGAAAGGTGGGTCGAGGGTCGAGCCTCGACTATACATATAAGCTTTTTTACTTTTCATTAAGTATTTTGATTTACTTTTATATAAATTTTGAAATACTAATTCAATATAATTTTTCTTATAGGTTCGCTTCACAGCTGATGTGGGGGAATTCATACGCAGTCAGGCACCTAATGAGCCGGGCAAGGCAATCCAACTTTCGGACGAGGATGTTGAAAGAACACTCCTTGAGTACTTTATATATTTTGAACTAGACAATAGAACCAGTTTTCGAATGGGATTGTAATAAGCGTTAACTTAGTTTTGTTAGCTTAATGTGTTAGTTCTATTGAACTTATACTTTGTTGCTTTTAATTATTGTTGTTGTTGGCATAAATGCCTGTTTAGGATTTTTGGTAAGCTAGCAGTTGGTGTAGCTGCCAAAACAGGCAGTTTCTGCCAAAAAAGCGACCAACCTTGGTCTCTAGTTGGTCGCTTTTCACTTAAAAAAAAAAGTTTCTGGGCAATAACGACCAACCTTGGTCGCTACTTAACCTAGATTTCTCAAAAAAGCGACCAACTTTGGTCGCCATTCCATTTAAAAATAATAATTTCTGGAAATATTGCGACCAAAGTTGGTCGCTTATAATTTTAAAAAAATTAATTCTTGCAGTTGGCGACCAATTTTGGTCGCTTATTTTAAAAAAATATATAAAAATTAATAATAAAGAAACCAACTTTGGTCTCTATTTTCCAAAATTTTAAAATATAATATTTTTTCAGACCAAAGTTGGTCGCTTTTTATGATTAATAATAAATAAAAAAAATGTAATTTATATTTAGAGACCAACGCTAAATTTATATTATTAAAATAATATAGCGACCAATGTTGGTCGCTACTTTCTTTACAGGAATATTTGGTCCTTTTACCTTAGAGACCAAAGTTGGTCGCTAATTAGCGACCAACTCTGGTCCCTAAGGTAAAGGGACCAGCTTAATATCGACCAGCTCATTTTGGTCACTATTTGGTCGCTTTTTGGCCAATAAGCGACCAATTTGGTCGCTTGGCCAATAAGCGACCAACTTTGGTCGCTTTTTGTGGTCGCTTTTTTCCGAATTTCTAGTAGTGAAACACCTTTCTTACCCAGTAAAAAGCTTTGAATTCGAATTTGAATTTTCATAAAATATTATTTATTTGGATTGGATGTTGTTGCAAACAATTGAAAATATTGTGTGGGGTTTCTCAACTTTGGGGTGTTTGGTGAAGATTAGACTTGATTTTGGCTTAATTTCAAATTGAAACTCGAAGAAAAAGAAGAAGAACACATGGCATACAATATACTTACGAAATTGTATTAAAGTTGTATTATAATTGTATTCTGTTGTAGTTATATATTTTTATTTAATTTGAATATTGTACGAAAGTTGAAAAATAATTGTATAATGTATGAATCGTTGTATGAAAATTGTATTGAAGTTTATAAATACTATCTTTTTACATAAAGTTGTTGATATGTATCAAAATTATATTAAGAGAGGAAATTTTTATTGAAATTTCAGAGAGGAAGAAGAACACATCACATACAAAATATATACAAATCATATACAAAATATATACAAAAGACATATTTGTATAAAATTTGTATGAAAATTATTTCGGAAACAGTCTCTCTACTCCTTCGAGGATAGAGGTAAGGTCTGCATATACACTATCCTCCCTAACCCCCACTAGTGAGATTTTACTGGGTTGTTGTTGTTGTTGTATGAAAATTGTATTTAAGTTGTATGATATTGTAATTGTATTTAACTGGATAAAAATAATCTATAAAAGTTATAGATTAGTTTTATACTATATAATTAGTTATAAAATTTATTTTTAGTTTATATATTATTGTAGATGTATCAAATTTCGATAATGCAGTAACTAATCTATATTATTATAAAAGCATGAATACAATGTCGGTTTACAAAAATAACCTTATAATATTAAGCATAATAACTCATAATAAAAAGAAATAACCAGAATTCTAGCGATTAGCCTTATAATCCTATTAGTTTTAGGACATAATACTACACCTTAGTAATCCTACAAAATTACCTTTAGAAATCTTATTAGTATAATTACTTTCGAGCTGTCTAATTCATATAAAATTGAACAAGTAAATATCTTT
Source organism: Nicotiana tabacum (assembly GCF_000715075.1). Taxonomy (NCBI): domain Eukaryota; kingdom Viridiplantae; phylum Streptophyta; class Magnoliopsida; order Solanales; family Solanaceae; genus Nicotiana; species Nicotiana tabacum. The sequence continues at coordinate 40,260,259 of NC_134097.1, read as the reverse complement.
AGTCATATAATCATATTACTTTTAATTTTCATGTGCGGATAAAATTGTAACATTGAAAACTTTTACTAATTTATAATAATTCGCATGAGGTTCATATACAAAGCAAGATTCCTACCCACTGTTATGTTCCATAGTCATATAGTATAAATTAGATAATTTCCACCGCTGCTTCATACTACCTGCGTAAAGGAGGCATTGCCTCTTTCATTGGAGCACGCACTAATTTGGTAAAATTAAAAAAGACTTCCAAGAAATTGATATTTGCAATTTAACTGGGATCGATTATTGAAAATTTAATATTTTTATGTCATGCATTATGTATAAATATCGTATTAAGAAGCATGACACTGTTAGTAATAATAGCAAATAATATACAAATAACGATTTTATTGTGAGGCCACCCACATTAGATTTGATATACCTCTTCAAACAACTTAAATAACTATCACAAATATATCAAAGCAGAGCAATTGTGCTAAATTTATAAGGAAAATAAAATTGATAATATGGGATGAAACACTTATGGCTAAGTGTCAAACGATCAAAATAATTGTCCGGAGTTCTAGAGAGATATTGGATATTAATGAACCGTTTGATGAAAATTAATAATTTTGGAGGTAATTTATGTCAAGTATTACCAGGAGTTCCAAAATCAACAAAAGCAGAGATTGTAAAAGCGAGCTTGCCAAAGTTATACTTCTGGCCTCAAATAAAAAGATTCAACAAACAAGAAATATAAATTAAGAACAAATTCAGTATTCGGTGTCTTCTTGCTTCGTGTCGGAAACAAATAAGAGCATTCAATAAAAGATGATTTGGTTCTTTCTGAACACTTAGTTATCATTCTCAATGGTAATAGTAGTGCATTTAATTAGAGAAATATTTCTATTATATTAGATTAAAACGCAATTTGTACAAATCACATGATAGAATTAAAAAGATATCTTAGCTGGCAGAAATGAATATGTTGATCAACTAAATAAAATGTTGATTGCAAAATTTTATAGTAAAAATAAAATGCTTTTCTGTTTTTGACTCAACAGAAAATGATACCAATAATTATTACCAAGACGAATACTTAAATACTTTAATACCAAATGATCTTCTGCCATATATGTTTGTTGTCAAGTTTATTATTTCTTACCTATGTTGGTGTCACCGTACATAGAATATACTAAGTTAAAATTGATCTTCCATTGTATATAAGTTGATTTTAAAGAAAAATATGCATATCATGCTACTGAAAAACTTACAGACGCCGAATAGCTTATATAATAGCACACAAATGGTATATATATAGAAGTTTTGACAAGAACGGTTAATGTGCTTCTAAGTATATTCTTATCCCCGAATTCCACTTTTGTCTTTCGAAACTAAGGAATATCCTTTTAAATTTGTGTGAAAATAATTTTTAGTATGTTTATGTTTTGCAAACATAATAAATAAAGCACAAGGACAAATATCCTAAATATTGGACTATATTTAAGTAATATGTTTTCTTGCACGAATAACTGTTTGTTGCATTTTCAATAGGGATACCAAGATCGACAACAAGAGGTTTGGTTAAGGCAGAGTAACCAAAGCATTAGGAAGTGACATACACAAAAAAATATTGTCCACAAAAAAATATTCATTAAGATACCATCACATTAAATTCTTTTAAATTATAATACATACTTATCTAACTAACATGACAAAATTAATCATTTGTATAAGTTTTGATAATGTTTTTATTTTAAATTCATGTATTATGCTACTCTAACAATATTTTTCGACATTTAGATGATTGTTGTATTATTATACATAAAATTTATCTCATTACTCAAATTTTATTATCTTTTTATATAAAAAAATATTTAAATCTTCACGTATTATTATTAACATGCAACGCGCACGTTCATGAATACTAGTAAAACCACTAAAGGTAATCCTACGAAAAGATGTACACATGCAAAATATCATTGTAGTAAGCCAACAATTACTCGATGACAACGATAAAAAGGAGTACACGCCCAAAAAGTAGGTTCCACCAATTACATTGCTTGACGGTGACAACTAAGAAAATGTTACCGGCAATTAAGGCGGCAGAAAAATAAGAAAAGAGGTGAGAGAAAAAAAAGAAAATAGTGTAATTAAATTCTATAATTTAAAATACTAATAATAAATTATATATAATTTAATTAATTCTTATTTAAAGTGAATAATATATAAAATTAAAATAATTTTAATAAATAATTTCAAATATTGTACAAAAAAAAATAATATCCCCAAAATGAGTGAACTCGACATGTCCAAATTCTCTAACAAAAGAATGTTCAAATTACCTTAGGTTAGAGCTCTCGCCTCTCTTAGCGGTCAAGGGAAAAAACGGGCTATACCTAAAAGGAAGGATAAGATTAAATTAAAAGTCTAATAAAATATAAATTGCTTAATTTCAGATAGTTCATGATAAATTTAACCTTGTTCCCAAAGCCCCTAAAAATATACTCCTTTCGGTTCACAATAAATGAACAATTTGCTTTGGACACACCCGTTAAGAAAATACTAAATTTTATACAAAATAGTTAGTGTGACCAAACTTAAATGTTGCAACATAATTTAATGTGAGGAGTAAAAAACTTTTTATGGATACGTACATAAGAGTAATTTTGGAAAAATAAATTGTATTTTTTCTTGATTATATAAATGGACACTTATTTTGGACCAAAATAAAAAGGAGAAATTCAAAAATAGCCAGATTTACAAGTGATCATTCAAAAATAGCCACTGTTTCAAAAGTAATCGAAATTTAGCTACTTTTCATGTAAAGATAAATCTGAACGAAAATACTGTTCAAAATTCGAAAAAATACTCCAGTATAATATACTGGAATTCCAATATAATATACTAGAACTCCAGTATAATATACCGGTCCAGCATAATATACTGGAGATTGGAGCACAGGTGCACCGACCTTCAGTATACTATGTTAGAACTTTCCGTGTTGCAGCAAAATAGTGACTATTTCTTAGTGACTTTGCAAATGCTGGCTATTTTTGAATGATCAGTTTGAAAATTGCTAGCCTGAGCTATTTTCATAAATAAAAAAGTAAATTGATCACTTATTGTGGACCGGAGCTATCATGGTCTTGAATGGAAAGTGCAAATGAAAGCGCTGGTTTTGAGGAGATAATGCATTACTCAAAAATTCCGTATGAATTTAATCACTCAGCCATTTGTAGTTGTGGTCCATTATGAATTTCAGGTTGTCTGGTTGACCTTGAACGAATTCGTGAAGATTTTATGTTATTTCCTCCTATGCGGGTATATATCGGGTAAAATTAATAATTCGAATCGTTAATTATTTATTGAGTTATCGGTATCGGGTTATTGGGTTAATGATTCGGTAACAATTTAGAATTTATTTTATTATTGGATTGTCGGTTCGGGCCTCGATTTGCCAATTTTGTTAATGGGTTAATCGATAACCCAATAAGAATTAATAAAATTACGACTTTACCCTTAAGTATATACATATGATAGGACTTCAGTTAATTCTCTCATATTCTTTCTCAGCCGAACTCTTCAGTTGCTTTATCTTCATTCTTCATAGACCTTACTAGTGTCTTTAGTCTTATATATTAGGCTTTTGATTTTTATAACAAAAATTCATCTTCATATTGGTATTTTTGACTGTTAATGATTCTTTATTTTTTATTTTTGTTTCTTAATTTTGTGAGCTCACGTTATGCAGCCTATACCTACTACCAGTTTTTCTTCGCACTTAGCAATTCTCAATCGACAATCTTCGTCAGTTTCAGATATATTTATGAGCATTATTCTTTTGTACAGTACGTTGAGCTTTGACAACAAGATACCATTTTCTTGCCTTCTAGGTATTTTTTTATTTCTGTGTTAGTATTGCTCATGCACATATCAAGGTTTTGCTATATGATTTCTTTTTTAATGTTAGACATTTGACAAACAACATCCAATTTATTTGGTGAAGCGTATAAGGATTGAGTAGTTGCTGACTTGTTAACTTGAATTTGAACTGTTAATACTATATGTTTGGACTTATTAATTTTAAGGTGAAATCGCTACTACTTTGTATTATTATCGTCACGACCCATCGGTTTGATTAATTACCAGCAAAATTGAGAATTATTCCCAGTTACTTAAAATATCACTCACTTTTCACATACCTTGCACATCTTACTAGCATGAGCATATAGTACCTTGCATATCACTAGTTCATAAATACCGGGTAATAGGACATTATTCGATTAACTATTAAATAGTACCTTGCATGTCACTAGCTCATAATACTCCAAGGACACGTGGCAGCCCCCAAACCTTATGACTCTAAGTCACTGAAGGATAGGTGGCAAGATTTGAATCATTACTGACATGTGGTGGCTGCACATCCAAATATAAAGCATATCTTTAACTTAAGATACATGAAGAGATAAGTAACTTGAATCAAAAATGAATCCGAGCAAAATGTTGTTCTTTCCAAACTTGAATGAATCAGAAACGTTATTTCCTCTCAATTCTTAAGAAACGAGAAAACATTTTCTTCTCAACAACTTCAAGGAAACCAAAAACATTTCCTTCATTCCAAAATTTTAGAAACCAGAAGCTATTCTTCCATGAATTTCTAAGAAGTAGGGGAAAATTTCGTTCAATCAACGAGGGTTTTTCAACGGAATATTATACGGAGTTTTCTCTACTCCAGGTGTGTTAGGGCTAAGTTTTTCCTTCATTTTGTAATGATCTCGTCATTATACAAGTTTGATAACGAGGCATAAAGAAAAATTCATATCCTGAAATTTACGTATGTTTTGCTAGTGTCGCAAATTGCGTGTATTTTTCTAATTTTGTAAGTTATAATATTCTCCTTATCGGGACTTCATATTCAGTTGATTATTTCCTTCTTCCAGTCAAGAGAGCAGAGAATTTACATATATACAGTATTAAAAGTATTTTCATTACCATCGAGCAATAATCGATAGGCAGGCCCCTATTGGGCAACCTCAGATCAGATGATAAGTTATATACCGAGTCTACTGTGGCTGAGCGCCTATGATCGAGCCCAGCATGGTCGAGATACAGAGCCTAGTATGGCCGAGCGCCTATGAGCGAGCCTACTACGGCAGAGTATCTTTGACTAGTAGTATCTTTGACTACGACAGAGTATCTTTGACTATGAGCGCAGTTATATATATACCGAGCCTTATAGGGCTGAACAACTATTTTACTTACTATATTGAGAGAGTTGAGTCAGTATCAGCAGGTAAGCATATCTTCAGATTATCTTTGACTTCCATCTACTTGCAGTTATTAAATTATCAGTTCAGTTTCAGCTTTCAGTATATTGCCTTACATACTCGGTACATTATTTCGTACTAACGTCCCTTTTGCCTGGGGACGATGTATTTCATGCCCGCAGGTCCAGACAGACAGGTCGAGAGTCCTCCAAGTAGACTCTCAGCTCAGCGGAAGATGGTTGCTGAAGATGGTGTATCGCTCCATTTGCTTCGGAGTTGCGTGTTTGATTAGTATGATTTAGATGTGTATTGTTTGGTATGGTGGGACTCTGTCCCGACCTTTATGACATTTATGTACTCTTAGAGACTTGTAGACTTATGTCGCGTACGTGAAAGATTTTACAGCTTTGTCGGCCTATGTTTTGAATTTATAAATGACCATGTTGGCCTATTAGGCCCGTATGTCACGTGTATATGATGATGTAATAAGAAAGATATGTTACGTTGGTACTCGGTTGAGTAAGGTACCGGGTGCCCGTCATGGCCCATCGGTTTGGGTTGTGACAATTATTAATATATTTGGACAACTGTTGTTGAAGAATTAGTACTATTCCAGTTGTGGCCACTCGACAGAGCGCAGAAATGAGTAGTATACTATATGTGAATTCTTCTCTTTCTTGCTTAACTCCAGTGAATTGTCTTCTCTTTTTTGCTTAACTCTAGATTGAGTTATTTTATCGGGTAAATCGATAACCGAACCGATAATGATCGATAACCGATTAACCGATATCTAGATTCGATTATCGATTTATCAAATTTGTAAACCGATAACCGATATGCTTAACCGATAATATTCATAACCGAACCGAACCGACCGATACCTACCCCTAATTTCCTCAACCTCATTTTAGTTGTCGCATTTAGCTCAACAAAATTATTCCAAAATAACTGATACTCTAGGATTTCAAAATTAAATTTGTTAATTATTTCCAATTATATCTTTAATATTAAATAAATAGTAATTTTTTTTGTACTGCTCAATTTTTAAAAAGTATTTAACAGGAGTAACTTAATAAATTAGACCTTTTAATTTTTTTATTAGACGTGAAAAAAAAGTAAAGTGATAATTAAAATGGGACGGAGGGAATAACGTTAGAGGGGTGCTTCACAATAATGGGTAACAGCTAACAAGGTGTCTTTAAATTATAGTTTGGGATAAAAAATAATGTCATGTGGGAATATTATTATGTCTCATTTTTATTTTAATCTGACAAGGTTCCAGCTACTACCAGACAAGTTCCATTTTCATTTTTCAATCTTTTTTTTGGATAATATATTTTTTGGTAACTAACTAGTTTATATTACCACTTGGAAATATGCAAGAAAGGACAATATTGTGTATATACCTGATGCGCATGTATATCCAATCAAGTCTGATCTAATATCGATTCCTTCATTCCGTGAATGATGGAGCCACGAAGTATCACATGAATGATGGAACCACAAAGTTTCAAAATTATCAAACTATTAGTAGTCGTATGGCTACGGAATTAGGATACTAGTATCGGGATAAAATTTGGGATGATATTCCCATGTTTGCTTGTAAATATTGATTAATACTGAAGTAAATTTTGCACCTAACTATCTCATATTGGAGGTGAAATAATAATTCCTATATAACTCTATTTGGAACCAAACTAGCCACTTAATATTCTTATCCCATAGATATATAGTATTATTTTCTCATGAATGTTAGTTATCTCATAGTAATACACTAATACATGTATATTTCTTCTCTTGCTAAAGCGCCGTTCTTTCTCGAAAACACTACAAATTATGTCCATTTATAAGTAGTTTATTACAAAAATTGGTTCATTCATAAAATATTATTAATATTAGCCAATTAGCTATTTGTAGGAAAAAAAGATCAAATTTTTACTTTCTTTTGAGTGAGTATTATTAGAATAGATTGAGATCTTAAGGAGTTTGAATATCAGTTTTGCGATGATTTGGTGGAGTTTTGGGGTGGTTTGAGTTGAAAATTCGAAGTAGAAGATGAACACGAAAAAATTGATATGTGTATCACACTGTATATTATTTATGTATCACATATGTATCAAATGTATATCACATGCATATCCATGTATACGTGTGTGTGGGATACATATTTGATACATGTGGCGCAGAAGAATTTTTTGAACCCAATTTTAACTATGAATTTTGATACCAAATCAGTCCAAACCTCCAATCTTCCTCAAATTTTGTATATTGACTCATCTATATGTTTTCAATGAATTCCAACCATACCCATTGAAAAAAGTCCCCTTTTTGCTTATATTTTTTGAATCTTGTATGTATATTTTTTTGTATTTCATCACCTAATTTGCTACCTCGTCCATGAAATTTTCTTTCCATCTTGCATCTAATGTTGTTGATCACGCTTTAAAATATGGAAGGAGATCTTTGCTTGTGATTTTTGGAGAGAAAAAACTTTATTTAAATAAGAGTAGTGGAAATTTACCCCGCTCGCGGAAATATATTTGCGACGCGTTTGCACATAGAATTTCTCAAATAAGTATTATTATAATATTCTTTAATTCTTTTCAAAATATGAAATCCAAATGAAAACTTTCAAGTCTCGAAACCCTAAATTTCAACTCTTTTCAAGGCATTTAACAAGCATACTCGATCTAAATTCCTTTCAAGGCAAGTAATAAACAAGGTCAAATAACGGTATCAGCAAATCATGGTGTAAACCTAGAACTACCCGGACATAGGCATAATTAGTAGCTACGTACGGACTCTCGTCACCTCGTGCGTACGTAGCCCCACAAATAGAAGCATGTATTAATTTAGTTCACCTATGGATTAATTCCCTCTTACAAGGTTAGAAAGGAGACTTACCTCGTTCCGAAGTTCCATAACTGGCTCCAACACCTTTCCAACAACTCAAACTGATGCCCATCGCTCCAAAACTAGTCAACAAATGTGCAAATTCATAAATATATACTCTAATACTCAGTATAATTCAATTCACAATAATTCTCAATTTCGCTCGAAAAATTGATAAAATCACCCTCGGGCCCGGATTCCGAAAATTTTCGAAGATTAACTTTACCCATAACACCACGAACTCAAATATATAATTTATTTCAAATTCCATGCCCAAATTCGTGGTCAAAGTCCAAAAATACCAATTTCTAGATATTCTATCAAAATCCCAATTTCTACAAATTTCCATGCTTAAATCTGTATATAAATCATGTATTTAACTCACAAGTGAAGAACATACTTACCCCATAATAATTGATGAAGATGGCACTACAAATTGCTCTAAAATCGGCTACTATAGATGAAATGAAATGAAATCGAGCCAAACCCTTCGTTTTAAAGAGGGCACTGCCCAACCCGTCCTTCGCACCTACGATCCTTTAGCCGCTTCTGCGCCTCCACTTCTATGGAGGATTTCTCGCAGGTGTGGCTTTCCCCCAAGGCCAGCTCTTCCGCTCCTGCGCTCATTCACCGCAGGTGCGCATCCGCTTCTGCGGGAAACCTTCCGCACCTGCGGTCTCCTAGCCTTCACTTTCTTCTGCTTCTGCGACCAATGGGCCGCTTCTGCGGGCTCGCACCTACGACACTCTTCACACAGGTGCGATTACACCAGATGCCCAGCTGCTTCAGCTCCTCTTCCAAATCCAAATTCGATCTGTTAACCACCCGGAATTCGCCCGAGGCCCCTAGGACTCCGTCCAATCACAACAACTAGTTCCAAAATATAACACGGACCTGCTCAAGTCCTTAAATCACATCAAACAATGTCTAATTCATGAATCTCACCCCAATTCATGCTTAATAAACTTAAGAACTTCAAATTTCTACATTGGATGCCGAAACTTATCTGTCACGACCCCGGTTCGCCCTCCGTGAACCATCGTGACAACACCTAGTCTCTATGACTAGGTAAGCCTAAAATGCGGAAGATAACCCAAATTTGCGGAAGCAAATAATTTAAAATAGAAATAGAGTAATAAAACAACGTTTAAAAGTGCCTCTCGACATACACAATATTAACTCTTAAAACCAATACATTTTTTCAAAACCCGGAAACCCATGAATCACACGCTAAGAGATACATAAGAAGCTCTAACTCCAGAAATGTCTAACCAAAAGGGGAATACTGAAGGGCTATACTATTATAAAAAGATAGAAAGGGACTCCTCGGTCTGCGAACACGACAGATATACCTCGAAGTCTATCAAGAAGCACCTTGCTTCAAGGATGATAAGACAGAGTAAACGTACCTAGATCTGCACATGAAAAACATGTGTAGAAGGGGCATGAGTACACCACAACGGTACTCAGTAAGTGCCAAGCCTAACCTCAGCCGAGTAATGACGAAGAAGGTCAGGGTCCTACTGAGGTTAAATAAAATATAAGATATAACAGTGTAGAATAAGACAATATAATTAAGTGCAACAGTAAGAAATTACATAGAATAGAAAGAAAAACAACAACTAGAACAGAGACAAAATAATCACGGAAAGGAAATACAACTCAACATAGAGATAACAACCGGGGTACCTTCCAGGATACCATCCTGTAGTCCCAATTACATCTATCCAGTAGATCTCCTGGGATACCGTTCCGTAGTCCATCATACGTATTCGAAAGATCTCCCGGGATCCTGTCCCGTAGTCCAACTATCAGTGCGCGGGGATCTATTGAAATCCCGATCCGTAGTCCCAAATATAAATACCCAGTACTGGGGGAATCTACCGAGTGCAGTCCCGTAGTTCCATATAACTGTGCAGGGGGATCTACCGGAATCCCACATCCGTAGTCCCAATTAAATAGACAAGGGGGATCTACCGGAATACCACATCCGTAGTCCCAAATAAACATACAAGGGGGAGGGAGGATCTACCGGAATCCCACATCCGTAGTTCCAAATGTAATTACACAGCAACATCAGGAAAATATTCAGAAATGTCAATTTCATATCGAGGAAAACAAGTAATTCTAGCCTAGCATGCTTCACAGAATTCAGGTAAAGCAGTTTGAGAAAATAAGGCAATTAAAACACTTAGACATGCTTTCCTAAGCTAACAACAGGCTTTAAATTCAGGTAATATGAGTAGGAAAAGAAACATACTAGTAATTACTTAATGAAAACCAGATTTTCAATAATTAGCACAAGTACGCCATCGTCATCTCACGTACAAGGCATTTCAATTAACAGTAATACCAAATCCTAGGGGGAAGGTCCCCCCCACAAAGTTAGGCAAGCCACTTATCTCGAACCGGCTCAAAATCAACTCGAAACCACGTTCTTGCCACGAGTACTCGACTCCAAATGGCCCAAATTTATTCAATTCAATTTCATAATGTAAATAACACTTCGAGTAACTGATTCTACAAAGAAATTCTAAGCTAATACACGAAATTAGGTATTATGACCAAAATGCCCCTCGGGCCCACGTCTCGGAATCGGGTAAAATTTATATTTTCAGAATCCTCATACTCTCACGAGTTTATGCATACCAAAATTATCCAAATCTAAGGTCAAATTTCCAATCAAAAGTCGAATTCTAGGTCTAAGAACTTTCTTCCAACTTTTCCCCAATTTTCATCTCCAATCCGAAATTAAATGATGAATTCATGTTTAGATTAATGGGTTACAAGAAAAAAGGTGTAAAGAATCGTTACCCAATTGATATCTTTGAAAATCCCTCAAAACCTCGCTCAAATCCGAGCTCCAAAGCTCTAGTTTTCACAAAAATGGCTAAACCCTCGATTTTGAACTTAAACATTCTGCCCAGCTAATTCCTTCTTCGCGAATGCGGAAGGCCCCTCGCGTTCGCGGAGCAGAATTACACTTGGACCCAAATTTCTTCATCACGAACGTGATGCACGGGACGGGAATGCGATTCAAAACATCCTCCTCCTACGCGAATGCAGGAAAGCCATCGCGGATGCGTAGGTATAGAACTCCCAGCTTCACGAACGCGAAGCACAAATTCCTTGCCAGCCCAAGCTCCTCTTCGCGAACGCGAGACCCCACTCTCGAACGCGAAGAAGGAAACCAGAACTGACTGCTGCAACATTTTCTGCAATTTTCTAAGTTCCAAAAATGACCTGTTGGGCATCTGAAACACGCCCGATGCCCCCGGGACCTCAACCAAACCTACCAACATCTCCCATAACTTCATTCAAACTTGATCCAACCTTCGGAACGCTCAAAACAATATCAAAACACCTATTTTTCATCGGATTCAAGCATAAGAATTCCAACAACTCTAAAAATACGCTTTCAATAAAAAAGTCTATCAAATCTCATCCGAATGACCTGAAATTTTGCACACACGTCACATTAAACACTATGGAGCTACTCCAATTTCCAGAATTCCATTCCGACCCTCGGATCAAAAGTTCACTATCGAACCGGAAACTTTAGAAATTCAACTTTTGGCATTTCAAGCCTAAATTAGCTACGGACCTCCAAAACACAATCCGAACATGCCCCTAAGCCCGGAATCACCCAACGGAGCTAACGGAACCATTGGATTTCCATTCTGAGGTAGTCTTCACACTGTTCTGACTACGGTCATTCCAACACTTAAGCTCTCATTTAGGGACTAAGTGTCCCAAAACTCTCTGAAACTCAAAACCAAACATCCCGACAAATCAAAATAGCAGAAATAAACACGGGAAAAGAAGTTAATAGGGGATCAGGGCGTTAATTTTTTAGATGACCGGCCAGGTCGTCACATCCTCCTACTCTTAAACATTCGTTAGTTCTCGAACGAGCATAAAGACACACCTGAAGTAGTGAAAAGATGAGGGTAATGGCTGCGCATATCCTGCTCGGTCTCCAAGGTCGTCTCCTCGACTAGCTGGCCCCGCCACTAAACCTTCACTGATGCAATGTTCTTTGACCTCAGCTTTCTAGCATGCTTGTCCAATATTGCCACTAGCTCCTCAATATAGGATAGATCCTTGTCCAATTGTACTGAAATGAAATCCAACTCGTGCGACGGATCGCCATGATACCTCCGGAGCATAGAAATATGAAATACTGGATGAACTCCTGCCAAGCTGGGAGGTAAGGCAAGCTCATCAGCAACCTCCCTAACACGCCTCAATATCTCAAAAGGGCCAATAAACCTCGAACTCAACTTTCCATTCTTCCCAAATCTCATAACGCCCTTCATAGGCGAAACCCGAAGCAGAACCTGCTCTCCAACCATATAGGAAACATCACGAACCTTCCGGTCCGCATAACTCTTCTATCTGGACTGGGCTGTACGGAGTCTATCCTGAATCACCTTAACCTTCTCCAAAGCATCCTGAACCAAGTCTATGCCCAGTAATCTATCCTCACCCGGCTCAAACCAAAACACTGGGGATCTACACTACATACCATATAAAGCCTCGTACGGTGCCATCTGAATGCTGGATTGATAGGTGTTGTTGTAGGCAAACTCTGCCAATGGAAAGAACTGATCCTAAGACCCTCCAAACTCAATCACACACGCACAGAGCATATCCTTAAGAATCTGAATAGTGCGCTCGGACTATCCGTCCGTCTGAGGGTGAAATGCTGTACTCAACTCTACCCGAGTACCCAACTCATGCTGAACGACTCTCCAGAACCGTGATGTGAACTGAGTACCTCTATTTGAAATGGTGGAAACTTGAATACCATGCAGATGAAAAATCTTCCAGATATAGATCTCCACTAACCGCTCCGAGGAATAATAGTACACACAGGAATAAAGTGAGCAAACTTGATCAGCCAATCCACAATCACCCAAGTAGCATCGAACTTCCTCAAAGTCCGTGGGAGCCCAACTACAAAGTCCATGGTGATCCGCTCCCACTTCCACTCCGGAATCTCCATCTACTGAAGCAACCCACCCGGTCTCTGGTGCTTATACTTCACCTACTAACAGTTGAGGCACCGAGCTACAATCCAACTATATCTTTCTACATCCGCCTCCACCAGTTGTGCTGCCTCAAATCCTGATACATCTTCGCGGCACCCGGATGAATGGAATACCGAGAACTATGGGCCTCCTCCAGAATAAACTCCCAAAGCCCATCAACATTGGGTACACAAATCTGACCCTGCTTCCTCAATACACCATCGTCACCAATAGTCACATCTCTGGCATCACTGTGCTGAATCTTGTCCTTGAGGACAAACAAATGAGGGTCATCATACCGAATCTCCCTGATACGATCAAATAAGGAAGACCGATAAACCACGCAAGCTAGAACCCGATTGGGCTCCGAAAGATCCAATCTCACAAACTGGCTGGCTAAGGCCTGAACATCCATCGCCATAGGCCTCTCCGATGCTGGTAAATAAATCAAAATCCCCAAAATCTCTACCTGGAGACTCGAGGCATCGGTCACCACATTGGCCTTGCCCGGGTGATACAAAATAGTGATATCATAGTCCTTCAGCAACTCTAACCACCTCCTCTGGCACAAATTTTGATCCTTTTGCTTGAACAGATGCTGCAAGCTCCGATGTTCAGTATAAATCTCACAAGGAACCCCGTATAAGTAGTGGTGCCAGATCTTCAGGGCATGAACAATGGTATCTAACTCAAGGTCATGGACATGGTAATTCTTTTTATGTACCTTCAACTGTCTGGACGCGTAGGCAATCACCCTACCATCCTGCATCAACACCGCTCCGAGGCCAATTCTCGAGGCATCACAATAAACCGTATAAGACCCCGAACCTGTAGGCAGTATCAAAATTGGGGCTGTGGTCAAAGCTATATTGAGCTTCTAAAAGCTCGCCTCACACTCCTCTGTCCACTGGAACGGAGCACCATTCTGGGTCAACCTGGTCATGGGGGCTGCAATCGATGAAAACCCCTCCATAAAACGATGGTAGTAACCCGCCAAGCCAAGGAAATTGCAGATTTCTGTAGCTGAGGATGGTCTGGGCCAACTCTACACGACCTTTATTTTCTTCGGATCCACCTGAATACCCTCACTCGATACCACGTGGCCTAGGAATGCCACGGAATCCAACAAAAACTCACATTTCGAGAACTTAACACATATCTTCTTCTCTCTCAGAGTCTAAAGCACAGTCCTCAGGTGCTGCTCATGATCTTCTTGACTCCGGGAATAAACCAGAATATCATCAATAAAGACAATGACGAACGAGTCAAGATACGGCCGGAACACACTATGCATCAAATGCATAAAGACTGCTGGGGCATTGGTCAGCCCAAATGACATAACAAGGAACTCGTAATGACCATATTGAGTCCTGAAAGCAGTCTTCGGGATATCTGGCTCCCGAATCTTCAACTGATGGTAACCTGAGCGCAAGTCAATCTTAGAAAACACACGTGCACCCTGAAGCTGGTCAAACAGATCATCAATATGAGGCAAAGGATAATGGTTCTTAACTGTAACTTTGTTCAAATGGCGATAATCAATACACATACGCATAGAACCATCCTTTTTATTCATAAACAAGACAGGAGCACCCCAAGGTGATACACTGGGCCGAATAAAACCCTTATCAAGAAATTCCTATAACTGATCCTTCAACTTAGGAGGAGCCATACGATACAGAGGAATAGAAATGGGCTGAGGGCTCGGCAATAGTTCAATACCAAAATCAATATCTCTATCAGGCGGCATGCCTGGAAGATCAGCTGGAAACACATCGGGAAAATCTCGTACTACTGGAACTGAATCAACTGAAGGGGTATCAATACTAACATCTCTCACATAAGCTAAATACGCGTCACACCCCTTCTCAACCATATACTGAGCTTTAAGAAAAGAAATAACTCTACTGGGAGTGTGATTTAAAGTACCCCTCCACTCAACACGCGATACACCTGGCATGGCCAGCGTCACAGTTTTGGCGTGACAATCAAGGATAGCATAATGGGGCGATAACCAGTCTATGCCAAACATAATATCAAAATATACCATGTTGAGCAACAATAAATCGGCTCTGGTCTCAAAACCACTAAGAGCAACCAAACACGACCGATAAATACGATCCATAACAAGAAAATTCTCCCACAAGAGTAGAAACATAAATATGGGAGCTCAAAAAATCCCGAGGTACACTCAAATGCGGAGCAAAATAAGAAGACACATAAGAGTAAGTGGAGCTTGGATCGAATAGAACCGATGCATCTCTGTGACAAACCAGTATAATACCTGTGACGATAGAATCGGAGGAAACAAAACCGGTACGGGCAGGAAGGGCATAATATCTAGCCTGGCCTTCCCCTCTAGCTGGTTGAGTAGGTGGGGTAGCAACTAGTGCTGTGATCATAGCTTGAGAACTCTGTGGAGCGCGCTGTGGCTGAGAAGTTTGTGGAGGTGCACTCCTCCCAAGTCTAGGGCAATCCCTCACCACATGGCATGTGTCACCACACTCAAAACAAGCTTTGGGAGGATGTGGCAGTGGGAACTGTGCGGTACGGGTACTCCAAGACCCCTGAACACCTGAAACACTGTGTGAAATCGAAGATGCAAACTGATCTGGCTGACCAACAAAACCTCTACCATGTCGTACTCTTCCTCCAAAATAAGTACCAGTGGGTCTCTCCAATCTACGAGGTCTCCTAACTTCCCTATACTCTCTCTCCTGACCTCGTCTGTCCTCTCTCTCCTGGACCCACCCGTCCTCTACTCGGCGAGAGGTCCTCACCACCCGCTGAACTAGGACCACATACTGTGTTGCTATGACACCTGGAACCCGACCAATGAGAACTCGCTATTCTGGAGTGGGGGTGGTGGAAGTCTGGGTCCCTTCCCCGATCTATGAGGTAATTGATACAGCCTGAATCAACCCCACCTGAACTAATGTACCAAACATGCTCAGGAACTATGCTAATATCTCCTGAAGTGCTGGAGCAGTAGTAGCATCCGCTGTCTGGGCTCTGGCTAGAACTGCTGGTGGCTCCTGGATGGCAGCTCGCGCGGGTTCTCTGGCTGCACCGCGTGCGCATCCTCGGCCTCTACCCCGGCCCCAACCTTTGACGGCTCTGGTAGGGGGAGAGGGTGTCTTATCATCTCTAGTAGCACGTGCCCTCACCATCTGTGAGAGAATGGAAGACAGAGGTTTAGGTTCGTGATGTCAAAAATCTCGCACGATAGGGAAATCAAATGAAGTGGAATTTTCCTAACGGTTAAATAGCCTCTCGTAGATAAGTATAGATGTCTCCGTACCAATCAGCGAGACTCTAATAAACCGGCTTGTAATTCATAACTCCTATGAACCTAGAGCTCTGATACCAACTTGTCACGACTCCGTTCGCCCTCCGTGAACCATCGTGACGGTACCTAGTCTCTACGACTAGGTAAGCCTAAAATGTGGAAGATAAACCAAATTTATTGAAGAAAACAATTTAAAACAGAAATAGAGTAATAAAACAACGTTTAAAAATACCGCTCAGCATACAAAATATTAACTCTTAAAACCAATACATTTTCCCAAAACCCGAAAACCCATGAATCACAAGCTAAGAGATATATAAGAAACTCTAACTCTAGAAATGTATAACTAAAAGGGAAATACTGAAGGGATATACTATTACAAAAAGATAGAAAGGGACTCCTCGGTTTGCGGACGCGGCAGATATACCTCGAAGTCTCTCAAGAAGCACCTTGCCTCAAGGATGATAAGACAGAGTAAAAGTACTTGGATCTACACATGAAAAACATGCATAGAAGGGGCATGAGTACACCACAGCGGTACTCAGTAAGTGCCAAGCCTAACCTCGGTCGGGTAGTGACGAAGAAGGTTAGGGCCCTACTGAGGTTAAATAAAATATAAGGTATAACAGTGTAGAGTAAGAAAGTATAATTAAGTGCAACAATAAGAAATAACATAGAATAGAAAGAACAACAACAACTAGAATAGAGACAAAATAATCACGGAAAGGAAATACAACTCAATACAGAGATAACAGCCAGGGTACCTTCTAGGATACCGTCCTGTAGTCCCAATTACATCTATCCAGTGGATCTCTCGGGATATCGTCCCATAGTCTATCATATGTATCCGAAGGATCTCCCGGGATCCCGTCCCATAGTCCAATTATCAATGCGCGGGGATCTACCAGAATCCCGATCCGTAGTCCTAATATAAATACCTAGTACTGGGGGAATCTACCGGGTGCAGTCCCATAGTTCGATATAACTGTGTAGGGGGGTCTACCAGAATCCCACATCCGTAGTCCCAATTAAACAGACAAGGGGGATCTCCAGAATCCCACATCCATAGTTCCAAATAAATAGACAAGGGGGATCTACCGAACCCCACATATGTAGTCCCAAATAAATAGACAGGGGGGATCTACCGGAATGCCACATCCATAGTCCCAAATGTAATTACACAACAACATCAGGAAAATATTCAGAAATGTCAATTTCATATCAAGTCAAACAAGTAATTCTAGCCTAGCATGCTGCACAAAATTCAAGTAAAGCAGTTTGTGAAAATAAGGCAATTAAAACACTTAGACGTGCTTTCCTAAGCTAACAACAGCCTTTAAATGCATGTAATATGAATAGGAAAAGAAACATACTAGTAATTACTTAGTGAAAATCGGATTTTCAACAATTAGTACAAGTACGCACTCGTCACCTCACGTACAAGGCATTTCAATTAACAATATCCTAAGGGGATGGTTCCCCACACAAGGTTAGGCAAGTCACTTACCTCGAACCGGCTCAAAATCAACTCGAAACCATGTTCTTGCCACGAGTACTCGACTCCAAATGGCCCAAATCTATTCAATTCAATTTCATAATGTAAATAACACTTCGAGTAACTGATTCTACAAAGAAATTCTAAGCTAATAAGCGAAATTAGGTAAAATGACCAAAATGCCCCTCGGGCCCTCATCTCGGAATCGGGTAAAATTTATATTTTCAGAATCCTCATACTCTCACGAGTTCATGCATATCAAAATTATCCAAATCTAAGGTAAATTCCCAATAAAAAGTCGAATTCTAGGTCTAAGAACTTTCTTCCAACTTTTCCCTAATTTTCATCTCCAATCCGAAATTAAATGATGAATTCATGTTTAGATTAATGGGTTACAAGCAAAAAAGAGTAAGGAATCATTACCCAATTGATATCTCTGAAAATCCCTCAAAACCTCGCTTAAATCTGAGCACCCAAGCTCTAGTTTTCACAAAAATGGCTAAACCCTCGATTTTGAACTTAAACATTCTGCCCAGCTAATTCCTTCTTCGCGAACGCGGAAGGCCCCTCGCATTCGCGAAGCACAATTACACTTGGACGTAGATGCACGGGACGTGAACGCGATGCACGGGAGGCGAACGCGATTCAAAACTTCCTCTTCCTATGCAAATGTGCGAAAGCCATCACGAACACGTAGGTATAGAACTCCCAGCTTTGCGAACGCGGGAGACACTTCGCGAATGCGAAGCACAAATTCCTTGCCAGCCCAAGCTCCTCTTCACGAACGCGAGACCCCACTCGCGACTGCGAAGAAAGAAACCAGAACTGACTACTACAACATTTTCTGCAATTTTCTAAGTTCCAAAAATGACCCGTTGGGCATCCGAAACACACCCGAGGCCCCTGGGACCTCAACCTAACCTACCAACATCTCCCATAACTTCATTCAAACTTGCTCCAAACTTTTGGAATGTTCAAAACAACATCAAACACCTATTTTTCATTGGATTCAAGCCTAAGAATTCCAAAAACTCTAAAAATACGCTTTCGATCAAAAAGTCTATCAAACCTCGTCCGAATGACCTGAAATTTTGCACACACGTCACATTAAACACTATGGAGCTACTCCAACTTCTAGAATTCCATTCCGTCCCTCGGATCAAAATCTCACTATCGAACCGGAAACTTCAAAAATTCAACTTTCGTCATTTCAAGCCTAAATTAACTATGGAACCTCCAAAATACAATCCGAACACGCCCCTAAGCCCGAAATTACCCAACGAAGCTAACAAAACCATAAGATTTCCATTCCGAGGCCGTCTTCATACTGTTCTAACTACGGTCAACTTTCCAACACTTAAGCTCTCATTTAGGGATTAAGTGTCCCAAAACTCTCTGAAACTCAAAATCAAACATCCCGACAAATCATAATAGTAGAAATAAACACGGGGAAAGCAGTTAATAGGGGATCAGGGCGTTAATTTTTAAGACAACTGGCCGGGTCGTCACACTATCAAATCCCGTCTGATTCACCTCAAATTTTGTATACAAGTCACATTCGATATTACGGACCTACTCCAACTTCCGAAATCGGAATCTGACCCCGATATCAAAAATTTCTCTTCCGATCAAACCTCTTAAAAACCTTCAAATTTATAACTTTTGCATCCGGATGACCTACGGACCTCCAAATCCACATGCGGATGCGCTCCCAATACTAGAATTACCATACAGAGCTATTCCCAGACTCAGAATCCCAAACGGACATCGATAACATTGAAATGCACTTCAACCGAAATTTATGGAATTCTTCCAAAATGCCAACTTCCATAATAGGTGCCACAATGCTCCCGGGTTATCCAAAACCCGATACAAACGTACGCCCAATTCCAAAATCATCACACGAACATGTTGGAAATTGTTTGGGCCTGACCCTACTTGGTATGTATACATGGAAAAATAGTATTTTTGGGACTTTTGACATAATTTAGACCTAAGGAAGCTAAGGAGAAGAGGGAGAAGCAAGAACACAATGATTTTACCATTCATCCTTACTCAAGACAAGGGTTTGGATGTTTTATGTTTTCCTTTGACTTAAACTTAATTGTGATGAATTTCTCCATATCCATGGAGTAATTCTTCTTTAGGGTTTGACGGATTTGTTTTTTTGAGAATTGTTTGTGGATATTAACTCTAGTGTTTGTATATTGAATCATTTTGGGTATTTTTATTATTGCATACATATTCACATGTTTATGTAATTGAAAGAGGCATAACTTGTGATATTTTGCATTATCTTGTTGGTTAAATTGATTGATTCTTCTTAGTAATCGAAATAGGTTAGTTGAATTATTGTTTAGACCTAGTTAGGAGAATAATCGAAAGAGATTCACCTAAAGACTAATCCACTACAAATTCTTGCATATCTTCACTGAGCTTAACTTAGTTCATATCGCGAGGTTAAGACTTAATCGAGGAAGGCGTTTCTACTGAGCGTTAGAACTAATAATTGAGTGAATTTGAGAGACTCACTTGAACCTTAGAAGTGATATGACTAGAATTAATTCCCAAACAAGTATCTTACACCTATCCAATCAACCTCTATTTCCTCCTATTGATATCTTCTTGTTTACAATTGTTGAAATTGTCATTAGCCAATAGTTAGACTGTTAGTTAATTTTAGTTTTAATTCCAACAACTCCAAATTGATGATCATCTTCAATAGCAATAAAGCTATAAACTATGAAAATACTGTTTAAATCCAATTCCTATGGATACGATAATTTTCTATACTATATTCGGCTAGCGAGCATATTTTACTGTGTGTTTCAAGATGGTCAAATTTTAGCGCCGTTGCCGGTGATTGGCAATCAATAGTGTTTGAATTTGTTTGTAGTGCTAATTCAAGAATTTTTCTTTTTATTTTATTTTCTCTTTTTACGCTTGGTGTTCTTCTATTCTGCGCATGCTACATGTTAGATTGGTGCATGACTTGATCTTCTGGTAAGGAATTACAACCATACGAACCAAAAATCAAGAAACATCTGCGACAGATGAGGAAGGAAAGAAGTCTTCCCGAGAATACAAAAATGGTTGGGCAATACTCAACCAAAGAAAAGATAGTGGGAGGTGATGATAATGTTGACTTCGCTGCGAGAGAGGCATCACAACTAAGAGAAAAATCTGCTCGAGATGCTGAGGAAGAAACTATTAGAGATGCAGAAATTACAAATGAAGAGGAGAGGGCTCAACGAATGGCTTAAAATCAGCCCTTGGGTGCAGACCAATTCGGAAATGTTGCTCCCAGCCAAGGGAGACCACTTAGTGATTATGCTAGACCGGTCTACAACCAAGGTTTATCATGTGTGAAACCACCTCCAGTTGCAACCAATAATTTCGAGCTGAAGCAAGGGTTACTTCAAACCCTCCAAAACAACTGTGTCTTCAGAGAAAAGATGAACGAAGATCCAAACAATCATCTAATAGACTTCGAGGATATCATGAACACCTTTCAATACAATGGTGTATCACAAGATGCAGTGTACTTAAGGGCATTCCCCTTCACTCTAAAAGATGATGCAAAGCACTGGCTTCGAAAGATAAGTGTGGGGTGTACCCCAAGAAGGCTGAGAAAAAATTGTCCGCATGGATGTGTGCACTAGTTCGGGCGCGTGGAATGGATCTCGACTGCGATTCAGACCCCGACTAGAGATTTAGGGAAGTTTCCTCTACCTTATGCTTTTTAATTGTGTATCATAGGGACATGCCACAACTTAAAGTGTGAGGTGGGGGATAATTGTATGTTGTATGTATATTAGTCTTAGTTTTTGCTTTAGTTAGCTTGATTGTTTTTTGCTTTTGTTAGTCTGAGTAGTAGAAAAAATTGAAGAAAAAAAAACATAATTTTTTTAAAAATTTTTGATTATTCTTGACGACAGATATCATTCAACAGGTTTCTTGAGGGAATTTGAAATAGAAAGACAAAAAAAATTTCTTTTGTAGATAGTGTATTAATTCCGCCTTGGGTTTTATCTGTGCCGTGATTCTTTTCCAAGGGTTTTTATTAGAACCGGGTGTAGTTAATTTTTATTTTTTTAGGAGTAGGAAACCTTGTGCTATGTGTAAGCACGTGATTTTTGCCCTATATGAGAAATACTCCAAAAAAATGCAAAATAAAATGATTTTCCTTGGTGTGCAATTTTGAATATTTTTGTGACATTTTTGGATTATTATTTGTATTTATTTGCGTTTGCTTATTTGCTAAATTAATACAAAATACAAAAATATGTCGCATTTTCATGTAGGATTTAATTCTATAATTGTTAGTAATTAAATTAGTTTTACAAAAATTAAAAAATTACAAAAAAATATGCATCTTTTGCATTTTTAGCATTTAATGTCCAAATGAACAATTTTATGCTTAATTATTACTTAATTGTGCGTTAATTGTTATTGGTAGTTAACTTGCGCATTTATAACTTAATTTAGTTCTTAATAATAATTTAAGTATTTTTATAATTTAGTTTTAGAAAATAAAAGAAGAAAAGATAACAAAAATACAAATAGAAATCGGATTGGGCCACTTCTTCAATTTTCAACCCCAGGCCCAAACAATTGTCCACGACCCGGTCCGCCCCATTAACCCATTAACCCAATACCCCTATCTTGCATTTCAAAGACACAAAACAAAAGGAAAAATAAAACGAAAAGAACAAAAAAGCCTAAAAAATGGTCCGCCCCCCTCCCTTACTTTCTTCTTCCCCAAACTCAAACACCCCAACGTCCATGGCTGCTGCCATTCACCAGCCCCGTCGACCACTGCCCAAACCACCACAAAAACACTACCTCCTTCCTCCAGCAACCACCCGCGAACCCTACTGCCCAAACTGCTAGCCCATCGACTTCTTCCTCCGTGAAACCCATCACTACTGTCGCAACCATTCCTCCAATGAAGCCGACGACCACAGCTGTTGCTGCTGCGTCGTCACTGCTCAAACGACCCCCCACAGCTGCTCAGTCCCGTCCAAATGACCACCGGAGCCCCGACGAGCAGCGGTTGTTGCTGCTGCGTCGTCACTGTTCCATCAACGTCATCACCGCCGTTACGCCCAGTCGTTTCCATGGCCAAGCTCGTCAACCAGTCGTTTTGGCTGTGTTGTTGCTGCCTCAATGAACAGCTGCTTCTCTCTCTAAGTTGCTGCGTCGACTTCCTCCCCGTCTGTTGCACCGAACAACTTCAAGCTCGAACAACCGGAGCGCACGAACAACTGCTTCAGTCTCCGAACTACTGCTGCTCGCGTTTCTGGTAGTTGAATTCGCTGGCCATGGCAGAAGCGTCATTAGCTTCTTCTGCCTCCTTCGTCGTCCCATTTGCTACTGCTTCATCGTCCAGATTTTGCTACTGTCCCGTTTCTTCAGTTACTTCTTAATCGCGTTCGTCATCGTTGGTTCGAGCTTTGGTCGAGGCTCGTCAAGTTCATTGTTGGTTTAGTCGTTTGATTCGTCGTTCATCTCCGGTTAGTAGATTTTTGAAGTTTATTTTGTCCGCATTTCCTTTTGATATTTTCGAATTTAAAATCGGCAAAGGTTTGTTTTGTTTATCGTTTGAATTAATTTTTAGTTCATGTTCATGTGTTGTTTGTTAAATTAATTTTTCAGATTTCAAATGAAATATTAATTAATTGTTTTTCATGTTTATTTCATGTTTGTGTTGTTGATTAAGTGAATATTTGTTAGTGTTATGTTTGTTAGATTCAAATTGAAATTTAATTAATTATTTCTTCAATTTGTTTCATGTTGTTTCCAGAAAATATTAATGTTGTTTGAATCGTTAGAATCCGTCATGTGTGTTGCAGATTTAATTCATGTTCATCTTTGTTTGAAGTTCATGTTTAAATCCAGCGATTTAATGTGAGTTTATGTTTGTTTTGATTTGTTAGTTTAATTTGAATCATGCATATTGTTGTTTGTATTATTGTCTCTTTGTTCATCCATTAATGGTCTAAATTAACCAGGATTGGTTCCCGATATGGTTGATTTATTTCCATTAATTTGGAGTTTGTGTTGTTCATCATGTTCATGTAAATTGTTGTTAAAGATTGTTGAGAAATTGGTCATCTTAACTATATTTTGGTTGAGTTATGATTAATTGATTGTTTAGAACAGAAGGGTAATTTGGTAAATTGCATTGCATTCGGGGGTAGATTTGTAATTGCAATAAGGTCGGAGGGGTAGTTTGGTAATTGAACATTATTTTGATTCTTTATGTTAAGCATGGGGGACAAATATAATGGGGTGGGGTTTTTGATGTACTTGTTTAATATAATGGGGGACAAGACAAAACATAATGGGGAGGAATCTTGTACTTTTTTAATATAGGCATGGGGGACAAATTGTAATGGGTTGAGAATGTATTAGTTATTTTAATATAGGCATGGGGGACAAAATTTAAAATAAAGAAGACATTTAATAGTGGGCCAAAGCATGCCATTGAGGGAATAATTTTGGGGTTGGGAATTGAAGACTTGTCTTGCTATATATATAGGGTCATTTGACACATTTTAGAGAGAGGTTTTGAGGGGGAGAACTTGAACCTTGAGAGGATTTTTTTGGGAGAGAAAAAAGAAGAGAATTTTTAGAACTTGAATATTAAGAGATACTTGAGAGAGTTTGTGAGAGTAAAAGAGAAATCCAATTTGAACTTCACTCGAATAATTTCTGTTTGCTTTTCTTCGAGTGTTATTCAAAAATCCGAAGCTACTGCATCTCGTGTCTTTTCTCTCTTCTGCTTTGACTGCGATTGTACTTTTTTTCACTGCTGAGTTTTCAATCTGTCACTGGGTTATTCTACTGGTTGTTACTGGTTTTGCGGTGTTGCGGAATCTGCTGTTGCTGCGTTATTACTGTTGCTGACTCCTACTTCTTTGTTCTTGTACTGCTGTTTCCAGGTACACATTTGTACACTCTTGGCTTGAAGCGAAAAATGAAATATTAATCAGGCTCCTGTTCCTGTTGAATTCTTTTGTTTGGATCTGTGTTTGAATATTAATTTTCCTCTCTTCGTATAAAAATGTAGTCGATTAATTTATGAGTAATGAGGCTGCATATGTATGATTTCTTCATCTAATAATGCTTGTTTAAATTATTTGAAGAATAGTTAATCGGCTTTGATATTATTGTGTATTTATCTCATGTTCTAGCAAATAATAAAATGTGGAATGAAAGCAGTTTTTTCCTTGTACAAACGCGATCGCAATTTTCCGTTCACATAAGCCGTAACTTAATAACTAATAAGTTGCGTTTTTCAGCATGTAAATAATTAGGAGATTTTTCTTTTATTTTAAGAGACGAACTTAATAGAAAATGTAGTCGCTATAGGTTTATCCTTTTAAAAATAAAAATGAGACGAGCCTCGCCAAATAAATCACAAACCGCCGGGGCCCTCAATAAAATACATAACCATTGACTAGACTTTGGATTTGGCCGTTTAATGAACCTTCACGGCCTCTTCCTAAAATAACAATACGTTAGACTCTTTAGGACGCGCCTTAATAAATCTTACCTTCTTAAACTCGGGTGCACATTTATGTGACCCAAATCCAATTCTCAACGGAGTCGAAATGTGTTTCTAATCACGGGTACATTGATTGTGACGTGGTTCGAGATGCGTGTCCATGACGTTGCAAATTCATTTTTAAAAAAAAATAAGAATGAGATGATCCTCGCCAAATAAAATACAAATTGCGGGGCCCTCAGTAAATATTTGCTTTAAAAATTGTTTAGACTTCAGAATGGACCGTTTAGTAAAATTCCACGGTCCTACCCAAAATAAATACGCTAGTCGCTTTAGGCGCGCCTTTAATAATTTAATTTCCTTAAACTCGGGTGCACATTGTTGTGACCCAAATCCAAATATCAACGGAGTCAAAGTGTGTCGACGACCACGGGTACATTGATTGTAACGCGGTTCGAGATACATTTTCACAACGTTGCAATTCTTGATAAAAACAGTAAATGATAAAAGCGGTTAAAAGTTAAATTTTGCACATAAGTTCACACTTGTATAAAATCAGATAATCAAGCCGAATATAACAGTTGAGCGACCGTTCTAGAACCACGGAACTCGGGAATGCCTAACACCTTCTCCCGGGTTAACAGAATTCCTTATCCGGATTTCTGGTACGCAGACTGTAATATGGAGTCATTCTTTTCCTCGATTCGGGATTAAAATTGGTGACTTGGGACACCCTAAATCTCCCAAGTGGCGACTCTGAAATAATTAAACCAATCCCGTTTCGATTGTCCTTTAATTGGAAAAAACTCCCTTGCGCCCACGCGGGTGCAGAAAAAGGAGGTGCGACAGCTCTG
The DNA here is from genome assembly GCF_000715075.1 of Nicotiana tabacum. Taxonomy (NCBI): domain Eukaryota; kingdom Viridiplantae; phylum Streptophyta; class Magnoliopsida; order Solanales; family Solanaceae; genus Nicotiana; species Nicotiana tabacum. The sequence goes on along the minus strand of NC_134097.1, from coordinate 40,233,934 downwards.
GCGACTCTGCTGGGGATAAAACCCAAAACCACTGGTTCAGGGTTAAGAATTCGAGCTTAGATAAATTGTTATATTTGGCTTTATCTGATTTTTACATGTTTTGAGCCTAATGTGCTAAATGCTGCTTTTACCGCTTTGATATTATTTGAACTGTATATAAACTTTTGCCGAAACCTTTCTCTTCTTACCTCCGGGGATGTGCTCACTGGTTGAGACTCCCTATTCTGTTAGTGTCATACCCTAAATAAAAGTGGCTCGGAAAGTTTCTAAGCCGGCTGGCCTTTTGGTTCCCGGAAAGGAGCTCCTTCCTCAACTCGAGTTGTCCGCTCGGGTACACTGTCTAGAACACCGACCCAGGTTTTGAACATAGAATAACGTGACTTCATGCCGGATCCCTAGTAGGAACGCTTATTTGCATCACGTTGCATTTGACTTAGGGGACTCAACACAGGGGTTGGGTCCGTCTAGGACTAGCAACCTGATATGAAAAGACCATCCTGATGCATCCTATTTGTTTTCCGTGCATTTATTTTGTCTCGCTGACCGGTGTTTGAATATTATGAATATTGTGAAATCGAAAAATAGCAGTTAGGGAATTGATTGTTTATTTTTGAAAAAAACCAATACCCCAATACTGTCAAAACTCTGCCGAAATTTTGAGAAAATAAGAATGTCTTATCAGTTTGTTTTATTAAAAGCAAAGGAAAAATAGAAAAAAAAGAGTCGTTGTTCTGTCTTGTTTTTTCAAAAAATAGAAAAGGAAAATAATTTGTCTTGCCATGAAAATGAAAATGAAAAAGAGTCTTTCATTATTTGTCGCAAATATATATATATATATCCGAAAAGTTTTTTTTTATTTCCGAAAGATATATATATCTTTATTTGCTACAAATGGTATTTGTCTTGCCAAGAAAATTCAAAGTAAAATTTCAAAAAGATATGTCTTGCAAAAATAATATAAATATCTTTATTTTCCATTGTTGATAAAACAAAAATAATAAAAATGCTTTCTTTTTTAAAAAATAAAAATAAAAAAAAAATAAAAAAAATCCGAAAATATTTTGATTCTTCTTTCAAATTGAAAAGAAAATTCAAAATTCAAAAAATACTTTTTAGAAGCATTTCTTTTATTAAAAGTAAAATTCCAAAAAATATTTTCTTTTTTCTTTAGAATAAAAACAAATTCAGAAAAACAAATATCTTCCTTTTACTTTTGAAATTCTCAAAGTTCAAATCAAAAGAAAAGGAATTTTTACAAGTCTTTCTTTCAAAAGAAAATCAATCAAAAAAAAAATACTTCCTTTCTTCTTTTGAAGCAGTTCTTTCACAAATTTCAATTAAAAAAAAATGTTAGTTCATTTACTTATTCATGATCAGCCCGAACTACGCGGGTTTGATTCTCACCGGATGTGAGATACGTAGGCAACCCTCATCGGGTCCAACCCCATCTTTTGCTAAAAAGCCAAAAACAATTAATTAATAATAATAATAAAAAACAAATAATATGTCAAATATTGATTTTTGTCGTAAATAAGTCGGGTGATGTTGTTTTGCCATAAATAGCCGAATGTTCCCGAAAGGGACGCCGGAAGGCTGACTTTGCGTAAACAACCACCTTCGGGTCATTTTTTTAAGATTTGGTCCAGTTGACCCACACAGCCTTAAAAATCTTCGTCCCCGAAATGTTGAAAGACCGTGCTTGCAATATTGAGTTTTCTAATTTGAAAAAATGATAAAAAGAGTCATAAATAAGTCAGGTGATGCTGTTTTGTCATAAATAGCCGAATGTTCCCGAAAGGGACGCCGGAAGGCTGACTTTGCATAAATAGCCACCTTTGGGTCATGTTTAGGATTTTTGGTCTAGTCGACCCACACAGCCTTATAAATCTTCGTCCCCGAGGCGCTGAAAGGGCCGTGTTTGCAACACTACGTTTTCATTATAATTTGAAAAAAAAAACAATGAGTCAGCGGTCAGGTGAATACCGTTTGAATTTTGTCATAGTAAGCCGAGCCAGCTTCGGCCGCGTCTTAAACCGTTCTTGCCGAAATAGCCTTAGAGTATCTTTCAGTTGTCAAAAGGTTATTTTCGTAAAAGAATGGACAAATTTGTAAAGCGTTATAAAATACCCCTCCCCGGCCTCAAAATTCATGTGAAATTTGGAAGGGGCCACACTTGCAAAAATAACCATTTGGTCGCATTTGTCGAACAGAGAAAGGGAGCTAGCTTTTTGTTTTTGAGTTTATAAATCTTTAATTAGAATATGTGGTTTGCTTGATTTTTCAGTATGAAGATTGAAAAAATGTCGAGTATTGTTTATCTTTATCGTCCGAACTACGCAAGGTCTGATTCATGCGGGGTCATGATACGTAGGCAATCTCCATAAGATTCGACCACTACTAAAATAAAATAAAAAATAAAAAAATAATAATAAATAAATAAAAGAGAGTGTGGAAGATTTTCAGGGGGCACAATTGTCTAACTGCTTAGGTACATTGTATCTCTGATATATGATTGTCTGTCCAATGCCCTAACACTAATGTGATGGCTTCCCTTTGATGTGTCCATATATAGAAAGTGGTTGGTTGTGGTAACTCCTCCCTGCAAGCAAAATCAAAGGACAATGGCTCAGAACCGCAGAACCGAGTGGGTCGGTACTGATGACCGACAACAATTGGTCGAACGGAACAACGGGTTGGTAGAAGAAGTGAGAATGCTGAGACAGCATGTGACAGACATGTATCGGGCATGGATAACGGGAAAAACACCACCCCCTCCACCGCCAAGTCTCTTGAACTCGGTTATTTCCCAAGCACCCAACACCATAATGGAAGATCCCCCATACTCTCCATCCCAACCCACTTATGACAGCTTTCCCTGCTATCCGAGTAGCTCCATCACTCCTCAATGCTTCTCCGCTCCCCAACACCACTTCTTTCCCCGTGACCTCAAAAGCCATGCCTCACTTCCCAGGGACTCGACTCCACGAAATGCTTACCCACCCATACAAGCCCATCAAAAGCCATTTGGATCAGGTTTTTGACCCTGTCAACATGCAAGAACGAAGAGGTTGCTGAAACGAGGAAAGGCTCTCACCCCCATCGGGGTATCTTATGCCAGTCTGTTTGAAAGGCTAAGGGATGCTGGCTCGATTGAGCCACTCCCCGCATGTACTCTAAATCCACTTGCAAGAAGCTTTGATCCGGCAGCGCGATGCGCCTACCACTCCAATGTCATAGGGCACAACATTGAGAGCTGTCATAGTTGGAGAAGGGAAGTAGAGAAAATGATCCGCGAAGGGCGGGTTGTGATTAATAACAGTGACATGGAGCACTCGAACCCCCTCGAGAACTTGCCGGCGGAGGTTGATGAGGTTGAAGCTGGTAATGGTCTCGGCAGTATTAATGCAAAGCTCAGTGGCTAAAATGCCAATTTTGATAAAGTAGGAGGACGTTTCGTTCCTTGGTCAGCAAGAGAGAAGCTTGTGGTGGCTCATTTTGTTGTCATTTCTGTTGTTCGGATTATTAGGGTTATAAGTCGGATGTTGTCTTGTCCAGTTTGTTTTAGGATTTTGTTCTGGATTGTTTTGTTTGTTTTATTATTTAAACCATTTCACCGGTAGTCTAATACAAAATCCGGTCTTTTATTATTTCCAGTCATCTCTTTGTTTAGTCCTTTTATCATTTTTGTTCGGTGTCGATTCTAGTGACATGACATGCGCACACAGTTCGGGCCTAATCTTAAAAGTTTAATCATAAAACCCCGAGAAGGTGATCAAAGCATTTAAAGGAAATAAGGACGGTTTGAGATTATTTGGAGCCCGAGTCATGTGGAACTGGGGCAAGTTAAACACAAAGAAAACCGTTAAAGAAAGATTCGCCTAAATTGGCATGAGGGTCGTTCATAATAATGAGAATGAGAGTGTCGCCCAACGGTGCTTTAGATGTGAAAAATGAACAAACAGATGTTGAATATAATTGTCAAGTCCAGCACCATCGGAAGAGACTATAAATCTATTGTTTAATTGTGTTGTTTGCACTTGGCATGTTTTGAAGACTGGAATGACGAAGGCATTTTGTTCTGCTACCTAAACACTTTATCCTTCGTTACCCCTTTTGAGCCTTATTTACTTTTCTTTCATACCCCTCGCTCGGAATCAGTAGCAACGACTAGAAGATACAAACATGGAAGATAAATGAAAAAGAGAATAGCAAAACAACAAAAAGAAAAAGAAAAAAAGCAAGAAGAAAAAAGGCAAAAGAAAAAGAAAACAAAGATAAGAAATGAGTGAAAAGAAAGTCACAAGAAAAAAAGAGGAATTGGGAACTACGTTTGACCTGATTCCTCAAAGAGGATACGTAGGCGCTTCACGGCTCGGTCATAGTTTTGAAAAATGAAAAAAAATCAATTAAAATGTCCCCAAGCAAGAAACTGGGGCAAAAGTTGCGTTTGTTGTAAATAAATCTAATTCCGAAGGTTGTAACTAATAACCCAAAAAATTAATGTATTTTTGAGACTTTTATACCCTTTCTTTCTAGCCTATCCAAAACCCACATTACGGTCCAAAGAAAGACCTTCTGATCAGTCTTCAAAAGATGCCAAGTCAGACAAATGAAGAGTCTTACCGGCGAACATAACATTCTGTTCCATAGCAGAAAAGACTCTAATCTCCAACAGAAAGAGTCGTACCGGCAACACTCCAAATCCCCCAGCTGGAGAGAGATATAAAACGAGAGAGTCTTATTGGTGAAAACCTTCACAGGCACCATAAGGCGATGAAAGCTGAGAAAAGAACCAAAAATGAGAGAGACTTGATAGTGAAAACCCTTCGGGCACTACAAGTCGAATAAGATTGAGAATCAGATGGGGAATCGCCAATTGAAGATCTTGAAAGATGATTGACGGTAGAGGATAGGCCACATACGCATGTCATGGCCATTAGAGTCGGTATTTGCGTTTGATAGGCTTTTATTTATAGTTTTTTTTGTAAAAGAGTCATCGTTTCCTTTGTCTTTTATTTTGTTTCTCTTATCTTTCTCCTTTCATAGAAAGATCTCCAATAGAGTCTGTCTGGTCAGAACGAGTATGAAATGACTTCAAAATATGGCAGCAGCTTTTCAATTATGCCAGGTGAGATCTGACTAGTACCTCCAAATGGTATAGTCAGCAAAGAACAAGCGCGAGGCCAGTGTAAAAAAAGATATCCCTGGCAAAGGGAATTGACAAAAGGATTGACGAACGTCAAGAGAGATATCCTTGCCAAAACCAAGGTTATAAACCTCAAGGCCAAGGCCCATGAACAGAGCAAGGAGAGCAGTGAGCAGGATTTGGGAAATCCATACTAGACTAAAAGGTTGGGGAAATGCCAAGTTTCCGAGCTATGCCACAAAAGAAGAGGGATATCCCCAGCAGGAAGGGATTATCCCCAGCACATAATATCATCCCCAACAAGTTGTGGAGCACAGAGAAAGGAAGAGAGAAAGGGAAAGCCATCCCAGTAGGAGTATCACAACCAACCACCGCGTTTTAAACTAACAAAATTTTGTTTGATTTGAAGCAGGTAACGGAAATGGCATTGATGCCAGAACTGCATGCCACAAGGGATATTATCAAACTGGGGCAGAAAATTTTCCTTCCATTTAGAAAAATTTTCTGGAAGTCAGGTACCCCCAGCTGATAACATTTTATCCCCCAGCAGGTAAGTAAATAATCCCCAGCAAGTGTTGAGGTAAGACATTTTCAAGCCTTAAGGATATTTTGGGTTCGTCCGCCCTCGAATAGGATATTTTGGGTTCGTCCGCCCTCGAATAGGATATTTTGGGTTCGTCCGCCCTCGAACAGGATATTTTGGGTTCGTCCGCCCTCGAACAGGATATTTTGGGTTCGTCCGCCCTCGAACAGGATATTTTGGGTTCGTCCGCCCTCGAACAGGATATTTTGGGTTCATCCGCCCTCGAACAGGATATTTTGGGTTCTTCCACCCTCGAATAGGATATTTTGGGTTCATCCGCCCTCGAATAGGATATTTTGGGTTCATCCGCCCTCGAATAGGATATTTTGGGTTCATCCGCCCTCGAATAGGATATTTTGGGTTCATCCGCCCTCGAATAGGATATTTTGGGTTCATCCGCCCTCGAATAGGATATTTTGGGTTCATCCGCCCTCGAATAGGATATTTTGGGTTCATCCGCCCTCGAATAGGATTCTATTTTTAAAGTTGTTGTCCATGCCAGGCGCCCACCTGTATAACGAGAGGAATACTTTCAGTCTTTAAATTTCTTACCAGGCGCCCACCTGTATAACGAGAGGAATACATTTCAGTCTTTAAATTTCTTGACAGGCGCCCACCTGAATAACGAGAGGAATACTTTTGTCTGTGCATTTCATATTCAGGCACCCACCTGAATAACGAGAGGAATATTTTTGTCTGTGCATTTCATATTCAGGCACCCACCTGTATAACAAGGGAATACATTTCATGTCTTTACCATTAGGCACCCACCTGTATAACAAGGGAATACATTCCACGTCTGTTCCAATAGGAGACGCACTTCCTAAGCCTAGCCTTTACCAATAGGAGATGCACTTCCTAAGTCTAGTTTTGCCAATAGGAGACGCACTTCCTAAGCTTTACCCATAGGAGACGCACTTCCTAAGTTATTTCACCCATAGGAGATGCATTTCCTCCTAAGTTTATTTTTTACCCATAGGAGATGCATTTCCTCCTAAGTTTGTTTTAGTTTCACCTATAGGAGACGCACTTCCTAAGAATAGTTTCACCAGTAGGAGACGCACTTCCTAAGCCAAGTTTTACCAATAGGAGACGCACTTCCTAAGAATAGTTTCACCAATAGGAGACGCACTTCCTAAGTTTAGTTGTACCAATAGGAGACGCACTTCCTAAGTTATTTCACCCAATAGGAGACGCACATCCTAAGTTATTTCACCCAATAGGAGACGCACTTCCTAAGTTAAGTTTCACCATTAGGAGACGCACTTCCTAAGTCAATTTCACCAATAGGAGACGCACATCCTAAGTAAGTTTCACCAAGAGGAGACGCACATCCTAAGTTAGTTTCACCAAGAGGAGACGCACTTCCTAAGAAAAGTTTCACCAATAGGAGACGCACGTCCTAAGGAGACGCACTTCCTAAAAATAGTTTCACCAAGAGGAGACGCACATCCTAAGTTAGTTTCACCAAGAGGAGACGCACTTCCTAAGAAAAGTTTCACCAATAGGAGACGCACGTCCTAAGGAGACGCACTTCCTAAAAATAGTTTCACCAAGAGGAGACGCACATCCTAAGTTAGTTTCACCAAGAGGAGACGCACTTCCTAAGAAAAGTTTCACCAATAGGAGACGCACGTCCTAAGGAGACGCACTTCCTAAAAAATAGTTTCACCAAGAGGAGACGCACATCCTAAGTTAGTTTCACCAAGAGGAGACGCACATCCTAAGATAAGTTTCACCAAGAGGAGACGCACTTCCTAAGAATAGTTTCACCTATAGGAGACGCACTTCCTAAGAATAGTTTCACCAGTAGGAGACGCACTTCCTAAGCCAAGTTTTACCAATAGGAGACGCACTTCCTAAGAATAGTTTCACCAATAGGAGACGCACTTCCTAAGTTTAGTTGTACCAATAGGAGACGCACTTCCTAAGTTATTTCACCCAATAGGAGACGCACTTCCTAAGTTAGTTTTACCCAATAGGAGACGCACTTCCTAAGAAAAGTTTCACCAATAGGAGACGCACTTCCTAAGTTTATTTCACCAATAGGAGACGCACTTCCTAAGTTTATTTCACCAACAGGAGACGCACTTCCTAAGTATAGTTGTACCCATAGGAGATGCACTTCCTAAGTAAGTTTTACCAATAGGAGATGCACTTCCTAAGTTTAGTTTTTCCCAATAGGAGACGCACTTCCTAAGTTTATTGTACCCAATAGGAGACGCACTTCCTAAGTTCAGTTTTACCATAGGAGACGCACTTCCTAAAGTTCAGTTTTACCATAGGAGATGCACTTCCTAAGTTCAGTTGTACCCAATAGGAGACGCACTTCCTAAGTTAAGTTTTACCAATAGGAGATGCACTTCCTAAGTTTAGTTTTTCCCAATAGGAGACGCACTTCCTAAGTTTATTGTACCCAATAGGAGACGCACTTCCTAAGTTCAGTTTTACCATAGGAGACGCACTTCCTAAAGTTCAGTTTTACCATAGGAGACGCACTTCCTAAGTTCAGTTTTACCATAGGAGACGCACTTCCTAAAGTTCAGTTTTACCATAGGAGACGCACTTCCTAAGTTCAGTTCTACCAATAGGAGACGCACTTCCTAAGTTCAGTTTTACCATAGGAGACGCACTTCCTAAAGTTCAGTTTTACCATAGGAGACGCACTTCCTAAGTTCAGTTCTACCAATAAGACGCACTTCCTAAGTTTATTGTACCCAATAGGAGACGCACTTCCTTAAAGTTTAGTTTTGCCCATAGGAGACGCACTTCCTAAGTTTACTTTTATCCCATAGGAGACGCACTTCCTAAATTAAGATTTCACGCATAGGAGACGCATTTCCTAAATTATTTTCATTCATAGGAGACGCACTTCCTAGTTCAAAATCATTAAGGTTTCACCCATAGGAGACGCACTTCCTAAGACTATTTAACCCCTAGGAGACGCACTTCCTAAGTTTAATTTCGTGCATAGGAAACGCACTTCCTGAATTAAGTTTACTTTAGGAGACGCACTTCCTAGTTTGGCTTTTTCAGGTTATACTTTTACTTTAGGAGATGCACTTCCTAGTTTGGCTTTTTCAGGTTATACTTTATTTCAGGAGACGCACTTCCGGAATTGAGATTTCACCCTTAGGAGATGCACTTCGTAGTTTGATTCATTTTGAGTTCGACCATAGGAAACACAATTCCTAGTCTAGTTCTTTGAAGTTTTCACCCTTAGGAGACACGCTTCCTAGTTTAGCTCATTCCGATTCAACCATAGAAGACGCACTTTCTAGTTTGAGTCATCGAGGTTTTTAGTTTAGCAGACGCATTCGCTAGCAAGAGTTTTTGGTTTTACTCGTAGGAGATGCACATCCTAGTCTAGTCTTTAGTTTACTCACATCATTGCATCAGTAGTATAAATATGTTACAATTTTGCTAACGACTCACAAATCTTCCCAGTGCAAACTGGGTTAGAAAATACTCGTTTGTTTTGTTTGTTTTGGTTGTAGGATCCCACCTGGAGAATAGAGGTTGTTAAATTCAAGATGATGAAGCCAAGCGCCCGCCCATAATAACAGAAGAATACATTCCAGTCTTTACTTTTCAAGTGTTGAAGTTGGAAGCCCGCCCAGATAACAGAGGCATACATTTAAGTCTTTAATTTTCAAGTAGTGAAGTTGGGAGTCCGCCCAGATAACAGAGGCATACATTCCAGTCTTTACTTTTCAAGTGTTGAAGTTGGGAGCCCACCCATAATAACAGAGGCATACATTTCAAGATCAAGTCAGAAGACAATAAAACAGAGGGTTACAACAAGAATCTCCAGCAGAAAACAATAAAATCTCAGCACCGGAAACAGAAGGTTGCAACAGGAGGTCCCAGCACAAATTCAGGCGCATGACTCAAAAGGAAGAAAAGACGCGTCTTGAAAGAAGCAGCTGGTGAACATTAAATCATGCCCAGCATAACAAGTCTGATGAAGATAGCCGTACCCACCAGAGGAACCGCCAAAAGCTTAATGAATAAAGCCATGTCCCCAGCGGACCGAGCAAAATGATGAAAACTGGTATTTAGAAAAGCAGATGGCCAGTATTATTCCAAAATTCACGGAAGAAAAGCACCGGAGGAAACACAAGCCGACAAGAAAGCAAGGCAACAAGAACAAATTTCAATCTAGCCTAGCTTCTTGTTTTCTTTTAAGCACGGTGTAACAAGGAGATCAGTAAGTAGTGATAACAACATGCAACAGCAGTAACATCGCAGTCCCACGGTAGTCCCAGCTACCAAAACTTCCCGAACTACATTAACCTGATTCCCCTTTAGCCAGGGATATGTAGGAAACCTTTGAAGCAAAGGTTCGGTTAAATCTTTTTCAAAAAATGCTTCACACGGAGTACTCGGATAGGAAAAAATCGCTCGCTTTATCTTTGCACGAAAACCCTTCGTGTCTCCGGGCAAAGAGGGGCAGCTGTAAGCACGTGATTTTTGCCCTATATGAGAAATACTCCCAAAAAATGCAAAATAAAATGATTTTCCTTGGTGTGCAATTTTGAATATTTTTGTGACATTTTTGGATTATTATTTGTATTTATTTGCGTTTGCTTATTTGCTAAATTAATACAAAATACAAAAATATGTCGCATTTGCATGTAGGATTTAATTCTATAATTTTTAGTAATTAAATTAGTTTTACAAAAATTAAAAAATTACAAAAAAATATGCATCTTTTGCATTTTTAGCATTTAATGTCCAAATGAACAATTTTATGCTTAATTATTACTTAATTGTGCGTTAATTGTTATTGGTAGTTAACTTGCGCATTTATAACTTAATTTAGTTCTTAATAATAATTTAAGTATTTTTATAATTTAGTTTTAGAAAATAAAAGAAGAAAAGATAACAAAAATACAAATAGAAATCGGATTGGGCCACTTCTTCAATTTTCAACCCCAGGCCCAAACAATTGTCCACGACCCGGTCCGCCCCATTAACCCATTAACCCAATACCCCTATCTTGCATTTCAAAGACACAAAACAAAAGGAAAAAAAAAACGAAAAGAACAAAAAACCCTAAAAAATGGTCCGCCCCCTCCCTTACTTTCTTCTTCCCCAAACTCAAACACCCCAACGTCCATGGCTGCTGCCATTCACCAGCCCCATCGACCACTGCCCAAACCACCACAAAAACACTACCTCCTTCCTCCAGCAACCACCCGCGAACCCTACTGCCCAAACTGCTAGCCCATTGACTTCTTCCTCCGTGAAACCCATCACTACTGTCGCAACCATTCCTTCATTGAAGCCGACGACCACAGCTGTTGCTGCTGCGTCGTCACTGCTTAAACGACCCCCCATAGCTGCTCAGTCCCGTCCAAATGACCACCGGAGCCCCGACGAGCAGCAGTTGTTGCTGCTGCGTCGTCAATGTTCCATCAACGTCGTCACCGCCGTTACGCCCAGTCGTTTCCATGGCCAAGCTCGTCAACCAGTCATTTTGGCTGTGTTGTTGCTGCCTCAATGAACAACTGCTTCTCTCTCTAAGTTGCTGCGTCGACTTCCTTCCCGTCTGTTGCACCGAACAACTTCAAGCTCGAACAACCGGAGTGCACGAACAACTGCTTCAGTCTCCGAACTACTGCTGCTCGCGTTTCTGGTAGTTGAATTCGCTGGCCATGGCAGAAGCGTCATTAGCTTCTTCTGCCTCCTTCGTCGTCCCATTTGCTACTGCTTCATCGTCCAGATTTTGCTACTGTCCCGTTTCTTCAGTTACTTCTTAATCGCGTTCGTCATCGTTGGTTCGAGCTTTGGTCGAGGCTCGTCAAGTTCGTTGTTGGTTTAGTCGTTTGATTCGTCGTTCATCTCCGGTTAGTAGATTTTTGAAGTTTATTTTGTCCGCATTTCCTTTTGATATTTTCGAATTTAAAATCGGCAAAGGTTTGTTTTGTTTATCGTTTGAATTAATTTTTAGTTCATGTTCATGTGTTGTTTGTTAAATTAATTTTTCAGATTTCAAATGAAAGATTAATTAATTATTTTTCATGTTTATTTCATGTTTGTGTTGTTGATTAAGTGAATATTTGTTAGTGTTATGTTTGTTAGATTCAAATTGAAATTTAATTAATTATTTCTTCAATTTGTTTCATGTTGTTTCCAGAAAATATTAATGTTGTTTGAATCGTTAGAATCTGTCATGTGTGTACAAATTTAATTCATGTTCATCTTTGTTTGAAGTTCATGTTTAAATCCAGCGATTTAATGTGAGTTTATGTTTGTTTTGGTTTGTTAGTTTAATTTGAATCATGCATATTGTTGTTTGTATTATTGTCTCTTTGTTCATCCATTAATGGTCTAAATTAACCAGGATTGGTTCCCGATATGGTTGATTTATTTCCATTAATTTAGAGTTTGTGTTGTTCATCATGTTCATGTAAATTGTTGTTAAAGATTGTTGAGAAATTGGTCATCTTGACTATATTTTGGTTGAGTTATGATTAATTGATTGTTTAGAGCAGAAGGGTAATTTGGTAAATTGCATTGCATTCGGGGGTAGATTTGTAATTGCAATAAGGTCGGAGGGGTAGTTTGGTAATTGAACATTATTTTGATTCTTTATGTTAAGCATGGGGGACAAATATAATGGGGTGGGGTTTTTGATGTACTTGTTTAATATAATGGGGGACAAGACAAAACATAATGGGGAGGAATCTTGTACTTTTTTAATATAGGCATGGGGGACAAATTGTAATGGGTTGAGAATGTATTAGTTATTTTAATATAGGCATGGGGGACAAAATTTAAAATAAAGAAGACATTTAATAGTGGGCCAAAGCATGCCATTGAGGGAATAATTTTGGGGTTGGGAATTGAAGACTTGTCTTGCTATATATATAGGGTCATTTGACACATTTTAGAGAGAGGTTTTGAGGGGGAGAACTTGAACCTTGAGAGGATTTTTTTTTGGGGAGAGAAAAAAGAAGAGAATTTTTAGAACTTGAATATTAAGAGATACTTGAGAGAGTTTGTGAGAGTAAAAGAGAAATCCAATTTGAACTTCACTCGAATAATTTCTGTTTGCTTTTCTTTGAGTGTTATTAAAAAATCCGAAGCTACTGCATCTCGTGTCTTTTCTCTCTTCTGCTTTGACTGCGATTGTACTTTTTTTCACTGCTGAGTTTTCAATCTGTCACTGGGTTATTCTACTGGTTGTTACTGGTTTTGCGGTGTTGCGGAACCTTCTGTTGCTGCGTTATTACTGTTGCTGACTCCTACTTCTTTGTTCTTGTACTGCTGTTTCCAGGTACACATTTGTACACTCTTGGCTTGAAGCGAAAAATGAAATATTAATCAGGCTCCTGTTCCTGTTGAATTCTTTTGTTTGGATCTGTGTTTGAATATTAATTTTCCTCTCTTCGTATAAAAATGTAGTCGATTAATTAATGAGTAATGAGGCTGCATATGTATGATTTCTTCATCTAATAATGCTTGTTTAAATTATTTGAAGAATAGTTAATCGGCTTTGATATTATTGTGTATTTATCTCATGTTCTAGCAAATAATAAAATGTGGAATGAAAGCAGTTTTTTTCCTTGTACAAACGCGATCGCAATTTTCCGTTCACATAAGTCGTAACTTAATAACTAATAAGTTGCGTTTTTCAGCATGTAAATAATTAGGAGATTTTTCTTTTATTTTAAGAGACGAACTTAATAGAAAATGTAGTCGCTATAGGTTTATCCTTTTAAAAATAAAATGAGACGAGCCTCGCCAAATAAATCACAAACCGCCGGGGCCCTCAATAAAATACATAACCATTGACTAGACTTTGGATTTGGCCGTTTAATGAACCTTCACGGCCTCTTCCTAAAATAACAATACGTTAGACTCTTTAGGACGCGCCTTAATAAATCTTACCTTCTTAAACTCGGGTGCACATTTATGTGACCCAAATCCAATTCTCAACGGAGTCGAAATGTGTTTCTAATCACGGGTACATTGATTGTGACGTGGTTCGAGATGCGTGTCCATGACGTTGCAAATTCATTTTTAAAAAAAATAAGAATGAGATGAGCCTCGCCAAATAAAATACAAATTGCGGGGCCCTCAGTAAATATTTGCTTTAAAAATTGTTTAGACTTCGGGATGGACCGTTTAGTAAAATTCCACGGTCCTACCCAAAATAAATACACTAGTCGCTTTAGGCGCGCCTTTAATAATTTAATTTCCTTAAACTCGGGTGCACATTGTTGTGACCCAAATCCAAATCTCAACGGAGTCAAAGTGTGTCGACGACCACGGGTACATTGATTGTAACGCGGTTCGAGATACATTTTCACAACGTTGCAATTCTTGATAAAAACAGTAAATGATAAAAGCGGTTAAAAGTTAAATTTTGCACATAAGTTCACACTTGTATAAAATCAGATAATCAAGCCGAATATAACAGTTGAGCGACCGTGCTAGAACCACGGAACTCGGGAATGCCTAACACCTTCTCCCGGGTTAACAGAATTCCTTATCCGGATTTCTGGTACGCAGGCTGTAATATGGAGTCATTCTTTTCCTCGATTCGGGATTAAAATTGGTGACTTGGGACACCCTAAATCTCCCAAGTGGCGACTCTGAAATAATTAAACCAATCCCGTTTCGATTGTCCTTTAATTGGAAAAAACTCCCTTGCGCCCACGCGGGTGCGGAAAAAGGAGGTGCGACACTATGATTTGAATTGAAAGCAATGACACTTGACTTTGTTAGGCCTTGAGAACAGTAAGTGCTTTAGTTATGACGTTTAGGCTCAATTTTTTGACTCTTGCATAAGTACCTTAATTTGTATGATCTTAACTTTGCTTAACTGCTTTGACTAGAGTGTCTTGATGAGGCCAATCCTGAGTGAGTCATGTTCCATGTGTGTGTGAAATTTTTGTGTTATTCTATGCATTGCATTTGATGTCTAGAACTTGCTCCGTGTGTTTGCAAAGCAAAATAGTAGTTTTATTCAGTCTCGAAAGTGATATAGGCATTTCTTTATTGAGCTAGATATACTTTTACCTACCTAACTGTTATATATCTTATTTAACCCCTTCGAGCATGTAATTTTTTTTTGGCAACCACATTACAAGACTTACCTATTTATTTGAATTGACCATCTATTTGAACCCTGTACCTCTCTTGAGCACTTGAAATTGTATGGACTTTGTAAATTTGAAGTGTGGGGTGGTTGGTTTAGCTTTTGAGTGGAACTATTGAAATAAAGAGAAATGTGCACTATTTTGAAGAAGTAAGAGCCACTTGAATTGAAAAATAAGGAAAAAAAATATAGTTGTATGATTGTGAAAAATGTTCTTTGATAAATGGTAACTCTTGATGCAATTGAACTTAAATATTTTGGGAGTTGATGTATATTGGTGTTAAGGTGGAGTATGGTTTGACATAATTGTGGGGTTTTGAATGTTAAAGTGTATGAATTAAAGTGCTTAGGGATGTATAGTCACTCTTATATCTAAATGTATCCTACCCGTCCCGTAACCTATATTACAACCAATTAAAAGTCCTACTTGATCCTTGACTGAATAAGCTCAATTAATAGAGTAGTACACTACATGCAAGCCTATGGTGCATCTTTTGTGGCACATGAATGTCATTTTTTAGAGCGAGTGAATTCTCTCTATCTTTAATTCCTAATTGTTCTTGAATTTTATTGTTTGTGGAACTACTCTCTTTTGTTGTATGAGGGCACTTGATTCATGAAGGAAAGGTGATCTCGTCCAAACCCACACCAAGATTATAGGTAGTAAGGCGGTCGAAGCAATAATAAATCCCAACACAGGTCGGGGTCGATTCCTCAGGGAGTTAGATATGGGGTTTTGTATATAACTAGAGTAAATTTATGATGTGCCTTAGATTGCACTTCCACATATTCTTTGGTTGGTTCTATTTCTTCTTTTAGCTAATGATTGCAAATAATAAACTAGAAGACAATGCTTTTGGTTTTGGGTATTTTTCAAATGATAAAGGATCTAAGATCGTGACTTCTACCTAGGTGGCTACCTAACGGGTTGTACACTATCGGAAAAGTTTGATTTATCGGGATCGTAATATAGCAATCATACACAATTGCTCACTCTATACCTATCGGTAGTTTGAGTGACTTTGCCCAATTTGTCTTTCTCAAACCCAAATGGGTATTGCACAAATCAAGTGATAAATGCTCAAGTCCGGTCTTACTATCTCTAGATTTGACTCTTTAATTTGGGCTATCAATTTCTTGAGTTCACCCCAATTCCTTGTTAGCCAAGTTTTTCTAACCCTAGTCTCTCTTTCTCAAGCAAAGACTAGGTCAGATAGGCATGAATCAATATTTGCAACTATTAATTCTAGAATTTAAGCATAAACAAGGCCAAATATTACTAACCCAATTACAAACAAGCCCCAAAATTAAATACTCATTAAATATCCACACTAGGGTTGAGCCATAACCCTAGATAATGATTTAGCTACTCACGAAAAATAAAGAAATACAAGAAGAAAATTAAGAGAAAATGCATAATAATTAATTAAACAAAGAAAATATAATGTTTAGAAGTCAATCTAGTACAAAATTACTCAAATAAGTAAAGAAAACGGCTCAGGTGTACCTCTGCAAACTAAACTTAACCAAAAACTGACAAAAAGTTCTATTTATACTAAGTTGAAAATATCTGACAAATATTCCCCTTCAAAGGTTGTGCAGCCGCACAATTCTGGTGTTGTCCGCAATCTTAGGATTATGCGGCGGCATAAAAGTGATGCAGTCCACACTCTTTTACTTTTCAGCTCTCTGAATCTTCAATCCTGCGGACCGCATAATATTGGATGCGGCCGTACTTGATCTCCTGCAGCTGCACAATTTCAGTGCGGTACGCATTTGCTGAGATGGCCAAAACACCACTATCTGAATCTCCCTTCTGCGGCCGCACTAGAATTATGCGGTCTGCACTGCTAGTGCTTTTTCTCTGTTTTGGTTCTTGTTCACTTTAGACTCCTTTATGAGTTGATTTTGACTTATTTGGCTCGTTTCCCAATATTCCTACAAGTGAGCACATTTCGTTAGTTTTTGGGAATACCTTTAATAATTTTTGAGCTAAAACGCAAGTAAAAGAGATCAAATAAGCGGTCAAAATTCCTACTTATCAACTCCCCCAAACTTAAGTTTTTTCTTGTCCTCAAGCAAATAAGACAGTTCCTACCTTCATGAGAAAAAAAGGATATTTCAGCTAGCCTAAGGTGAATCAATTGCACATCAATTGGGAGCAAAAATTACCCATAACACATATGAATTATCAACAATGTAATGATTTGGCTTTTTGAGTACAATAGTTCTAGTGTGACACTAGAGCATCAAGAGTTGACTCAATTCATCAAGGAAGCTCGCTCTTTCATGTAGGTCATTGTGGATTCCAAGCTCCTCCTTCTTTACTCTCCATTAGCAAATCTCACTTTAGAATGTAACAGTCGAAGCAAGGATTGTTGAAAAGTTCGCTTATCTCTCTCAAAAGAACGTTATAAGTTCGGCTTTAAGTACCATAAGCTTGCCCCTCATGTAAATCACCATTAATGTAAGCTCACTCAACCTGGAATCATGTTGGGCTTTTGCAGGATGTAATGAAGACTTTTGGATCAAGGTAGGACTTGTTGGAATAGAATGAGTTCATCTTTCCTTAAGAACTCAATTTTCTCTTTTCGGCTCATACTTTCTCGACTTTTTGAGTCATTTTCTTCTTCCTCGGGGAACTAGAGAGACATGACATCACTCTTTCTTGAGCATGACATTCATTTTTCTCCTTTTCTATTAACTTTAGCCTTTTCTCTTTATTTTCTCTTGGATTCCCTTCAACTCTTTACTTTATTCACTTTCTTTTAGGTATTTTTCTTTTTGTTCTTTTTTTCTTTTCTTTGCCTTCCCTTTTCATTATTTCTTTCTCTTCTTTTCACCTTTCATCACTTTCAAACTCCTCTTCTGTCACGACCCAAACCGATGGCCACGACAGGCACCCGGTACCTTACTCAACCGAGTACCAACGTAACATATCTTTCATATCATTCTACCATAGGTAAATGAACCGGTGTAAAGCATGAGGGAATACAAACTTATACATATGAAGTACGGGCCTATAAGACCAAAATAATCACTCGTGTACTGAACACGGGCCGATAAGGCCATATAATCTTTTACGTACATGATATCTGTCTACAAGCCTCTAAGAATACATAATTTTCATAAAGGTTGGGACAGAGTCTCGCCATACCAAACAATAGACGTCTAAATCATACTAACCAAACAAGCAACTCAGAAGCAAATGGAGCGCACCAACATCTTCAGCTGAGCTGATAGCCTACTTGGAGGGCTCTCGACCGGTTTATCAGTACCTGCGGGCATGAACGCAGTGTCCCCAGGCAAAAGGGACGTCAGTATGAATAATGTATCGAGTATGTAAGGCACTTAAATAAGTACACAACAGATATGGAAGAAACATAGAGTAAATGACTCAACTTGTAAGTCTGGATAACTCTGTAAATCATGAAATACTTATAGTGTCATGCATATGTGTATGAATATCATGTCGTGCATAGGTACATCTATTCATAACATCATCAAGCCTCTGAGGGCATCCCATCATATCATCTCGGCTACTGTGGGCAAATCATCAACATATACCAGCTGATCAGGTGGTGGTGCGTATATAACACCGTAACCTTTTTCCATATCCCATATATATATAAATACATATATATGCATATATAACACCATCTGGTCATGGGTCAATGTACATGAATGCCAATGCATGAGAAGTACGTCAATAAAATCTTTCGGAGTGTCATAAAACCATTATGCTTCTGATCAATATCATAAAATCAATTTACGTATTTTCTAAGACCCATGAACAAATGATAGAATAATATGACACATGGGAATTCAATAATGTAGGCATCTCTAATACTTCTATGAATAGAGTCATTTATGGAAATTGTGCATTTGCTCATTTCGTTTGTATCATACGGATCATGCCAAAAGGAAGAAAGGATAGCTTTAACATACCTGGAGTAGGAAAAAATCCATATAATATTCTTGGAAAAGGTTGCACCGTACTCCTTTAGAACCGCAAAATTACATTGCTATGGTTCTAACAGTTCTCGTTGGAATTGTTTGGTTGCAAGAAGTTTGGTTGAAATCTTGTAAGAATTGCTTGAAAGAATTACATTGTTAAGGTAATATTTTAGAATCTCATTGTAGAGTTTTGTTAAGGAATTTTGTAGGAATCCGATGTAGTTTTTTGAGAATGAAAATGTTGTTTTTGTTATTCAAAATCCAAGAACTTTGCTGAAGCTTTCCTTGTGATTGTAGAGGTTTAAAATGGGTTTAGATAATCTTTTTAAGTCCTTGGATGTGGGTACCACTTATGTGGTGACTAAGCCACCATTCTTTCTTCATTTGCCACCTTATAACACAAATTTAAGAGTCATAAAATGGTCTTTGACGTGCTGCCACATTGAGAGATTTAACTCCTTATCCAAAATGTCTTAATTTACTCAATTAGCTTAGTTACATAATTAATCTCCCACTAAAAATCCATAATTACCCAATTATCCACATAATTAAGAATTATCTCAAATTATTTAAAATACTACTCACTTTAAATACACCTTATATACCTTACTATCATAGTCATGTGGTACCTTGTATGACACTAGTCCATAAATATCGGATATTTTATCTCGAGCTGTATTTTATCCCAACATGTCAAACTTGGACAAAAATTCATTTTCTTTGACTTGCTTCCCCTTTCACCTTCACGAATTTACTCATCACGTGCTTGAAATAGAATAATGCTTTTAATCTCCAAATAATTTTGTCCTTGAACTGAGGTCAATTATCTTACGACAATTTCACATATAATACTACATGATGTAACATCGTCGTAATATAATACTGCAAAGCGCAACATCATCGTAATGTAATACTACAAGGCGTAACATCATCGTAATATAATACTGCAGGATGTAACATCATCGTATTATAATACTGCAGGATGTAATATCGACGTAATATTGCGAGGTATAACATCATTCCCCCCTTTTGAACATTCGTCCTCGAATGTTGACTGATGCTCTTATCATTTTCATAACTTATAGCTCTTCTGAATACCTTAGTACTCTCCTTTCCATTTAGGAAATTATTCTGTGAATAAATCCAAAGGCCAGGGCACTCCCCCTTTTAGGCCTCTTTCTCATGCCACGACTTGTGGCCGGAATCCTTCCAATCTCGTAACTGTTACTACCTTTTTTCATGCAGCCTGTATGATTCTGACCTTGTAAGTGCGCCTATGCAACTTTTCTCTCCTTTTTCCTCCATCGTTTAGCCAATCTCTAGGCCTTACTTTGCGAACAAATACAGAGCTTGACAAGATGTCCCTCTGGGCATCTATAGGTATACTGAAGTTCTTTGCTCTGTACTTTGTTGAACTTATGAATATTGCTATACATTATTCCATGGATCCGTTTATCCATCCGTATGACTTTACTGTATCAATATAGGTCATACTATACCGTAACTCTTACTTTGATTTATCGTTATTGATGTCTGCTACCAAATTCCAACTTACTCTCATTACTTATCCTATATGTATAAGTCTAGGTCCTTTAATGCTTCCTCATTACTGTTCATCTTAAGAGTGACAATCTAACCTCATTTCATACTTTGTAATTTTTATCTATCCATTGTTGATTCACCTCAATCGTACTTCATAGTATCTCAATGTGATTCACATTATGGGGATATTCTAATCCCATGCCGTCCGCAAAATCTTTTCTCCTCCTCTTTTTTTTTCTCTTTCAAATCATTATTCAATCAACGGCCCAAACGTCATCTTTTATCTGTCACAATTATAAACTCATTTTATTGCCAGGTCAGCATTCCATTTCTTCTAAATGCTACTAGTCATAGACTCCTTTGAGCTCATTCAGGCTATACTGAGCTTTATATAATATAGAGAACCCATCAGCTTCATTGTTTTCATGGGCTTAATCCTGAGGACTTATCCATTTTTGTCATCCTCTCACTTGCCCTTTTCTTATCCTTACTCATGTCTTTCTAAAACCTTATCGTTCTATAATACTTTAGCGTGCGACGGATTTCCTTATGCTTTTCTGGAACATCGAGACATCACATCGTCTCTAACTCTTCTTTCACTCTCCAATTAGACCTTTTGGTACTTAGAAACCATAGTCTGGAAGATATGCCACTGACAACGCTGCTATCATTCCTGGATACTGAATCCCCATGCTTCTAGCCTCTTATCCGCAGTATGGACTATTCATAACCTTCTGTATTTGAGTATCTTGTACGTTGTTTATCTTTTCCTTACTTCCTTAAAATATTGACTCATATTTTTCTATCTCTTTCATAACCTTCCTTTCACATATGTATAATTAATTTACCTCCACAGCCTGAAGCTCTATTATAATACTTGCACCTTTGGTGCATACGTAATCCACTAGGATCTTCACGCTGACTTCTTATGAGGCTGGTACTCTTCAGTTGGCTTCATCGTAGAGCTGTTATAAAATATGACTACTATACTATCTCTCTTATACCTCTGCCATTTACGAGTTATCCTGAGGTCTATAATTCTCTTGGTCCACTCCTGTTTTACTTAGTTGATGTAACTTTTTAGTTTCCTCTTCTTTCTGATCAGCCTTTATTTAGGCTTAAGCTATCTTCTGATCTGCGGCTCCTGGTATTAGTTATTACTTTAGCCTTTCATAGGCGCTGAGGGATATTCATGATAAAATCGTTTAAGAATTCAGTCTTTCGTCTAAGTCGTGGGCTCAATTCTTTCTTTTAACATATACCAGAATCTTCTACAGCTGATATGCTGCATGTATAAAACTCCAAACTCTTAAGTGCGTTCATAACGTAACCAACTCTGGATCATTGATCGGATGATTTCTTTTGTTCCATCTTAGCTTTCTTTAACGTAAGCTATTATTTTTCCTTATCTTTCAGCTTCCTTGTTGCGTGCATACTTAGCGTATCTTAGTTCCTATGCATGCTAGAGTTTTCGTGCAACTCATATGATCTCGAATATTACTTTTAATTTTACTTCCCGTTCATTAGCCACGGTAGGTGCCACTTTCCTTTGGAGTGCTTACAATGTTCTTGTGAGACTGTTGTTACATGACTATTTCCTCTTTAGGTCGTTGTGCTTAGGTTGAAACCTTCTTCCTTATTTTTTCAGCTAGTCTTTCGTTGTAGTGCGTAGGGAGAACCCTTGACTCTCGTAAAGCTGTGAGCTTATTACGGACCTTTTGATGTCTTTCCTTGCCTATAATCATCCGTAGTTGCTTACCTCCTTGACCTTGTGCTTGTAGGGTTGCTTCTGAATTGATATTTTTATTGCCTTCCCGGTGGCACTTTTGTTAATCCCCGTAAAACTCATACGGTACCTTTAACTACACCGACTCCTATTTAAATATATCTCAAGTATTATAATGATATTACTACGAGGCTGAATTCTCCATGTTGGGGTTTACATATTTATCTTGCATGATCTCCTGATTTGTCTGTAAATTCTTATCTAGTCATGACTAGGCTTATCCTGAATCAACTACTAACTACTCATTGGCCCATTCTCATATCCATATTCCGCGTAACCTTTCTTGGGTTATTTCATTTGTTTTAACTTACCTCTCGCACTGGCTCCTAGTCTATCAATAATATTTCGGGCAGGAACCCTTACTTCCTTTCCTTGACGTCGTGTTTGCATAATGTTCTGGAATCGTAACATATATGTAGGCTTTGGATAATTGCAATCTCATCCCTTTTTTCATTTTTTTCGCATTCTTCCTTTACCATTCCATAATTACTAGAATTAATTAATTCTGGCTTAATTCCTCATCATTCCATATTCCCCTCTTTAGGGGAGTACTAAGAGTTGGAGCTATGATGACCTACCTATAGATGTTTTACCTCTTCATCTTTGGTATCCTTTCATATTATCGATGCCACTTTCTCACTTTGCGGTAATCCTTCTGTACCAAGGATAACAAAATTCCTTACTCACGAGAGTGACACTTAGTATACCTGGCACATACAGTCCCTTAAGCTGAACTTTACTCACATTGCTTGCTTTAGGGAAGCGTCTTCCTGAATGACCATTCTTTGAATTTTTCATGAATCTTCTTCTATTGTCCATTCTATTATTTCCGGAGCAAAATCTAAAATTCTCATGATACCGACTATTATCAATCATTCAGTCCCTAATTCATGTTTAGTTTATCTCGTTAACCAATCTATACTGGTTCTATCACTCTGAGGTCTAACTTTTACTTTTGGTAATCGCGTTTGAGTTGCGAACGTATTTCTCAAAATGAGGACATGCCTGTATGGCCTATACCCTTTTGTTGTCGTAAGGCCTGTCACCTCTCGTCTCTTCCTTCACTTGACTATAGATTCTGTAATACTGTATGTCACACCTCCCTTTTACCTGTGCCTGTAGGGGCGTAGGAGAGTTTTTCCAATTAAAGGACAATCGAAACAGGATTGATTATTTAATTCAGAGTCGCCACTTGGGAGATTTATGGTGTCCCAAGTCACCGGTTGAATCCTGAATCGAGGAAAAGATTAACTCTGTATTACAGTCCGCGAACCAGAAATCCGGGTAAGGAATTCTGTTAACCTGGGAGAAGGTGTTAGGCATTCCGGAGTTCCGTGGTTCTAGCGTGGTCTCTCAAATGTCATGTTCGGCTTATTTATCTGATTTTAAAACATGTTGAACCTATGTGCAAATTTTAACTTTTTACCGCTTTTATTATTATTATTTTTAACGAGAATTGCAACGTCGTGAAAACACATCTCGAACCACGTCACATCAATGCACCCGTGGTTATTGACACATTTCGACTCTGTTGAGATTTGGATTTGGGTCACATAAATGTGCACCCGAGTTTAAGAAAGTAAATTATTAAAAGCGCATCTAAAATAACTAGCGCGTTATTATCTTTGAGGAGGACCGTGAAATTCACTAAACGGCCCATCCCAAATTCTAAATGTTTCATTTTAACCATTTATTAAGGGCCCCGCAATTTATGTATTTTTGTTTGGCGAGGCTCGTCATATTTATTATTTAAAAAGCAAACCTAAAAGAAACTATGATTTGCTATTTTTATTTTGTCTCTAAAAAATAAAGAAAAGGCCCTAATTAATTAATACGTCAACAACCTTACTATGAGAAAGGTTGCCTCCAAAATTGGGCCGATAAGGACATTTGCAGCCCAATGAGCCCGGGGTTCGAGCCTGGACGGGAACATCACAACACGAATCTGGGCAGCCCAATCAGCTCCAAATGATTCATCTGATGGCCCAGACCCAAACAGTACTTTATTTACATTATCAGTATTGAACTAGTACTCGATTAACTTGGTATTTTAACTATTGGGATACGTAAGTGAACTATATGAAATCCGGAGCTATTTGAACTTGTTTTTACAATTATTGAAACAAATCAATGCTTAAGAACTGTCATAAAAAAATAAACTAACACTAACCACTTTAATGATTTCCTAATAGAACTTCTGAAGGACACATTGAGACTAAAAACCATTCAAGCCTATTTTATAACTACTAAAATTAAACATTCAAGGTAGGCCTTTTAACTAAGGTTCTAAAAGAACTACTGAAATCAAGTCACACTATACAGCCGTAGTAAACCATCCAGGGAAATTTTGGCAGTCTACTACAATCCCTATACAGCCTGGTCATATTTAAATTACCTGAATGAAACAAAACAGCCACTCCAGGTTTTATCTTATACTACGCTAAACGGATTCACAAAGGTCTTTAACACGAAATTAACTATGACTAGTCATGAACTACTCTGTCCAATGAATTTGGCTACAACCAGTACTCAACAGGTGCAAGAATCAGCTAACAAGGAATTAACTACAATTGGTGACTTACTGGGAAAACCAATCCAAGGAAACTAAGCTATAATAGTCTATAATCCAGTTATTGCATAGCCCAGTTCTGTTTAGCCAACGCAACTATAAACAAGAGTCTAAACATCCTTAACGAACAAAAACGTTCAAATATATAAATCAGAAACTGAATTAAATTAAAGTCTTCAGGCTTCAATTACAAGTTCATCCTTTATATTTCAGCTCCACAATTATTGAAGTCAAGCTGTGTACCTGGAATTGGAACAGAAATAAAGTAGAAGAAAGATCAGCAGCAGCAGTAATACGAGCAGCAATACGACAGCAGTTCACAACAACAATTTGAAGTTCCAAACAGCCACAAACAGACTCAACCGAGCTTGAGTCAAGCCAAGATTCTACTACAAAACTGATCTTTTAAACTCTCAGAAACTGACTTTAAGCTTTCGAAATTAGTTCAAAAACTGACTGCCTTTCAAAAGAACTCTCAAAACGCTCTCTGAACTCCTCAGAATATTGTTCAAAGACTGACCAAGCTCTCCAGTCTTTAAGCTTTAGAAATTGATTTTCAAGACCCTTTCTAACTGATTAAAAACTCTCAAAAGTGATCTCTGAAACTTGAAGTAGAGAATTTTAAAACTGTTTATGATTCTTAGGGAGCTGGACTATTGGCTGAGATTTTGACAAGTTAATTAAGGTAATGAAACAGTAAAAGCTCTCTCAACTCTCTTCCTTAAGGTCCCCCCTCAAGGACTGATACATAGCTCTTTTAATAGGCATACCATTAGTGCTCAATCCACTAACATCTTATCTTTTCAATTCTTTTATTACCCCATATTTACCTAGTGCTTTTATTTTAATCATTAATGCCTATTTCAGTCCCTAAAATCAGCAAGTGCATTCCCCACTATTATATGTTCCTTGCCATTATTTAATTCAATTGGTATGGGCATGCTATATTTTAATCAATTCCTTTTAAGCCTCCACATACCATTATGTTTTGTTCCCCACTAACACATTAGATTATGGTTAATTAAGTACTTTACTGACAGCTCACTAGCAAGACCATTTGCCAAACTTTTAAACTCCCCATATTACCCTCCTGATATCCTTGAAATTACTGTCTTATCCCAATTCCCCCTTCAATCGGTACCAACCCCAACAACTATAACCAATTCAACTCATCAAATTCAATCAGTAGTTCAAGCTAGAACTCAGATCAGATCAAATAGCATAAAAAATAAAGACCAATGAATCCGAACAAAAATCATATTGAACTACCAAGGTCAAATTTCAGACCATGATTGACACAGATACATGAGAATGACTAACTATATTCACAATTTTAAATTAAACTTAGGCAAAATGAATAATCACTGTAAACGCACTGTATCAACAAACAAACTGAACTCATATGCAAAAATGATGAACAACAAAGAAAAGGGAACCAAACATCACCCAAAATGAAGCAATTCGAACCAATAATAACAGTAAACACTCATAGTTCTAAATTAACCTTAAACACAAAATGTAGGAACACTGAGGATATACTGAATGGAGCCCTGAGGCTGAGAATAAAACAATCGACACCAAACAACTTGACGAGAACTACTAAACTACAAACATGAACGGATTAATCTACGAAACTATTTATAATATATGTTAATCAACAGAAGAAAACTGGACCAAGAAAAAGGTCCGAAAGAGGAGGAAGAACTACTTGAAAAAAATGACGAATTAATCAGTCGAAACAACAACAAAAGAAAAAGGAAAACAAAAGAAATACCTCTAAATTTTAGACCAAACTCAATCCGTTTCAGTCGACACTTCGTCTTGAAATTTTGAAGCCAAAATGGACCTTAATCGAGTCTTATCAACTGAGAACATTCGACTAAAGTCGGTTAAAACCTCAAATTTTTAACTTCGTACACAGTCTGAAGTTTGGTTCCTTTAGGGTTTGCCTTCGATTTGAAATTAGAAAGGCTCTAACAAGATTCAGACAGAACTGGGGTGGGATTTGGGACGAGGGTAGCTAGGTGGTTCAGTGATGTATCTTTGGGGTCAAACAGACGAACTAGGGTTTTGGGACTGATCTTCGATTGAAGATTCAAAGCGTATGGTACTGATTCGAAGAAAACTGATTCGGGATTTGGAAAGAGGACGTCGTGGGGAGGCTGTGGTGTAATTTTGGGGCTGTTTGGACCACCGGAACCGCCGTGAAGCGATTTCCGGTGGGCGGAGGGCGGTGGTTGAAGGTGGAGGGTGTTGGGCCTGTCACTAGGTTAGAGACGAAGGCAAGGGGGGGTATGGCTTAGGGGGCTTGGGGTGAGGTTTTAGGAATATATAGTGGGGTGGGGATTTGATCTTGGCTGTTGGATCATTCACGATCAACGGCCTGGATTACTTCACTAATGAGAAACAATGTCGCTTGGTTTTGTGAGGGGATCGGGTTAGACCGGGTACAAGGAATGGTTCAAAACGGGTTATGGGAGGGGTGATCTGGACCCTTCGATCAAAACAAATCAATGACTTGGATTTATTGGCCAGATACGACGTCGTTTGGATATATCTGGAGACGGACTTGATTGGGGCGGGTATTGGGCTGATTTTTTGGGTTAGAACTGGGCTGTGGCCAATTTGGCCCGGTCCGGTTCCCATTTTGTTTCTTTTTCTTCTTTTTCTTTTATTTCCTAATTAATAAAACTAAAATTCTAAATTGAATTATAAACCAAATTAAAAATACTAATTAATTTCTAATAACAATTATCACACATAATACCAACTAAAATAAAATCACACAATTGGAGATTAAATGCAAAGTACATATTTTTGTGATTTTCATTCTCGCAAATCCAAATATTGTTTAATTAATTCCTAATTGTAAAATTAAATCCTAAATGCACATGCAACACATATTTTTGTATCTTTCTTAACTAAAGTAAAAATAAACATGCACAGACAAGTACAAATAAATCACAAGCAACACAAAACTATTTAATTTTGAATTTTTGGGAGTAGTTCTTGTAGGGCAAAAATCACGTGCTCACAGCTGCCCCTCTTTGTCCGGAAACATGACGAGTTTTCGTGCAAAGATAAAGTGAGCGGATACGAGTGATTTTTGCCCGTTTGGCTACTCCGTGTGAAGCATTTTTGAAAGATTTGACTGAACCGCTGCTTTAAAGGTTTCCTACATATCCCTGGCCAAAAGGGAATCAGGTCAATGTAGTTCGGGAAGTTTTGGTAGTTGGGACTACCACGGAGCTGTGGTTTTACTGTTACTGCTGCTGCTACCGCTTACTGACCTCCTTATTATACCATGGTAAAAGAAAACAAGAAGCTAGACTAAACTAGGAATTACAAAATCTTATCTAGGTCTTCAAAGTTGCTCTTGTTGCCTTTCTTTCTTGTTGGTTTGTGTTTCCTCTGACGTTTCTTTCTTTTTTGTGAAATTTGAATTGTTTCTTCTCCGACTCGCGAATTATCTTCCTTGGACCATCGTTGCCTCTTTTTTGACTTCTGCACTTGAGTTTATGCTGGGGGGTTTTGTTGTAACCCTCCGCTCTCCGGGAGGGCTCCTGACTTCTACTGCGACTTAAAAAGATAATACCTCCATTCTCCAGGCGAGATCCTGACTTCAATAAACAACTTAAAGATAATACCTCCATTCTCCAGGCGGGCTCCTGACTTCGACTACAACTTGAAAGGATAACAACCTCCATTCGCCTGGCGGGCTCCTAACTTCAACTACAACTTGAAAAATATAACAACCTCCATTCTCCAGGCGGGCTCCTGACTTCAACTACTTCTTAAGATATAACACCTCCATTCTCCAGGCGGGCTCATGACTTCGACTACTTCTTAAAATATAACACCTCCATTCTCCAGGCGGGCTCCTGACTTCAACTACTCTTAAAAATATAACACCTCCATTCTCCAGGTGGGCTCCTGACTTCAACTACTTTTAAAAATATAACACCTCCATTCTCCAGGCGGGCTCCTGACTTCGACTACAACTTGAAAAATATAACAACCTCCATTCTCCAGGCGGGCTCCTGACTTCAACTACTTCTTAAAATATAACACCTCCATTCTCCAGGCGGGCTCCTGACTTCAACTGCAACTTAAAAATGCATTCTATTGCCGTTGTTCCTTCCTGCCTCTTGAACCATTTTCCTTCTAACTTGAATTATCTTCTTTCAGAACTGCTTCCCTCAAAACTGGTGTTTCATTCCACTGAGAACTGCTGGGGATAACACCGGTGTTTCATTCAAAATATGTTATTTTCCTCCTTCAAAGACTACTTCCCTTAAAGCTGGTGTTTTCCTTCCTCTGGAACTACTTCTCTTAAGACTTGTGTTATCTTCCTCCCGAAATTGTTTTCTTTAAAACTTGTTTTGTCTTCTTCTGACTGCTAGGGATACCACTTTTCTCCAAACTTGTGTTATCTTCCTTCTTCCCCAAGTGGGTACCTGACTTCTAGAAAATTTTCAAAAATGAAAGAAAATTTTCTGCCCCAGTTTGACAATCTTTCTTGTGGCATGTCTTTCTGTCATCAATAACATTTCCTGTCACTGCTTAAAATCAAAGAGAATTTGTTAGTTTAAAACGTGGGGATGCTCCTGCTGGGGACGGTTTTCCCTTTCGCTCTTTTCCATGCTCTGCGTTGTTCGACCAGCTTGAACTTGGTTGATAACTTCCGACCTTCTTGATGATTCTGTATTCACCAACTTCTCCACCGTTGTTTTCCACCTTTGTTCTATACTGTCCCGAAATCATAGACCAATCCATCATTTGGTCTTACAACGACGTCTTTCCCATCCCATCACATTATCCTCGCATGTCTTATCCCCATTTACCTTGCACCATGTTGGCAACTGGTAGTTAGCTCTGAAAATCCTTCTTAAAAACAAACTACTATTGATTAAAAAGAAATGGAAAATGATGACTTTCGAAAGATAGAACAAGAACTTATCTGAATGGTATAACCGATCCCAATGGTCATGTCGTGCATTTTTGGATTAATCAACCCAGTCTATTTACATCAATCAATCTTTCTGATGTCCTTACTTTGTATTTCAAAGGTCCCGCAACCCATCTTCTTTTGCTGAAACAACATCTTTATTCTGCTTGATGTCTCGACAGATCCTTTCCATCAAGCTTATCTCGTTTGCCCCCTTTTAATTCCTTGTCGCCTTATAGTGCCCTTCGAAGGTTTTCACCGATAAGACTCTCTCATCTTCATTAATTTCCCTGCTTGGACTGGAGTGTTACCCTGATATGAATCACTTCTATTTGCTCAACTTGTCATCTGTCGAAAAACTGATCAGAAGGTTTTTCTTTGTACCATAATGTGGGCTTTTGGATGGGATTAGAAAGAAAGGGTATCAAAGGATCAAAATAATTTGACATGGGTTTAAGATTACAACTTTTGGAATCACATTTCTTATTACAAAACAACCTCTGCCCCAGTTTCTTGTTTGGGGATCTTTGGATATTTTATATCACTTTGATCGAGTCGCAAAGCTGCCTACGTACCCTTAACAGGGATCATGTCAACCGTAGTTCACACCTGAATTTCCTTGTTGTTATATTTTTTCACTTGTTCTCTTTTCTCTTTTTCTTTTCTTTATTTTTCTCTCTTTTTCGTTATTGATTCCAAAAAAGGGGTATGAAATAAATAAATAAGGCTCAAAAAGGGGAACAAAGGGTAAAGTGTTTAGATAGTAGAACAAATTGCCTTTGTCATTTCAATCTTTAAAATAATGCCAAATACAAACAATCAACAATTATACCAAAGAAATCATACATAATATCTTTTTACTGCATCAGAATTGATAGCCATGTGTATGCATTTTCCTTCGATATCTGTTAAACATAAAGCACCATTGGACAATACTCTGGTTACAATGAATGACCCTTGCCAATTTGGGGAGCACTTGCTGACCCACTTCAAATTTCCGGGGAAGCACCTTTTTGTTGTATGCTCTTGCCATTCTCTTTTGATATAACTGGCCATGGCACACAGCTGCCAATCTCTTTTCATCAATCAAGTTCAACTGCTCCAAACGGGTTTTGACCCACTCATCATCATCAATCTCACCCTCAGCGACAATCCGAAGGGATGAGATTTCAACTTCTGCTGGTATTACTGCTTCAGTTCCATATACCAACAAATAAGGAGTTGCACCTACCGAAGTACGGACAGTAGTGCGATAACCCAGCAACGCAAATGGTAATTTTTCGTGCCATTGCCTATAACCTTCCACCATTTTCCGAAGTATTTTCTTTATGTTTTTGTTGGCTGCCTCAACTGCTCCATTCGCCTTGGGACGATATGAGGTAGAATGGCGGTGTGTAATCTTAAACTGTTGACATACCTCTTTCATCAAATTGCTGTTAAGATTAGCACCGTTATCTGTGATGATCACCTTCGGGATTCCAAATCGACAGATGATATGTGAGTGAACAAAATCGACCACTGCTTTCTTGGTCACAGACTTAAAAGTTTTGGCCTCAACCCATTTGGTGAAATAATCAATGGCTACCAGAATGAACCTATGCCCGTTGGATGCTGCTGGCCCAATTGGTTCAATGATATCCATGCCCCAAGCGACAAAGGGCCATGGTGCTGACATTGTGTGTAATTCCGATGGCGGAGAATGAATCAAATCTTCGTGTATCTGGCACTGATTACATTTGCGCACAAAACTAATACAATCTCGCTCTATGGTGAGCCAATAATAACCTACTCGGAGAATTTTCTTTGCCAACACATATCCGCTCATATGTGGTCCGCAGACTCCTGAATGTACTTCGGACATGATAGACGTAGCTTGTCTAGCATCTATGTATCTTATCAATCCCAGGTCTGGTGTTCTTTTGTACAAAACTCCTCCACTCAAGAAAAATCCGCTTGCCAACTCTTTTGATCCCCCGTGGCTTGCACTGGGTATATTCCCATTCTGATGTATTCCTTGATATCATGTAACCATGGTTCACCATCCAATTCTTTTTCAATCATGTTGCAGTAAGCATGCTGATCTCGTACTTGAATGTGCAAAGGATCAACATAGGCTTTGTCCGGATGGTGCAACATTGACGCTAGGGTAGCCAAAGCATTGGTGACCTCATTATGGACTCTTGGAATATTCCTGAACTCCACTGATCTAAACCGTTGATAAAGATCATGCAAGCATTGTCGGTATGGTATGAGCTTCAGATCTCGCGTTTCCCATTCTCCTTGAATTTGGTGCACCAGAAGATCCGAGTCTCCCAAGACCAGAACTTCCTGGACATTCATGTCTGCAGCTAGCCTCAAACCCAAAATGCACGCCTCGTATTCAGCCATATTGTTGGTGCAATAAAACCGAAGCTGAGCCGTAACAGGATAGTGATGCCCTGTTTCAGAAATAAGCACAGCTCCTATTCCGACTCATTTCATGTTAGAAGCCCTATCAAAGTAAAGTTTCCAACCTGGTTTTTCGGCCTGTTCTAGTTCATCAATACGCATCACCTCTTCATCAAGAAAACAAGTCCTCAGTGGCTCATATTCTTCATCAATCGGGTTCTCGGCCAAATGATCGACCAATGCTTGGGCTTTCATCGCAGTCCGAGTCACATAGATTATGTCAAACTCTGTGAGCAAAATCTGCCATTTTGCAAGTTTTCTTGTCGGCATAGGCTTTTGAAAGATATACTTCAACGGATCCAAACGCGAAATGAGGTAGGTAGTGTAGGATGACAAGTAATGTTTCAATTTCTGTGCCACCCAAGTTAGGGCGCAACATGTCCTTTCCAGGTGAGTGTACTTAACCTCATAAGCTGTGAACTTTTTGCTAAGATAATAGATGGCTTGTTCTTTCCTGCCGGTGATGTCATGCTGCCCCAGTACACAACCAAATGAATTTTTCAATACTGTCAAGTAAAGAATCAAAGGTCTCCCTGGTTCTGGCGGAACCAGCACAGATGGGTTTGTCAAGTAGCCTTTTATCTTATCAAACGTTTCTTGACACTCATTAGTCCACTTTATTGTAGCGTCCTTCCTCAACAACTTGAAAATAAGCTCACAAGTTGTCGTGAGCTGAGCAATAAACCTGCTGATGTAGTTCAGCCTTCCTAACAGACTCATCACTTCAGTCTTGTTCCTCGGAGGGGCAATTCTTGTATAGATTTGATCTTTGATGTGTCCAACTCGATGCCTTGCCGACTGACTATGAATCCTAACAACTTTCCGGATGGAACACCAAATGCACACTTGGCGGGGTTAAGCTTGAGGTTGTACCTGCGAAGCCTCTGGAAGAATTTCCTTAAATCCTCGACGTGGTCGGCCTGATGTTTTGATTTTATGATCACATCATCTATGTATACCTCAATCTCCTTGTGTATTATATCATGAAATACAGTAGTCATCTCCCTCATATAAGTTTCCCCAGCATTCTTCAACCCAAATGGCATTACTCGGTAGCAATAAGTTCCCCATGGCGTGATGAATGCTGTCTTTTCTGCATCTTCTTCGTCCATTAAAATCTGATGATACCTGGCATAGCAATCCACAAAAGATCCAATCTTGCGCTTGGCACAATTGTCAATCAGAATGTGGATATTAGGTAGTGGGAAGTTATCCTTCGGACTTTCTTTGTTGAGATTGCGGTAATCGACGCATACTCTGATCCTGCCATCCTTCTTCGGCACATGCACGACATTAGCCAACCAAACAGGATATCGGGTGACCCGGATAACCTTTGCATCCAACTGTTTGATAATTTCTTCTTTAATCTTCATGCTCATATCAGTTTTGAACTTCCTCAACTTTTGCTTGACGGGAGGGAATGCTGGATCAGTAGGCAATTTGTGGACCACGAAATCAGTGCTCAAACCCGGCATGTCGTCATATGACCATGCAAAAACATCTTTGTACTCGATGAGTGCTTTGATTAACTCTTCCCGGATTTCGGGCTCGAGGTGGACACTTATTTTAGTCTCTCGGACATTGTCTGTGTCCCCTAAATTGACGAATTCTGTATCATTCAGGTTGGGTTTGGGTTTTTCTTCGAAGTGAGTTAACTCCTTACTAATCTCTTCGAAGGCTTCATCCTCATTATCATATTCTGATTCGTAATCATAATCTACTTCTTGAACTAATATTTCGGAATCAGATTAATTTTTAAGACTGGGTTGAGGATTCCTCATGCATGATATCTCATTAGAACCAGCGTAAAAAGAACAAGACACCTTCCGAGTAGGGAGAAGAGTAGCCTTCCAATTATTAAGCTTTGTTTTTGGCCCGACAAATTGCACTTCTGTGTTGCTAGAACCCTCTCCAATTTCCACCATGTTCACACTATCAAACAACTTCTCAAATCTTTCAATCAACTCCTTGTCAGGATTAATCATAGAACTAGGAATTGCTGTCACTGGGAGACTCCTCATACCGGACTTGACAAATGATCTGGAAAGATGTGGGACCGGCTTTGGAAGGACCCATGCCCTCTGTTTCAATTTCCTGGCTCTTTTTATATCTACGGCTGTGGGCTTGAATCCTAGACCAAATGTTCCCAAGTTTTCAGGAAGAGACAGGGGATGTATGATGCCTTGCAACGCTGATCCCAAATCCTTTCCTGGTATAAAACCATTTTTCAACATTTCATACGCTACCATGACTGAGGCAGCGTTTATCTTTGGATTCGGGATACATTTCCCCTCTGGAACTTTCTCGACTGACATTGCGTCAGAAACTTGGTAGACCTATGGTCCCTTGTCATCTTCCACTTCAATGAATGACACAATGGTGCTGTTGTGAGCACACAAATTATCTTCGCCGTGCACCACTATTTCCTGTCTGTCCCATTCAAACTTGACCATCTGATGGAGTGTTGATGGCACTACTTTAGCGGCGTGAATCCATGGTTGCCCTAACAACAAATTGTAGGAAACAACGATATCCAGCACTTGGAATTCCATTGTGAATTCTATTGGACCTATGGTCAGCTCCAACATTATGTCCCCAACTGAGTCTTTGCCTCCGTCGTCGAATCCCCGCACACAGATACTATTCTTATGGATCCTCTCATCTTCTACTTTCAGCTTGATTAGAGTGGAGAGAGGACAGATATTCGCACTTGAACCATTGTCAACCAATACTCGGGTAACCACGACATCCTCGCATTTCACTGTCAGGTAAAGCGCTTTGTTATGCTCAGTACCCTCTACCGATAATTCATCATCAGAAAAGGTGACTCTGTTTCCTTCAAAAATCTTGTTGGCTATCTTTTCCAGATGGTTTACCGAGATCTTGTCGGGAACATGGGCCTCATTCAAGATTTTCATCAGGGATTGGCGGTATTCATCTGAATGGATTAGCAACGAGAGTAATGAGATCTGAGCGGGCGTTTTCCTCAACTGGTCTACAACAGAATAGTCATGCACTTTCATTTTCCTCAAAAATTCCTCTGCCTTTTCTTTAGTTACAACTTTCTTTACCGGCGTTGAATTATCTTTAGCTCTTCTTAACTCCTCGGGAGTAAAACACCTTCCTGAGCGAGTCAAACCTTGCGCTTCACAAACTTCTTCTTTGACTTCTTTCCCCTTGTAAATCACCGTCACCCATTCATAATTCCAAGGAACAGCCTTGCTATTGATTACTGGAAGCTGAATTACTGGTTTTATAATAACAGGCTTTCTGCGAGCACCCTTCACGACCACAACAGGTTTACTTGCAACCCCTGGCACTACCACTTTAGCTTTCTCTGGTTTCACTGCAACAATGCTTGACGATCCTCTCTCGGCTACCACAGCTGGCTTATCATCTACCCCTCTCAACTGGACCACTAATTTCCCACTGGTTACTTTTTCCTTTGAGCTGGTTTCGCTGGAACGGATCTTCATTACCGTCTGTGAGGGCTTCCTGGGCTCCCCCTCTTTGTGTATCAACTCAATCATGTGTGTCTCATGGTGAGCTGGCAATGGATTCTGATTGATATTTGGTGCTTCTGGGGCTTGAACCTCGATCCGATAAGTATCAATAAGCTCTTTCACAGCTATTTTTAGTTTCCAACACTTCTCTGTATCATGCCCAGGGACCCCTGAACAGTACTCACAACTCACCGAGTGGTCAAGATTTCTAGGGGGAGGATTTGGCATTTTAGGCTCAATTGGATTCAACATGCCCAACTGCCTCAACCTGTGGAAAAGACTGGTATATGATTCCCCCAGTGGAGTGAATGTCTTTTGCTTCTGTGACCTCTCATTCTTGAGGGCTTGGTTTGGTCGGAAACCTATCCCGGGGGGATTTCTATAGGCCCTTGGGGGTGGATATGTGTTTTGTGGAGCTGGGTATGGATTTTGTGGAGCCGGGGCACGCCATTGTGCGTGTGCTGGGGTTTGGGTATAGGCTTGTGCATGATGGACGGAACAATGGGGATCTGGCGGTGGGTAGTAGTGTTGTGGAGGGCTATATGAAGTGTGGGGGTAATTTTTGTGGTAGGGTTGTGATTGGCTATAGTAGGGTGACGGGCCTCTAGATCCGAACCAGTCTCCGGACTCAACAGTCGTGACATCTTCTTTCTTCTTTTACCAAGCACACCCCCAGTGCCGCTTTGAATGGCCTAGGTGGTTGCCTTGATCACTGAATAACTCATGATCTTGTTGGACTTAAGCCCCTCCTCGACCATGCCTCCCATTTTTGCAACCTCTAAAAGATTTGCCAATTGCGGACACCAGATGACCAAAGTAGGTCGGCTCCAAAGACTGCAAAAAGTAATCAACCATCTCGCTCTCTTTCATTGGGGGATCTACCCTTGCTGCTTGCTCCCTCCACCGGAAACCATATTCTCTAAAGCTTTCACTGTGCTTCTTTTCTAGTTTGGTCAGGGACAGTCGGTCCAGAATGATCTCAAGATTATATTGAAAGTGACAAGCGAATGCTTGGGCCAAATCTTCCCATGTGTACCACTTGCTATGATCTTGCCTGATGTACCATTCTAATGCCGATCCACTTAAACTTTGGCTGAAATACGCCATCAGTAATTCATCTCTTCCGCCTGCTCCCCTCATCTTGCTACAAAAACCTCTCAGATGAGCCACCAGATCACCTTGTCTGTTGTACAAGTCGAATTTGGGCATTTTGAACCCTGCCGGTAGTTGTACATTTGGGAACAAACACAGGCCTTTGTAAGCTACATTCACCTGACCTCCTAACCCTCTCATATACCTGAAGGATTGTTTTATGCTTTTCATTTTTCTGAACATCTCTTCCTGTTCAGGATTTCTGGCCGGTTTTTCTGCTTTCCCCGGTAGGTCAGAATATGGATCATGTGGATAGGCTTCAGGCGCTTTGAAGGTAAGCTCCGGGGGATAATACTGGTTGTCCTGCGCTTGGAACACAGGTTCACTCGGGGATTTATGGAGTGCAGCTGGTGTAGATGCCACAAAGACAGGGGTGATTGGCGGAGGAGGGTATGGAATTGATTTTGGTGGTGGAGCTTGTGGCGTATGAGAAGTAGTGCCATGGTAGTGTTTATAAATAGGAAAACCTGGATCGGTGGCGGGATGGTCCTGAGACTGAGCTAATGGTGGGGTAAAAGCCGGGTTGGCTGGGTAAGATAACGGTGATTGCCCTTTGGACCAGGCCTAGTACATTTCGGCCATCTGTTGATTAAGCTTGAGCATCTCCTCTTTCATTTTATTGACGTCCAACTCCTCTACCTCAACACTAGTGTCGACATCCGGGATAGACATGATTTCAGGTATTGGTCCCTTCGATCTGGTTTGGTAATGATAATGTGCCAGTATCTTCTAAATAAACTAACTGCTTGAATTCTCTGGAAATCAACAAACTTGTTAGTTTTTAGAGTTTAACACATATGTAATTACACGTTGGGATGCAATGCACCTAGGCAATTTACCATTTCTATCATGCATTTGCTTCGGTTGCGTGCGTCATTCCGGCCTCTCATAATTGTGCCCCTTATTTTAAGCTTCCTTTATTCTATCCTTCTTTATTCATTTTTCATTTTCCCCTTTTTCTTTTTAGTGGCGGTCGAATCTTATAGAGATTGCCTACGTATCACATCCTCGCATGAATTAGACCGTGCGTAGTTCTATCAGATAAGTGTGCAAGTAAATAAAACATTTTGGGGATTTTTAGCTTTTATAAAACAGATACTTCGATTACACAGACTCAATATCAACAAGTTTCAAAAGACCAATAGACTCTGATGCAAAGACGACAAAGAAACTCCAAAATTAAGCTATCATACTCTAAAGAAATGCAGACTAGGAACAGAAAGAAAATGCAAACCCAACATGACTCACAGACTCTGACAGAAAAGGAAATACAGATTTAAACGGAAAATTATGAGTACATCAATGCTCCTGGTGTCCGTGGGACATCATTCGGTCTCGCCACGGGCCTATGTGCAAGATCCTTTTGAAGTCGGTCCAAATTGTTCATCATTTGCTTAACAAAGGTCATCACCGCTGCAAAGAATGTAGTGCGAGTCATATCCTCACAAATGTGGCACTTCATAACGATGTAGTCAGCGATGTTTCTAATTCTCTCTCTTATGACGCCTTTCTCCTGAAGCAACCGCTCTATTTGCTGATTACGGGCTTCTAACACTCGAGAGTCATGAAGGTGGTTATTTTGCAACTGCTACATTCCTTCCTCTATCCGAGCCATCAGATCATAACAATGTTCCCTATCAGCTTTGAAATCTTGAGCCTACTTGACTGCCTCATTCTTGAGAGTGGCTATCTTTCTTCTTAGGATCATGATGGTCCCTTCATAAAACCGTACTCGCTCTTCTGCCTTCTTTATCCATTTCTCCTGGATTCTCGCTAGACCAGCTTCAGATTTTTCCAGGTTTTCTTGATACTCGAGGGCTTTCTTCTTCAGACCGTTTATGAGCCTTTTATCAACCCGGCTTCTCTCCGGGTTTCTTTTCATTTATCAGACCGTTCATGTTGTATGGGACCGAGTGTTGGCCGGTGAAGATTTCACACATCCAGAGGATGAAAGTTGTAGAGATGAGGATGTTGAGGTGGATGTGCGGGCATACAAGGAAGGATAAGATTAGAAATGAAGATATTCGAGAGAAGGTGGGTGTGGCCCCCATGGAGGACAAGATGTGGGTAGCAAGGCTCAGATGGTTCGGGCACATTCAGAGGAGGAACACTGATGCACCGGTGAGAAGGTGTGAACGACTGGCGGTGGTGGGTACGAGGAGAGGTAGGGGAGACCTAAGAAGTATTGGGGAGAGGTGATCAGGCAGGATGTGACGCGACTTAGGGTTACTGAGGACATGACCCTAAACAGGGAATTGTGGAGATCGAGCATTAAGGTGGTAGGTTAGGGAAATTGTGATGTCTTTGTTACAGCGCACTAGAGTGAGACTAGCCAGTTAGGAAGTAGTCTTAGGATGCTATTGATCAACTACTGATGATGGGCTTTATCTCCTGTGTATTAATACCTTACATCTTTCTCGTATTTCCTATATCTCTTATATTGCTGTTACTTTGTTTTTTATGGTATTTATGTTATGTTATGGATTTTATGGTACTTTATGTTGTTTTATTATGAGTCTATTGATAGTACTAATATAGTGTCTCTTGTTGCCTCTTTGAGCCGAGGGTCTCCTGAAAACAGCCTCTCTGCCCCTCGGGGTAGAGGTAAGGTCTGCGTACATATTACTCTCCCCAGACCCCACTTGTGGGATTACACTGGGTTGTTGTTGTTGTTGTTGTTGAGCTTTGAGGACCTCATTTACCTGAGCTAGTTTTTTCTTTTCTCCCTTGTTTGCAGCGGCTTGAACACCATTTTCAAACTGAAGCTCCATGACTTGCTTCTCCAATCTGCCTATTGTGGCTCTATACTCATGTTCTTTAGTCAACCAATCCCACTGTCCTTGTGACGCCTCGACGAACTCCTGGAGATGGGGTCTTTTGGTTGGCCTCCCAAACTCGATTTCTCTCCTATACCAGGCAAGGTATCCCGGCAAAACTTCACCTTTGGACCGATCACGTACACACGTATTTGCCGTTAAGTATTGACACTCCCTCCAAATTTGGCGGACTGCTGCTTCATGAAATTGTCCGTTGGGCCCGATATCGACTACTCGGCCACTAAGATCTTCATTTTTCGGAACTATTTGGCATCTCCCCAACTGCCTCAAAACTCGATAAGGGGTATAGGGATGGATACTCCTGAGCCCCATCAAAAGGAAATGGGGTCTAGTGGCTGGCATATATATGATTTCATCCATAGATATCCATCCAAATGTCCACTGTATTTGGCTTGCAGTGACGGAACGGAGATGTGCTATCCATTCTGTGACCCCTTCTGGTAAGCTGATTCCGTCAACCCTCGAAGAAAATTCCTCTATGCATGTTTTCTCTGTCGACCCATAACTCATAAATTGAGGATGACGACATAGGTGTTTGATCATCTACATCTACAGCAACACATTACACCCCTCAAAAAGGTCTCCCCCGGCTTTGCAAGCTGTGAGAGCGCGGAAGATTTCAGCTACTATCATGGGTGCGAGGGTGCTGTTGGCCTGAGCAAGTAAAGTGCTGACAACCCCAGATACTCGTATGTCAATGTTCCCATTTTTTCTAGGAAACACCAGGAGTCCCAAAAAGGCTACCATGAATGCAAAACACCTATGTTCTTCCCACTTAAGGCGGTTTCCTTTGCTACAGATTTTGTTTTTCGCC
Source organism: Nicotiana tabacum (assembly GCF_000715075.1). NCBI lineage: Eukaryota > Viridiplantae > Streptophyta > Magnoliopsida > Solanales > Solanaceae > Nicotiana > Nicotiana tabacum. The sequence goes on along the minus strand of NC_134097.1, from coordinate 40,193,537 downwards.
TTGTTAAACCCCCCTATGTGGCCATATCTGTTGTATATAAACCGTAAAGTACAAAAAACCAGCTGCCAAGTATGGGTTGTGGACCCCCCTGCTTATTTTCAAAGAGTCTAAGAACTTGTGTACGGCTACGGCCCTTGGAGCAATCAGGTACTGGTGTCTCAGAGGAACCTTGGGACCCCCGATGTATCCGGCTATTTCTTCCAATGTTGGGGTAAGTTCAAAATCTGAGAAATGAAATACATTGTGAGCCGGGTCCCAGAATGCGACCAAGGCCTTTATGATATCCCCCCTAGGATTAATCTTCAGCAACCCAGTGAGGTCTCCCAGGTATAGCTTGACCGTGTCGCGCCCTGATTCGTCCAAGTCATCCCACCACATGTGCAACTCCAAAGGGATCTTGTTCACTATTGTTACGTGTAAATTCTGATTTGTGCTCATTCTGCACATTTATTAGGGTGGTTAAGCAAAAATCACGATTCAATTAACTCAAGGATAACATGGACACTCTTCTATTTGAAATAAAACCCGGTTTTGCCAATACGTCCTTTCAGCACCTCGAGGTCGAAGATTTTAAGGCTGTTTCGGCTAACCGGTGAAAGCCTTGAAAAAATGACCACAGACGGTTATTCTTGCAAAAATAGCCTTTCGGCGCCCTTTTAGAGACATTCGGCTATTCCTAACAAGAATGGCACCATCCTAATTGTGAGCACGTGATTTTTGTTTTCGCGACAATCACTCCAAAAGAAATTAAAATAATAGCAATTGATCTTGCTGTACAATTTCTGGATTTTTACGTGGCATTTTGTTAATTATCTATGATTTTTGCCCATTTTTTTAATTTTTTATTGAAACAAAACATAAAAAAATGTGTGTCATGTTAGTTTGAACCATAATCCGGTCATTAAATGGAAAATCATAAAATATGCATTTTGTTGTCCTGATTGTTGCTTTGGTTGATTTTACTTACTTTAAATATTTTAATATGCGTGTAATAATTACATTAAGTGTTCATTAATGGTGTTTCAATTTTATTTAATTAGGCTTTGTGTTTAAGAAAAAATTAGAAATAAAAAGAAAGGGTGCAATTTGTTTTAAACAAATTTGGGCTGATTCCCCATTTCAAAATCTGAGGCCCAAACGAGCAGCCCAAGCCACCATTCCAAACAGCCCATCTCCAGGCCACAAAAATGACGTAGTTTGACACCAAAACTACGTCGTTTCAATGCCAACCCATCTCGACCATCAAACCAAACTGATCAAACGGTCCAGATCTCTCACCCATAATCCCATTACCCGACCCGTTACCCGAACCAACCCTGACCCTTGTTAAACCAAACGACATCGTTTTGTTTAAGCCTTCAGATCCAAGCCGTTAATCACGATTGATCCAACGGCTGAGATCAATCCACCCATTCCAATATAAACTTTCCTATCATACCCTGCCCCCTATCCAAGACCCCTGCCTTCGTCCTCATCCCCTTTCCCCACGAAACCCTAGCCTCCCCCTTTCCCTTCACCATTAATCCCGGCGGCATGGACGCCGGTGACTCCCACCTTAACACCATAGGACCACCTCACTACCCTAAACATGGATCTGTTAACCGCTTAGTTCGAATCATCCCCCAGGTTCTTGAATCTTCATTTGAAGATTCGAGCAAAACTCGATTCACACCGATCTACCCTAGATTCATACCAGACACTCCCCTGACCTCCCTCGTGACCAAATCATGCTTGGTTTGGTCCGAATCTGACCCAGGAAACCCAAAACCCAAATCTGCCTCTAGGAACCCTAGGAATCCTCATGACCGGTCTGTGTCCGTTTGAGCCGAGTGATTAGGGTCTAATGGACCTTAATCGAAGTGTTCTCAGTTGAGAACACTTCGATTAAAGTCCGTTCAACCCCAAGAAAGATCTATTCAAATCCAAGACAAGGTTTTCTGATTTTTTCAAGTTTCGAGGTAATTTTTGTTTTCTTTATCAGTTCATTTTGTCTGAATGTCTGTTTATGTGGCCAAGAGTTTTGTTTAATTTGTGTCTTTAAAATTTTTATCAACTATTTTCGTCCACCTCAGTTCTGATCAAGTCTTTCTTTCGTTTACTGATAATGTGTGTGCGTGTGAACTGTATAGTCGATCGAATTTGAAATTGCTCGATTAATCAGTCCCCAAGGTCATCTGTGTTTTGACAATACAATCGGAACCCCTTGTTGATACTGTTGGATTTCTGATCTTTGGCTACGATTGTATGTGTTACAATTAGTATAGTCGAGTCGACATACGTCGTCGATTAGTTTCAGCTGCTAAATGATAACAATTTTATTCATATTGTTGGCTTTTCTGCTGAAGCTTTGTTTGGATGCAACTAGGAACTAAGTATAGCCGTTTGTGGTTGTTCAAATTGATTCCGAAACATTACAGGACTTAGTTTATAGTTGCAGTTCAGATTTTGGTTTAAAATTGATGGCATGTGCACTCTTGGGCAGCATGTGCACTGTGTTTCTTTAATAATTAGAGCAAATGGGACAACATGTGCTGTCAGGGCATAGTCAGGCTGCCCATATCCTGTTTTAATTTAGAAATAATAAGCCCCATTCAAAGATATATCTGTCAGGGAATATCATGGGAAGGGTCTTATTTTAAGTAGTTGAGTGGAAAGAAAACAGATCACATGGGAGGGGTTCTGATTTGTCGAACAGGCTGTTAAAGGGTTGATGCTAGGTTTAAAAAAGGAGGAGAACTTCCATTAAAGGGGGAGGATTTTTGGGAGCAACTTAGACAGATTTGGAGACTGATTTTGGGAGGCAGACTGATTTTTTTTAGACTGAAAATTAGACTGGATTTTGAGGGGGTTTAGAAAGCATAGATACAAGGAAAGATACCACAAAATAGGATATACAGACATACCTTGAGTGAGAAAAACACATATAGAAAAGAGCAAGAAATAGGAAACATACAGACAAAATCAGAAACTGCTTCTTCGTATTTGTTGTTTGGATTTCTTTTGTTTTTCAATTTGTGGAATCAATACTGATTTTTCCAAGTCTTTAACTGAGTTTACTGGTTGGTTGGTCTCATTGGTTCATCCTTGGATTTGGTCTGGCTGAGTTTTGATCCTACTCCCCTGTTTGTTGCTATCATGTTGCTACCTTTTCCCTCGTCTATAATTGCATCTTGCACTGAAACCTGTCCTGCTGCTATCTATCTGTTACTGCTGCTGTTTCGTTTGCACTGCTGCTCTACTGACTCTCCTGCTTCTTCATTGTAACCATTTCCCAGGTACACATTTTCACCACCGCATTGGTGTAACAATGAAAAGCATGAATTGAAAGATCTGAAGGAATTATAATCATCTGCTGCTTTACTTACAGACTTTTGTTAAAGGTTGTTAAGTGGTGTAGATTTTAGTTTGTAGTTCAATAGAGAATATATTAGCAAGTGTATATTTAATCGAAGCTTATGCTGATCTAAACCACGATATGTGATTCGTTTAATGATATAAAGGATGTAACTATAATTCATGGCATATGCAACCATTAGTATGATTGTTAATTCAAACTCGTTCTTCAGCATGTTTTGAATATGTAGGGTGGACGGTCCGTTTCAATTTCGCAAAAATACAATACAATTTTAGATTCTCGAGTTTCAGCTTCATTAGGCAGTTTACAAGATGAGTTTCAAATATCATTAGTCGCATCCTATAATAAGTGGTTTTAATTAATCCTGTCTAAATGAGTTAAATTTAATTCAAGGAGCGCTTGTAGTAGTGTTAGCATTTCATCAATCTTGTATATAATTCTTCTATCAAATTAAAATCATGTTTCATGAGGTATAACGTTTCTTCACCCTGTAAATAATTAATCAGACGATTAACAAAAATCTGGATTTTGCCAAAGCATATAATTGAATTAGCATGCATCTTTTCTTCTATTTTTTTAGAGACAAACACATCAGAAATATAGTCGCTTTAGGATATTCCTTCTAAAATAATGAGACGAGCCTCGCCAAATTAGAAATAAAAATGGCGGGGCCCTTAACAATTAATCATAATAAATACTTAGAATTTGGGATGGACTTTTTAGTAGATTTCACTGCCTTCCCCAAAGATAATAATGCGTTAGACTCTTTAGGCGCGACTTAATTAAATTACATTCTTAAACTCGGGTGCACATTGATGTGACCCAAATCCAAATCTCAATGGAGTCAAAATGTGTCGACAACCACGGGTGCATTGATTGTGACGTGGTTCGAGATGCATTTTCACGACGTTGCAATTCTATAAAAATAAATGATAATAATAAAAGCGGTTTAAACTTAATAAAAGCACGTAAGTCATAACATGTATTTAAATCAGATATTTAGCCATTATAACAATTTAAGCGACCGTGCTAGAACCACGGGATTCGAGGGTGCTTAACACCTTCCCTCGGGTCAACAGAATTCCTTACTTAGAATTTCTGGTTCACAGACTTCATTTGGAAAAGTCGAAAATTTCCTCGATTTGGGATTCAAGATAAACCGGTGACTTGGGACACCAAAAGCCAAACCTTTCCCAAGTGGCGACTCTGAATTAAATAAATAATCCCATTTCGAATATTGTCACTTAAATTGGAAAAACTCCCCTCGCGCATTAACCCTTCGGGGCGGGTGCGCAAAAAGGAGGTGTGACAGCTCTGGCGACTCTGCTGGGGAATACGAACCCAGAATATCTGGTTCAGGGTTTAAGAATTCGAGCTTAGAATAATTGTTATATTTGGCTTTATTATCTGATATTTATTATATGTTTTGATATAACGTGCTGAATGTTGTCTTTTACCGCTTTGATATTATCTGAAATGTATATAAACTGTGCCGAACCTCTCTATCTTCACCTCCAGGGAGAAGCTCGCTGGTCGAGGCTCCCTATTCTGTTAGTGTCGATACCTGAAATAAGAAAGAGGACGGATAAGTTACGAAGCCGGACGACCTTTTGGTTCCCGGTAAGTTGCCCCTCCTCGACTCGAGTTGTCCGCTCGGGTACACAGTCTAGAACATCTACCCAGGTTATAAACCTAGTATAACGAAACCTCATGCCGGATCCCTAGTAGGAACGCTTATCTGCATCATGTTGCATTTGACATAGGGGACTCAACACAGGGGTTGGGTCCGTCTAGGACAGACAACCTGGAATGAAAAGACCATCCTGCTGCATCCCGTTTGTTTCGCTCATCTATATGCATGTTGACCGGTGTCCGAAAAATGTTTCAAAAAAAAGAATAGCAGGGTAGGGAGATAATTACTTATTCTTTTGAAAAAAAAACCATGTCCGAGTAATGTCAAACCTCACCGGAATTTTCTAAAATATAAAAAAAAATGATGAAAAAGCTTGTCTTTCAGTTTGACTATTCCTTTTAATCGCTTTCAAAATCCAAAATACATATAAATAAAACAAAAATCAAAAAATAAATAAATTAATTTATTGTTTCATTTGTAGTACCTCTTTAAAAGATTTTCGAAACTTCAAAAAATGAAAAAAAAGGGAAGTTTAAAATGTATAAGTATTTCCTTGGTCTCTTTTCAAAAATAAATACTATAATAAAAAAATATATAACAAATTCAAAAAAAAAGTTATTCTTCTTTTCTTTAAAGGATTTTATTTTTGTTTCCTCTATTTTGATCCGACCGAACTACGCCGGTTTGATTCTCACATGGTGTGAGATACGTAGGCAACTCTCATCGGGTCCAACCTCCCGTTTTGCAAAAAAAAAATCTTTAAAAAAAAAAAGATCTAGATAATTTTAATTTTTGAGTCTAATAAAAGTTTTTTTTAATCACCCTAAATAAATGTGCAGGATGAGCACGATACAAAACGAACCTTTTTCAATGATGATCAAGATCCCTTTTGAGTTGCGATTATGGTGGAACGACTTAGGCAAGGAGGGGCAAGGCAAAGTGAGGAAATATCTAAAAAATCTCCCGGATTTACTAGACATTCAGCCTCGGGGCGATATTATCAGATCATTGGTCACTTACTGGGATTCGGCGCACAATGTATTTCATTTCTCAGATTTCGAGCTCATCCCGACTTTGGAAGAAATAGCGGGATACATTGGGGGTGATGAAGCTCCGTTAAGGTTCAAATACTTGATTGCACCTAGGGCCGTCACGGTACACCGGTTTCTGGATTTTCTGAAAATACCCCGAACATTTCACCATCCAGATCTTGCCAAAGGTTTCTGCAGTCTCCACCTCATGTATGCTAGATACGATCACGAGGGCGGGTTCAATAAGCCGGATTTCAAACTGTGTAGTAAAGGCAACCGACAGAAGTGGGACGAACATAGGCTGTTAGCTTTTATGACGGCCTTCTTGGGTCTTATAGTGTTCCCAAGGAAGGACGGAAACATCGATCTAAAAATAACTGGGGTCGTCAGTAGTTTGCTTACCCAAGATAAAAGTACTCTAGCGCCTATGATTATGGCTGACATTTTCCGGGCTCTCACTGCTTGTCGAGCCAGGGGCAACTTTTTCGAAGGATGTAACCTATTGTTGCAAATATGGATGACCGATCATTTATGCCACCGCTCCCCGCTATTGGGTTACGGTTCGCCCGAAAAAACTTGTATTGGAGAATTCTACACTAGAATCAAATGTTTCAATCTACCTGAGGGCGTCACATCATGGACCTCATTTTTCCGAACTCTCACTGCTAGCCAAATCCAGTGGACGTTCGGATGGTCGCCTATTGAGGAAATCATATATATGCCGGCAACCAGGCCCCACTTTCTGTTGATGGGACTTAAAAGCATCCAACCCTACGCACCATATCGGGTTTTGAGGCAACTTGGGAGATATCAAGTGGTGCCGAAAGATGAAGATCTGAGTACCCAAGTGATTGAAATCAGTCCAGACGGTCGTTTCCCCGAAGAAGAAGTTCGCCAAATCTGGAGTGAGTGCCAACATCTGACAGCAAGCACTTGTGTGATGGATATAGCAAAAGGGGAAGTTGCCCCAGGGTATCACGCTTGGTTCAGAGGCGACCTGTCTTGCAAAAGACCAGCTAAGAGACCGCATCTCAAAGATTTTGTAGAATCGTCCCAAGGGCAATGGAACTGGTTAGCAAAAGAAAAGGGGTATCGGGCAGAGATTGGTGATTTGAAGCTACAAATTGACAGTCTGAAATTCAATAACAGCATACAAATCGCGGCAGATCGAAGCGAAAAGAATAAATTGGTCCAAGAGAATGAAGAACTTAAGGCCCAAATCCAAAAATTGAGATTGTCTCTTGATGAACAGCCCAGAAGTCGATCAGACCAGCAGTTGATTAAGGGTTTAAAAAGAGAAGTCGCGGAATGGCGAGATGGTTTAAAAGAATCGGGAAAGATTATGGCAAAGCTCAAGGCACAGTGGGGAATAGGAGTAGAGAAGCATCGCCGATACTTGAACCAATTGAAACGCGACCACGAGAAAACTGTTGCCAAAATGAAGAGAGAGATGGCTATACTTGAGATCAAAGCAGCTGATCAGGCCAAGGATTTCCAAATTGAGAGCAGATACTGGTACGACTTGTTAGCCCAAATGAAGTTAGAAGTACGGCGACTGAAGAATCAGCATATACAGGATTCTCAGGTATTCAAGATATGTAGCGATCAGATAAAACGCCTACTCAAAGAGAAGAAGCAAACCAGAGATAGGATCAAGGCCATTGCCCATGCCATCACCAGACGATGTCTACGATGTGAGGAGATGACCAGTGTTACCGTCCTCTCGGCAGTGATGGGTTATGTCAAACAGACCATGCATCAGCTGGAGCAGCTCGAGAGGGATCTCACACCTAGGACCGCGGCGAGGCCGAATGATGCCCCGCGTGCACCAATTTTCAAAACCATAATGTACTCATAAGTCGAGTCTGTATCTTAGCATCTTCTGCCTGTTTTTCCCATCAGTTTGTTTTAGTCTATGTTGAGTCTAGGTTTATTTTCAAAGTTTGCTCTTTCTTTTGCAAAATGTAGTTTGTAATAGACCGTTTCAACAATAAAAGGTGTGTTTTGTCTACGCTCATTTGTGTTTTTGAACTATGTAATGATCTGATTCACGTGGCATCGTGATACGCAGGCAATCCTCATCGGATCCGGTCGCGGTTTAACCAAAGAGAAAAATTGAAAAAAAGAAGGGGAAAGTAATAAAAGGCCTAAAAGAATGCCGGAATGACACATGCTTTCGTCGCAAACATGTAGGAATCCATTTAACTGTATAGGTGCATCATTCCCCAACGTGAGATTGCCTATCTGTTATTTGATTCGAATTAACCATTCGTTTGTCATTGAGTTCCTCCCAGGTTTTTGGAAAAGGCGGTTGGTTCGGTGAAAGTTTGGCCTCACACTCATACTTCACGAGGTCGAAAGGGAGTGTTCTATTACCTATTGTCAAGACAGGAGGCAGTGCTCACACTTACTTCACAAGGTCAAAAGGAAGTGTAGAAATGTCTTTAGAGATTTCGTTGCCAACAATCCCTGTTTCTGAGGAAAGTTCTATCTCGGCCTTCCCCACGCCCGAATCCGCAACTGCAGAGGAAAATAGATTCTTGCGGCTTCGCATGCTCGAAATGCTTGATGACTGGAATAATGGAAAAGACCCACCAAGCATCGTCCCCGGATTCCCTGAGTTATTCTCCAGGACAAGCGGGACTTCTAATGTCCCCATAAGTTATCCTGCTACCCCATTTGGATACCCAACCATTTCAGCCTTCTCTGCGGGATCGCCCTCTGAGTCTCATCCTCGAGTGTCAACGACGGATGTAAACACCAATATCTTTACTGCACCACCTTGCCCGATCACGGCACAACCTGCTGCATACAAGCCGACTTTTGACTCGTCCTCGTTTACATTCCAAGCCCCATCTTTCTCGATGGAACCAACTAGGTTCGCTACCAGCACTAATCCTCCACAGCCTCAGTGCGAGCTTGCACCTGTGCAGGATCAGAACCCCAGAATTGCAGAACAAAATGAGATGGCCAAAAGAATGAGAAGCCTTGAACAGAGCTTGAAGAATATGCAAAGATTGAATGAACAGAAGAGTGTCTCTTACGCCGACCTATGCATGTTCCCTCACGTGCACCTACCAGTGGGTTTCAAAACCCCAAAGTTTGAGAAGTACGATGGACACGGTGACCCCATTGCACATCTAAAGAAATATTGCAACCAATTAAGGGGAGCCGGCGGAAAAGAGGAATTACTAATGACATATTTTGGGGAAAGTCTGGTAGGAATAGCCTCGGAATGGTACATGGACCAGGACATGTCCCGATGGCGTGTCTGGGATGATCTTGCTAGAGATTTTGTGAGACAATTCCAGTATAACATCGATATCGCACCAGACTGAAATTCTCTGTCGAACTTGAAAAAGAAACCTTCAGAAAGCTTCAGAGAGTATGCTATTAAGTGGCGCGAGCAGGCGTCGAGGGTGAAGCCTCCCATGGATGAAGTGGAAATGGTCACTACCTTTCTCCAGGCTCAAGAGTCTGACTATTTCCAAAACATGATGTCAGCCATGGGAAAGCCGTTTGCAGAACCAATTAAGATTGGAGAGATGGTGGAGAATGGTCTGAAAACAGGTAGGATTTTGAGTCAAGCAGCCATAAGGGCGACCTCCCAAGCCGTCCAAAGCGGGTCCGGAGGAATGGCAAGAGGGAAGAAAAAGGAAGAAACGGCCATGGCAGCCTCAGGAACAAGGGAATATCGTAATCCCCGACCCCGTTTTCCGGAAAGAACCCCACAACACTACTACCCCCACTCAAATCTGGCATATGCTCATCAACCCTATATGGTCATGAATGCCCAGCCTTATGTCCATCCGCTGCAACAAGCCACCCGAGGCCAAGCTCCACCTCCTAGAAATCAGCCTCCTTACCGCAACCACTATAACCCACAACCTCCGCAGAATAACTTCCGCCCTCAGGAGCCGCCTAGAATGCGGACTTTCACGCCCATCAGAGAACTATACTCTACTTTGTTCCCGAAGCTAGTCCAGTTGGGCTTCCTGCAACCAGTCCCTCAAACAAGGCAAAACCCAACGTCACCTTCTTACAAAGCTGGAGTCAGATGCGCCTATCATTCAGGGGCCGAGGGGGACGATACAAATGACTGCTGGTCGTTGAAAAGAGTGGTCGAGAATTTGATAGAGCAAGGGAAAATAGTGCTAAGGGACGAGGAGGTCCCAAATGTGACTAACAATCCATTACCTGCTCATAATAACAGACCGCTAATCGGGATGATTTGCGAAGACAAAGAATTTGAACATGCTTTGAAAGCTATAATCCCCATTGTCGACGCAGAAAAAAGGCCTGAAACAGCCCAGAAACCAGAAAAAGGGGAAAAGGCCAACATTGCAAAGCGCGAGCCCGAAAAGAAGGTGGAGAAGAAAGCGGTACCGGTAAAGGATGGAGTTCTTTACATCCCACGAGGTCGAGCAGAGAAGCCGCAGAACTTCGAGGTCAAAAAGGCAAAACCTATGTACGTACCAAAAGGGGCCTATGTGGTCCGGGGGACGATTCAACCACCTCGGCTGAATGAGCCAGTGGTTATCGGACGCGTGCCACAAAAGCCAATGACAAACCCGTCCACAGTACCGTGGAACTATCAGAGGACGTTGGTAACATACAAAGGTAAAGAAGTCACAGGGGAACTTCCAGAAAGTACTCTCATTGGAAGGTATTCAAACACCCAAGAGCTGAACAACGCCACACGGAGACGCTTCCCACCAAAGAAGCCTGTAAGCGTTGAAGAAGCAAAAGTTTTCTTTCAACAAATGAAAATGCCAGACTACGAAGTGGTAGACCAACTACGCCAATGCCACGAGAAAATGTCCATGCTATCATTATTGATGAGGTCGGCCGAGCACCAAAAGATCTTGCTCAAGACTTTGAATGAAGCATACGTACCAGTTGAAACCTCAGTTGAACAACTGGAATGGATGACGGAGAGGTTCTTCGCCATTAACCAGATCTCTTTCAGCAAGAATGACTTACCTCCAGAGGGAGAAGCTCATAACAAAGCCCTGCATCTAACAGTTAAATGCGAAGACTACTATGTCAATAGGGTGATGTTGGACGGAGGTTCAGGTGTCGACATTTGCCCGCTCTCCATGCTACAAAGAATGGAAATTGGGACCGGAAGAATCCGACCCAATAATGTCTGCGTAAGGGCTTTCGACGGCATCAAGAGAGATACCATGGGGAAATAGACCTGTTGTTGGTCATAGGACCAGTCGAGTTTGAAGTAACCTTCCAGGTGCTCGACATGGATACATCCTACAATTTTCTCCTCGGCAGACCTTGGATCCATGCGGCAGGAGCTGTGCCTTCCACTCTTCACCAGATGGTGAAGTTTGAGTACGAAGACCGAGAGATCGTGGTCCATGGAGAAGACGAGCATGCTATTTATCGGGACCCATCCATCCCATATCTTGAACCAAGAGAAGGGAGCAAATACACGGTCTATCAGTCTTTCGAGATTGTACTAGCAGAGCAGCATGAAGAGGGAATACCTTGCTCCCAGCCTTTCTTGTCTAAAGCCTCGATTATGGTGGCTAAAGAGATGATTCGGCACGGATTTAGGCGAGGGAAAGGGCTTGGACGAACCCCGCAGGGAATAACAGAACCCATCACCTTGCCTACCACCAAGAAACTTTTTGGACTAGGTTTCAAACCCACTCCAGGAGATGAAGAGTGGGCAAAGAAAAGGAAAAATGAGGGTTGGAAGTTACCTCGACCATTGCCGGATTTATATGAAACTTTCATCAGGCCAAGGTACACTGAAGAAGAAGACGATGAGGTCTTCACGGCTGAGAAAATCGAGGAGATATGTAGGGCAATGATAGAAATGCTCTACGAGACTCACATGGTTCAACCAGGTGAAGGCACAAGCACTGCTGAGATGCTGTACGTGGGGCCGAACGCCAAACTTCGAAACTGGGAGGCCACACCATTTTCGACTAGACGGAAGTCCGGGTAGACCTGTCCTGCCACCTTTCCTGTGTCACAAGTTATCTCCAGGACATAACTTGAACGTTTTCTTCCTTTCAATTATTGTTTTGAATTCCTAAGTTGTAAACATTGTTATCTTCCAACTTCCCAAAGAAAATGAAAAAAAATCGTCATTGCTTTCCCATTTTTTCTTTTGTTCTCATTTTGGTTATTTTTCCTTTTATCTTTCCTTTTAGTTATAATAATGCGGCTTTAAATATGACATGCTTGCGGACTTCACGCCCAGATCACAACGAGCTATTTAACTGTGAATTAATGAACCCAGAACCAGAATATGAAGAAGAAGAAGCTTTTAGGGAAATAAACCGAGAGTTGGAATATTTTGAGAATAAACCTAAGCCAAATCTGAATGACACCGAATCGGTTAATTTAGGAACTCCTGAAGAAATCCGGGAGACCAAAATAAGCATTCACACGGACAAGAAAATGCGAGATGCGATAATTCAACTTCTTTTTGAATTTAAAGACGTGTTTGCTTGGTCATACGATGACATGCCGGGACTAGGTGTTGATCTAGTGGTTCATAAATTGCCAATTCATCCTGATTGTCCTCCAGTTCAACAAAAGCAACGAAAGTTCAAAACTGAGGTCAGTGACAAGATTAAAGAGGAGATCACCAAAAACTAAAAACGGGAGTGATTCGGGTAGTCCAGTATACAACATGGTTGGCAAATGTGGTTCCAGTACCGAAAAAGGACGGGAAAACTCGGGTATGTGTAGATTACCGAGATTTGAATAGAGCAAGTCCCAAAGATAATTTCCTACTGCCCAACATCCACATCCTCGTTGATAATTGCACCAAACACGAGATACAGTCTTTCGTAGATTGTTACGCTGGATATCATCAGGTATTGATGGATGAAGAAGACGCCGAGAAAACTGCTTTCACTACGCCTTGGGGCACCTACTGTTATCGGGTCATGCCATTTGGTCTGAAGAATGCTGGGGCTACTTACATGAGGGCCATGACTGCCATTTTTCATGACATGATGCATCAGGAAATAGAGGTGTACGTGGACGACGTGATAGTCAAGTCCAGGACGCAGGATAATCACATCCAAGACTTGAGGAAGTTCTTCGAGAGACTGAGGAAGTATGACTTGAAGCTGAACCCAGCCAAATGTGCTTTCGGAGTTCCATCGGGCAAGCTTTTGGGCTTTATAGTGAGCAGGAGAGGTATCGAATTAGATCCAACAAAGATAAAATCTATCAGGGATCTACCTCCCCCAAGAACGAAGAAAGACGTGATGAGTCTGTTGGGCATATTAAACTATATCAGTCGATTTATTGCCCAGCTAACAAGCACGTGTGAGCCCATATTCAAACTGTTAAGGAAAGATGCGGCGATTAAATGGACGGCTGAGTGTCAAGAAGCCTTTGATAAAGTCAAAGAATATCTTTCGAATCCCCAGTTTTTGTCCCTCCAGAGCCAGGGAGACCGCTGTTCTTGTATCTGACAGTCTTGGAAAACTCTTTCGGTTGCGTCCTCGGGAAACATGACATAACCGGAAAGAAAGAACAAGCGATCTACTACTTGAGCAAGAAATTCACCGGCTATGAGGCCAAGTACACTCTGTTGGAAAGAACGTGTTGCGCTTTGACATGGGTTGCTCAAAAACTAAGACATTATATTCAAGCTCACACTACCTTCCTCATAAGCAGGTTGGATCCTTTGAAGTATATATTTCAGAAACCAATGCCTACTGGAAGACTGGCTAAGTGGCAATTATTGCTTACTAAATTCGACATAGTCTATGTTACTCGCACGACAATGAAAGCCCAGGCTCTAGCAGATCACTTGGCCGAAAATCCGGTCGATGAGGAATACCAGCCATTGAGTACCTACTTTCCAGATGAAGAAGTAAACACCGTAGAAGTGGCCTTGGAGGACGCTCATGTTTGGAAGATGTTCTTTGATGGAGTCGTGAATGCCAAAGGTGTAGGGATCGGGGCAATTTTGATTTCGCCTTCTGGTCAGCATTATCCCGCCACAACTAGACTACGTTTCTTTTGCACAAACAATATGGCTGAGTATGAAGCCTGCATTATGGGCATGCATATGGCGATCGATCAGGATGTCGAAGACTTACTGATTATGGGAGATTCTGACCTGATTATCCGGCAAGCCCAAGGTGAATGGGAAACTCGGGATGTCAAACTTATCCCTTACCGACAACACGTGGAGGACCTCGGCAAGCGTTTTAAATCAATAGAGTTCAGGTATATCCCGAGGTGTCACAATGAGCTGGCGGATGCACTTGCTACTCTGGCTTCAATGCTACCCTACCCGAGCAACGCCCACGTCGATCCTTTAGAAATCCAAATCAGGGAAAGACACGGTTACTGCAACATAATCGAGGCGGGATCAAATACGCAGCCTTGGTACCATGACATCAAGAGGTTCCTGAAGACGTAAGAATACCCCGAGCACGCTACTGGAGATCAAAAGAGAACCATTAGGTGGCATGCAAGTGGTTTCTTTCTGAGTGGTGAATTGTTGTACAAAAGGACCCCGGACCTCAACCTACTAAGATGTGTTGACGCCGAGGAGGCAAGAAAGATCATGCACGAAGTACACGCAGGAGTGTGCGGACCCCACATGAACGGGTACGTCTTGGCAAAGAAAATCCTTCGAGCAGGTTATTATTGGATAACCATGGAAAATGACTGCTTTAGTTTTGTTCGGAAGTGTCACCAGTGTCAAGTGCACGGTGATTTGATTCATGCACCTCCTACGGAATTGCATCCCATGTCTGCACCTTGGCCATTTGTCGCCTGGAGCATGGACGTCATTGGACTAATCGAGCCAAAGGCTTCAAATGGACACAGATTTATACTGGTTGCCATCGGCTACTTCACGAAATGGGTAGAGGCTGTCACTCTCAAGTCGGTCACTAAGAAAGCTGTAGTGGATTTTGTACACTCAAATCTTATCTGTCGTTTTGGTATTCCTGCGACTATCATCACAGATAACGCAACAAACTTGAATAGTCACTTGATAGGAGATGTATGCGAGCAATTCAAAATAACGCATAGGAATTCTACTGCTTATCGGCCAAAAGTTAATGGCGCTGTAGAAGCGGCGAACAAAAACATCAAGAAGATTTTGAGGAAAACGATCCAAAGTTCCCGACAGTGGCATGAGCAGTTACCATTTGCATTGTTGGGATATCGCACTACGGTACACACGTTAGTAGGAGCAACTCCTTATCTTTTGGTGTATGGGACCGAGGCTGTGATACCAGCAGAAGTAGAAATCCCTTCGCTTCGAACCATTGTTGAAGCAGAAATCGAGGACAACGAATGGGTTAAGACTCGATTGGAGCAGTTGACTTTGATTGATGAAAAACGAATGGCCGCGGTTTGTCACGGACAGTTGTACCAATGAAGAATGGCCCGCGCTTACAACAATAAAGTCCGACCCAGGAATTTCGAAGTTGGTCAGCTGGTACTGAGGCGTATTCTGCCACATCACCAGGAAGCAAAAGAGAAATTTGCTCCAAACTGGAAAGGCCCATATATCATCGGGAAGATATTGCCAAAAGGAGCATTGTACCTAGGTGACATTAAAGGAAATGATCCCGAAACAGCAGTGAATGCAGACGCAGTAAAAAGATACTATGTCTGAGTGACGCCCCGGCGATCCTGACACATTTGAAATGCTGAAGGTTTTATTCCCATTATCAACTCTCTCTACAAGCCTTTGAGCCGCTTACAAAAAAAAAGAGACAAAAAAAAAAACAAAACAAAAAAAAACATTGATTGGGGCCTGAACTACGTTTGACTTGATTCCGAAAGGATACGTAGGTAGCCTTTCCCTGAGGTTCAGTCACACCAACAATAAAATCCCATTTACCCTGAAATTGAAACCGGGGCACGTCAAGAGGTTTAGAAGTTAGTATCATCTACCTCTCTTTACCAAGCACAAGCCTTCAGATCAATTACCAAAGATAGCGGGAAACCAAGAAACGTCACGAATGGAGGCCGGCACACTCTAAATTGAGAGAACTAAAATGAGAGAGTCTCGTCGGTGAAAACCTTCGGGCACCGCGAGGCGACGGGAGTAGAGAAACCAAATGAGAGAGCTTGTTTAGTAAAAACTCGCAAAGAGTGCTATCAAGTGATGACAGGAAGAGAAATGAGAGAGGTCAGCCAGCGAAAACCCACAAAGGGCGCTGTTGGCCGAAAGAATAACTCCACCCAAGGAGGTCTCGGCAAAGTTCCACCGGTTTGGAATCACATATCCGTTTTGGTTCGGGGAAACGCAAGTTCGTTAAATGTCAGGCGTCCAGTCCAAGGAGCATGTCATGTCCATTTAAAGCCAGCATTGTCTTCCTCAGATAAGTCTTTCTCGTCCCGAAAGGGACACTCCTTTTCTGAAATTTGTTTTCTCCTTTCTTTCTTTTTCTTCAAATCCCTTTCATGTTTAACCCCAAGTTCCAGATATACCGGAAAGGACAGATGGCAGGTTTGGTTTCACGGAATTCCGTTTCATGAAGGAAAACACCTCGTTTCGTTGGTACGTTTGTCCAAACCTGATGAATCATGATGTTTGACTCCGTCCGAAGTAAAAAGGAAAGAAAGAAATTTCCCCAGCAAGTCCGCCTCGTATTAATCCCCACAGGGTTTCCCTTTGTACAATTCCGCACAAAGAATCCACGACGTAAATATTCCCCAAAGAGTCTGCCCCAACGAAATCCACATAGATTTTCTCACTTGTACAGATCCCCCACAAGGTCTTCCCTTTGTTAATAATAATAATAATAATAATTAAAAAAAAGAAGGATTTCCCCAGCAAATCCCCAGCAAGTCCCTTTGTAAAAATTCCCCAGCGAGCTTACCCCAACAAATCCTGGAAAGTCCTCTTTGAAACAAATCCCCAGCATGTCCCCGTTGTACAAAAATCCACACAAAGAATCCACTTAGTAAATATGAGTACAAGAAACAGTTTGGCAATAAGGAATCCACTCGAAAGGTAAGTTTCCGCGAGATTCCCTTTTATCTTCTACTAAAATAAGAAAATTCAAAAAAAAGAGGTCAGTTAGTATCCTCAAACTTTGTCCCTAGCCAGTCAGCATTAGGGTTTTAAACCCTAAACTGAACTTTTTCCTTTAAGTCAACATTAGGGTTTTAAACCCTAAACTGAACTTTTTCCATTCAGTCAGTATTAGGGTTTTAAACCCTAAACTGAACTCTTTTCATTTAAGTCAGCATTAGGGTTTTAAACCCTAAGCGGAACTCTTCCATTTAGTCAGCATTAGGGTTTTAAACCCTAAACTGAACTTTTTCCATTCAGTCAACATTAGGGTTTTAAACCCTAAACTGAACTCTTCCATTCAGTCAGCATTAAGGTTTTAAAACCCTAAACTGAATTCTTCCCTTTAGTCAGCATTAGGGTTTTAAACCCTAAACTGAACTTTTTCCTTCAGTCAGCATTAGGGTTTTAAACCCTAAACTGAACTTTTTCCATTCAGTCAGCATTAGGGTTTTAAACCCTAAACTGAACTTTTTCTTTTAGTCAGCATTAGGGTTTTAAACCCTAAACTGAACTCTTTTCCTTTAGTCATCATTAGGGTTTTAAACCCTAAACTGAACTTTTTCCATTCAGTCAGCATTAGGGTTTTAAACCCTAAACTGAACTTTTTCCATTCAGTCAGTATTAGAGTTTTAAACCCTAAACTGAACTCTTTCCTTCAGTCAGCATTAGGGTTTTAAACCCTAAACTGAACTATTTCCATTCAGTCAGCATTAGGGTTTTAAACCCTAAACTGAACTTTTTCCTTTAGTCAGCATTAGGGTTTTAAACCCTAAACTGAACTCTTTTCCTTTAGTCAGCATTTGGGTTTTAAACTCTAAACTGAACTTTTTCCATTCAGTCAGTATTAGGGTTTTAAACCCTAAACTAAACTCTTTCCTTTAGTCAGCATTAGGTTTTTAAACCCTAAACTGAACTCTTTTCTTCAGTCAGCATTAGGATTTTAAACCCTAAACTGAACTTTTTCCATTCAGTCAGCATTAGGGTTTTAAACCCTAAACTGAACTCTTTCCTTAAGTCAGCATTAGGGTTTTAAACCCTAAACTGAACTTTTTCCATTCAGTCAGCATTAGGGTTTTAAACCCTAAACTAAACTTTTTCCTTTAGTCAGCATTAGGGTTTTAAACCCTAAACTGAACTCTTCTCCTTTAGTCAGCATTAGGGTTTTAAACCCTAAACTGAACTTTTTCCATTCAGTCAGCATTAGGGTTTTAAACCCTAAACTCAACTCTTTCCTTTAGTCAGCATTAGGGTTTTAAACCCTAAACTAAACTCTTTCCTTCAGTCAGCATTAGGGTTTTAAACCCTAAATTGAACTTTTTCCATTCAGTCAGCATTAGGGTTTTAAACCCTAAACTGAACTCTTCCCTTTAGTTAGCATTTGGGTTTTAAACCCTAAACTGAACTCTTTCCTTTAGTCAGCATTAGGGTTTTAAACCCTAAACTGAACTCTTTCCTTCAGTCAGCATTAGGGTTTTAAAACCTAAACTGAACTTTTTCCATTTAGTCAGCATTAGGGTTTTAAACCCTAAACTGAACTCTTCCCTTTAGTCAGCATTAGGGTTTTAAACCCTAAACTGAACTCTTTTCATTTAAGTCAGCATTAGGGTTTTAAACCCTAAACTGAACTCTTTTCATTTAAGTCAGCATTAGGGTTTTAAACCCTAAACTGAACTTTTCCCTTTAGTCAACATTAGAGTTTTAAATCCTAAACTGAACTCTTTCCTTCAGTCAGTATTAGGGTTTTAAACCCTAAACTGAACTTTTTCCATTTAGTCAGCATTAGGGATTTAAACCTTAAACTGAACTTTTTCCATTCAGTCAGTATTAGGGTTTTAAACCCAAAACTGAACTTTTTCCTTTAGTCAGCATTAGGGTTTTAATCACTAAACTGAACTCTTTTCCTTTACTCAGCATTAGGGGTTTAAACCCTAAACTGAACTTTTTCCATTCAGTCAGCATTAGGGTTTTAAACCCTAAACTAAACTCTTTCCTTTAGTCAGCATTAGGGTTTTAATTCCTAAACTGAACTCTTTCCTTTAGTCAGCATTAGGGTTTTAAACCCTAAACTGAACTCTTTCCTTCAGTCAGCATTAGGGTTTTAAACTCTAAACTGAACTTTTTCCATTCAGTCAACATTAGGGTTTTAAATCCTAAACTGATCTTTTTCCTTTAGTCAGCATTAGGGTTTTAAACCCTAAACTGAACTCTTTCCTTAAGTCAGCATTAGGGTTTTAAACCCTAAACTGAACTTTTTCCATTCAGTCAGCATTAGGGTTTTAAACCCTAAACTAAACTTTTTCCTTTAGTCAGCATTAGGGTTTTAAACCCTAAACTGAACTCTTCTCCTTTAGTCAGCATTAGGGTTTTAAACCCTAAACTGAACTTTTTCCATTCAGTCAGCATTAGGGTTTTAAACCCTAAACTCAACTCTTTCCTTTAGTCAGCATTAGGGTTTTAAACCCTAAACTAAACTCTTTCCTTCAGTCAGCATTAGGGTTTTAAACCCTAAATTGAACTTTTTCCATTCAGTCAGCATTAGGGTTTTAAACCCTAAAGTGAACTCTTCCCTTTAGTTAGCATTTGGGTTTTAAACCCTAAACTGAACTCTTTCCTTTAGTCAGCATTAGGGTTTTAAACCCTAAACTGAACTCTTTCCTTCAGTCAGCATTAGGGTTTTAAAACCTAAACTGAACTTTTTCCATTTAGTCAGCATTAGGGTTTTAAACCCTAAACTGAACTCTTCCCTTTAGTCAGCATTAGGGTTTTAAACCCTAAACTGAACTCTTTTCATTTAAGTCAGCATTAGGGGTTTAAACCCTAAACTGAACTCTTTTCATTTAAGTCAGCATTAGGGTTTTAAACCCTAAACTGAACTCTTCCCTTTAGTCAACAATAGAGTTTTAAATCCTAAACTGAACTCTTTCCTTTAGTTAGCATTAGGGTTTTAAACCCTAAACTGAACTCTTTCCTTCAGTCAGTATTAGGGTTTTAAACCCTAAACTGAACTTTTTCCATTTAGTCAGCATTAGGGATTTAAACCTTAAACTGAACTTTTTCCATTCAGTCAGTATTAGGGTTTTAAACCCAAAACTGAACTTTTTCCTTTAGTCAGCATTAGGGTTTTAAACCCTAAACTGAACTCTTTTCCTTTAGTCAGCATTAGGGGTTTAAACCCTAAACTGAACTTTTTCCATTCAGTCAGCATTAGGGTTTTAAACCCTAAACTGAACTCTTTCCTTTAGTCAGCATTAGGGTTTTAAACCCTAAACTGAACTCTTTCCTTTCAGTCAGCATTAGGGTTTTAAACTCTAAACTGAACTTTTTCCATTCAGTCAACATTAGGGTTTTAAATCCTAAACTGATCTTTTTCCTTTAGTCAGCATTAGGGTTTTAAACCCTAAAGTGAACTCTTTTCCTTTAGTCAGCATTAGGGTTTTAAACCCTAAACTGAACTTTTTCCATTCAGTTAGCATTAGGGTTTTAAACTCTAAACTGAACTCTTTCCTTCAGTCAGTATTAGGGATTTAAACCCTAAACTGAACTCTTTCCTTCAGTCAGCATTAGGATTTTAAACTCTAAATTGAACTTTTTCCTTTAGTTAGCAATAGGGTTTTAAACCCTAAACTGAATTCTTTTCATTTAGTCAGCATTAGGGTTTTAAACCCTAAACTGAACTTTTTCCATTCAGTCAACATTAGGGTTTTAAATCCTAAACTGATCTTTTTCCTTTAGTCAGCATTAGGGTTTTAAACCCTAAAGTGAACTCTTTTCCTTTAGTCAGCATTAGGGTTTTAAACCCTAAACTGAACTTTTTCCATTCAGTTAGCATTAGGGTTTTAAACTCTAAACTGAACTCTTTCCTTCAGTCAGTATTAGGGATTTAAACCCTAAACTGAACTCTTTCCTTCAGTCAGCATTAGGGTTTTAAACCCTAAACTGAACTCTTTCCTTTAGTCAGCATTAGGGTTTTAAACCCTAAACTGAACTCTTTCCTTCAGTCAGCATTAGGGTTTTAAACTCTAAACTGAACTTTTTCCATTCAGTCAACATTAGGGTTTTAAATCCTAAACTGATCTTTTTCCTTTAGTCAGCATTAGGGTTTTAAACCCTAAACTGAACTCTTTCCTTAAGTCAGCATTAGGGTTTTAAACCCTAAACTGAAATTTTTCCATTCAGTCAGCATTAGGGTTTTAAACCCTAAACTAAACTTTTTCCTTTAGTCAGCATTAGGGTTTTAAACCCTAAACTGAACTCTTCTCCTTTAGTCAGCATTAGGGTTTTAAACCCTAAACTGAACTTTTTCCATTCAGTCAGCATTAGGGTTTTAAACCCTAAACTCAACTCTTTCCTTTAGTCAGCATTAGGGTTTTAAACCCTAAACTAAACTCTTTCCTTCAGTCAGCATTAGGGTTTTAAACCCTAAATTGAACTTTTTCCATTCAGTCAGCATTAGGGTTTTAAACCCTAAACTGAACTCTTCCCTTTAGTTAGCATTTGGGTTTTAAACCCTAAACTGAACTCTTTCCTTTAGTCAGCATTAGGGTTTTAAACCCTAAACTGAACTCTTTCCTTCAGTCAGCATTAGGGTTTTAAAACCTAAACTGAACTTTTTCCATTTAGTCAGCATTAGGGTTTTAAACCCTAAACTGAACTCTTCCCTTTAGTCAGCATTAGGGTTTTAAACCCTAAACTGAACTCTTTTCATTTAAGTCAGCATTAGGGGTTTAAACCCTAAACTGAACTCTTTTCATTTAAGTCAGCATTAGGGTTTTAAACCCTAAACTGAACTCTTCCCTTTAGTTAGCATTTGGGTTTTAAACCCTAAACTGAACTCTTTCCATTCAGTCAGCATTAGGGTTTTAAACCCTAAACTAAACTTTTTCCTTTAGTCAGCATTAGGGTTTTAAACCCTAAACTGAACTCTTTTCCTTTAGTCAGCATTAGGGGTTTAAACCCTAAACTGAACTTTTTCCATTCAGTCAGCATTAGGGTTTTAAACCCTAAACTGAACTCTTTCCTTTAGTCAGCATTAGGGTTTTAAACCCTAAACTGAACTCTTTCCTTAAGTCAGCATTAGGGTTTTAAACTCTAAACTGAACTTTTTCCATTCAGTCAACATTAGGGTTTTAAATCCTAAACTGATCTTTTTCCTTTAGTCAGCATTAGGGTTTTAAACCCTAAAGTGAACTCTTTTCCTTTAGTCAGCATTAGGGTTTTAAACCCTAAACTGAACTTTTTCCATTCAGTTAGCATTAGGGTTTTAAACACTAAACTGAACTCTTTCCTTCAGTCAGTATTAGGGATTTAAACCCTAAACTGAACTCTTTCCTTCAGTCAGCATTAGGATTTTAAACTCTAAACTGAACTTTTTCCTTTAGTTAGCAATAGGGTTTTAAACCCTAAACTGAATTCTTTTCATTTAGTCAGCATTAGGGTTTTAAACCCTAAACTGAACTTTTTCCATTCAGTCAGCATTAGGGTTTTAAACCCTAAACTGAACTTTTTCCTTTAGTCAGCATTAGGGTTTTAAACCCTAAACTGAACTCTTTTCCTTTAGTAAGCATTAGAGGTTTAAACCCTAAACTGAACTTTTTCCATTTAGTCAGCATTAGGGTTTTAAACCCTAAACTGAACTTTTCCTTTAGTCAGCATTAAGGTTTTAAACCCTAAACTGAACTCTTTCCTTCAGTCAGCATTAGGGTTTTAAACCCTAAACTGAACTCTTTCCTTTAGTCAGCATTAGGGTTTTAAACCCTAAACTGAACTCTTTCCTTCAGTCAGCATTAGGGTTTAAAACTCTAAACTGAACTTTTTCCATTCAGTCAACATTAGGGTTTTAAATCCTAAACTGATCTTTTTCCTTTAGTCAGCATTAGGGTTTTAAACCCTAAACTGAACTCTTTCCTTAAGTCAGCATTAGGGTTTTAAACCCTAAACTGAACTTTTTCCATTCAGTCAGCATTAGGGTTTTAAACCCTAAACTAAACTCTTTCCTTTAGTCAGCATTAGGGTTTTAAACCCTAAACTGAACTCTTCTCCTTTAGTCAGCATTAGGGTTTTAAACCCTAAACTGAACTTTTTCCATTCAGTCAGCATTAGGGTTTTAAACCCTAAACTCAACTCTTTCCTTTAGTCAGCATTAGGGTTTTAAACCCTAAACTAAACTCTTTCCTTCAGTCAGCATTAGGGTTTTAAACCCTAAATTGAACTTTTTCCATTCAGTCAGCATTAGGGTTTTAAACCCTAAACTGAACTCTTCCCTTTAGTTAGCATTTGGGTTTTAAACCCTAAACTGAACTCTTTCCTTTAGTCAGCATTAGGGTTTTAAACCCTAAACTGAACTCTTTCCTTCAGTCAGCATTAGGGTTTTAAAACCTAAACTGAACTTTTTCCATTTAGTCAGCATTAGGGTTTTAAACCCTAAACTGAACTCTTCCCTTTAGTCAGCATTAGGGTTTTAAACCCTAAACTGAACTCTTTTCATTTAAGTCAGCATTAGGGGTTTAAACCCTAAACTGAACTCTTTTCATTTAAGTCAGCATTAGGGTTTTAAACCCTAAACTGAACTCTTCCCTTTAGTCAACATTAGAGTTTTAAATCCTAAACTGAACTCTTTCCTTTAGTTAGCATTAGGGTTTTAAACCCTAAACTGAACTCTTTCCTTCAGTCAGTATTAGGGTTTTAAACCCTAAACTGAACTTTTTCCATTTAGTCAGCATTAGGGATTTAAACCTTAAACTGAACTTTTTCCATTCAGTCAGTATTAGGGTTTTAAACCCAAAACTGAACTTTTTCCTTTAGTCAGCATTAGGGTTTTAAACCCTAAACTGAACTCTTTTCCTTTAGTCAGCATTAGGGGTTTAAACCCTAAACTGAACTTTTTCCATTCAGTCAGCATTAGGGTTTTAAACCCTAAACTGAACTCTTTCCTTTAGTCAGCATTAGGGTTTTAAACCCTAAACTGAACTCTTTCCTTAAGTCAGCATTAGGGTTTTAAACTCTAAACTGAACTTTTTCCATTCAGTCAACATTAGGGTTTTAAATCCTAAACTGATCTTTTTCCTTTAGTCAGCATTAGGGTTTTAAACCCTAAAGTGAACTCTTTTCCTTTTGTCAGCATTAGGGTTTTAAACCCTAAACTGAACTTTTTCCATTCAGTTAGCATTAGGGTTTTAAACTCTAAACTGAACTCTATCCTTCAGTCAGTATTAAGGATTTAAACCCTAAACTGAACTCTTTCCTTCAGTCAGCATTAGGATTTTAAACTCTAAACTGAACTTTTTCCTTTAGTTAGCAATAGGGTTTTAAACCCTAAACTGAATTCTTTTCATTCAGTCAGCATTAGGGTTTTAAACCCTAAACTGAACTTTTTCCTTTAGTCAGCATTAGGGTTTTAAACCCTAAACTGAACTCTTTTCCTTTAGTAAGCATTAGGGGTTTAAACCCTAAACTGAACTTTTTCCATTCAGTCAGCATTAGGGTTTTAAACCCTAAACTGAACTCTTTTATTTAGTCAGCATTAGGGTTTTAAACCCTAAACTGAACTCTTTCCTTCAGTCAGCATTAGGGTTTTAAACCCTAAACTGAACTTTTTCCATTCAGTCAACATTAGGGTTTTAAATCCTAAACTGAACTTTTTCCTTTAGTCAGCATTAGGGTTTTAAACCCTAAACTGAACTTTTTCCATTCAGTTAGCATTAGGGTTTTAAACTCTAAACTGAACTCTTTCCTTCAGTCAGTATTAGGGATTTAAACCCTAAACTGAACTTTTTCATTTAGTCAGCATTAGGGTTTTAAACCCTAAACTGAACTTTTCCATTTAGTCAGCATTAGGGTTTTAAACCCTAAACTGAACTCTTTTCATTTAAGTCAGCATTAGGGTTTTAAACCCTAAACTGAACTCTTTTCATTTAAGTCAGCATTAGGGTTTTTAACCCTAAACTGAACTCTTCCCTTTAGTCAACATTAGAGTTTTAAATCCTAAACTGAACTCTTTCCTTTAGTCAGCATTAGGGTTTTAAACCCTAAACTGGACTCTTTCATTCAGTCAGTATTAGGGTTTTAAACCCTAAACTGAACTTTTTCCATTTAGTCAGCATTAGGGATTTAAACCTTAAACTGAACTTTTTCCATTCAGTCAGTATTAGGGTTTTAAACCCAAAACTGAACTTTTTCCTTTAGTCAGCATTAGGGTTTTAAACCCTAAACTGAACTCTTTTCCTTTAGTCAGCATTAGGGGTTTAAACCCTAAACTGAACTTTTTCCATTCAGTCAGCATTAGGGTTTTAAACCCTAAACTGAACTCTTTCCTTTAGTCAGCATTAGGGTTTTAAACCCTAAACTGAACTCTTTCCTTCAGTAAGCATTAGGGTTTTAAACTCTAAACTGAACTTTTTCCATTCAGTCAACATTAGGGTTTTAAATCCTAAACTGATCTTTTTCCTTTAGTCAGCATTAGGGTTTTAAACCCTAAAGTGAACTCTTTTCCTTTAGTCAGCATTAGGGTTTTAAACCCTAAACTGAACTTTTTCCATTCAGTTAGCATTAGGGTTTTAAACTCTAAACTGAACTCTTTCCTTTAGTCAGCATTAGGGTTTTAAACCCTAAACTGAACTCTTCTCCTTTAGTCAGCATTAGGGTTTTAAACCCTAAACTCAACTCTTTCCTTTAGTCAGCATTAGGGTTTTAAACCCTAAATTGAACTTTTTCCATTCAGTCAGCATTAGGGTTTTAAACCCTAAACTGAACTCTTCCCTTTAGTTAGCATTTGGGTTTTAAACCCTAAACTGAACTCTTTCCTTTAGTCAGCATTAGGGTTTTAAACCCTAAACTGAACTCTTTCCTTTAGTCAGCATTAGGGTTTTAAAACCTAAACTGAACTTTTTCCATTTAGTCAGCATTAGGATTTTAAACCCTAAACTGAACTCTTCCCTTTAGTCAGCATTAGGGTTTTAAACCCTAAACTGAACTCTTTTCATTTAAGTCAGCATTAGGGGTTTAAACCCTAAACTGAACTCTTTTCATTTAAGTCAGCATTAGGGTTTTAAACCCTAAACTGAACTCTTCCCTTTAGTCAACATTAGAGTTTTAAATCCTAAACTGAACTCTTTCCTTTAGTTAGCATTAGGGTTTTAAACCCTAAACTGAAATCTTTCCTTCAGTCAGTATTAGGGTTTTAAACCCTAAACTGAACTTTTTCCATTTAGTCAGCATTAGGGATTTAAACCTTAAACTGTACTTTTTCCATTCAGTCAGTATTAGGGTTTTAAACCCAAAACTGAACTTTTTCCTTTAGTCAGCATTAGGGTTTTAAACCCTAAACTGAACTCTTTTCCTTTAGTCAGCATTAGGGGTTTAAACCCTAAACTGAACTTTTTCCATTCAGTCAGCATTAGGGTTTTAAACCCTAAACTGAACTCTTTCCTTTAGTCAGCATTAGGGTTTTAAACCCTAAACTGAACTCTTTCCTTCAGTAAGCATTAGGGTTTTAAACTCTAAACTGAACTTTTTCCATTCAGTCAACATTAGGGTTTTAAATCCTAAACTGATCTTTTTCCTTTAGTCAGCATTAGGGTTTTAAACCCTAAAGTGAACTCTTTTCCTTTTGTCAGCATTAGGGTTTTAAACCCTAAACTGAACTTTTTCCATTCAGTTAGCATTAGGGTTTTAAACCCTAAACTCAACTCTTTCCTTTAGTCAGCATTAGGGTTTTAAACCCTAAACTAAACTCTTTCCTTCAGTCAGCATTAGGGTTTTAAACCCTAAATTGAACTTTTTCCATTTAGTCAGCATTAGGATTTTAAACCCTAAACTGAACTCTTCCCTTTAGTCAGCATTAGGGTTTTAAACCCTAAACTGAACTCTTTTCATTTAAGTCAGCATTAGGGGTTTAAACCCTAAACTGAACTCTTTTCATTTAAGTCAGCATTAGGGTTTTAAACCCTAAACTGAACTCTTCCCTTTAGTCAACATTAGAGTTTTAAATCCTAAACTGAACTCTTTCCTTTAGTTAGCATTAGGGTTTTAAACCCTAAACTGAAATCTTTCCTTCAGTCAGTATTAGGGTTTTAAACCCTAAACTGAACTTTTTCCATTTAGTCAGCATTAGGGATTTAAACCTTAAACTGTACTTTTTCCATTCAGTCAGTATTAGGGTTTTAAACCCAAAACTGAACTTTTTCCTTTAGTCAGCATTAGGGTTTTAAACCCTAAACTGAACTCTTTTCCTTTAGTCAGCATTAGGGGTTTAAACCCTAAACTGAACTTTTTCCATTCAGTCAGCATTAGGGTTTTAAACCCTAAACTGAACTTTTTCCTTTAGTCAGCACTAGGGTTTTAAACCCTAAACTGAACTCTTTCCTTCAGTCAGCATTAGGGTTTTAAAACCTAAACTGAACTTTTTTCATTTAGTCAGCATTAGGGTTTTAAACCCTAAACTGAACTTTTCCATTTAGTCAGCATTAGGGTTTTTAACCCTAAACTGAACTCTTTTCATTTAAGTCAGCATTAGGGTTTTAAACCCTAAACTGAACTCTTTTCATTTAAGTCAGCATTAGGGTTTTTAACCCTAAACTGAA
The DNA here is from genome assembly GCF_000715075.1 of Nicotiana tabacum. NCBI lineage: Eukaryota > Viridiplantae > Streptophyta > Magnoliopsida > Solanales > Solanaceae > Nicotiana > Nicotiana tabacum. Next base: position 40,165,903 of record NC_134097.1, on the reverse strand, counting down.
CTCTTCCCTTTAGTCAACATTAGAGTTTTAAATCCTAAACTGAACTCTTTCCTTTAGTCAGCATTAGGGTTTTAAACCCTAAACTGGACTCTTTCATTCAGTCAGTATTAGGGTTTTAAACCCTAAACTGAACTTTTTCCATTTAGTCAGCATTAGGGATTTAAACCTTAAACTGAACTTTTTCCATTCAGTCAGTATTAGGGTTTTAAACCCAAAACTGAACTTTTTCCTTTAGTCAGCATTAGGGTTTTAAACCCTAAACTGAACTCTTTTCCTTTAGTCAGCATTAGGGGTTTAAACCCTAAACTGAACTTTTTCCATTCAGTCAGCATTAGGGTTTTAAACCCTAAACTGAACTCTTTCCTTTAGTCAGCATTAGGGTTTTAAACCCTAAACTGAACTCTTTCCTTCAGTAAGCATTAGGGTTTTAAACTCTAAACTGAACTTTTTCCATTCAGTCAACATTAGGGTTTTAAATCCTAAACTGATCTTTTTCCTTTAGTCAGCATTAGGGTTTTAAACCCTAAAGTGAACTCTTTTCCTTTAGTCAGCATTAGGGTTTTAAACCCTAAACTGAACTTTTTCCATTCAGTTAGCATTAGGGTTTTAAACTCTAAACTGAACTCTTTCCTTTAGTCAGCATTAGGGTTTTAAACCCTAAACTGAACTTTTTCCATTAAGTCAGCATTAGGGTTTTAAACCCTAAACTCAACTCTTTCCTTTAGTCAGCATTAGGGTTTTAAACCCTAAATTGAACTTTTTCCATTCAGTCAGCATTAGGGTTTTAAACCCTAAACTGAACTCTTCCCTTTAGTTAGCATTTGGGTTTTAAACCCTAAACTGAACTCTTTCCTTTAGTCAGCATTAGGGTTTTAAACCCTAAACTGAACTCTTTCCTTTAGTCAGCATTAGGGTTTTAAAACCTAAACTGAACTTTTTCCATTTAGTCAGCATTAGGATTTTAAACCCTAAACTGAACTCTTCCCTTTAGTCAGCATTAGGGTTTTAAACCCTAAACTGAACTCTTTTCATTTAAGTCAGCATTAGGGGTTTAAACCCTAAACTGAACTCTTTTCATTTAAGTCAGCATTAGGGTTTTAAACCCTAAACTGAACTCTTCCCTTTAGTCAACATTAGAGTTTTAAATCCTAAACTGAACTCTTTCCTTTAGTTAGCATTAGGGTTTTAAACCCTAAACTGAAATCTTTCCTTCAGTCAGTATTAGGGTTTTAAACCCTAAACTGAACTTTTTCCATTTAGTCAGCATTAGGGATTTAAACCTTAAACTGTACTTTTTCCATTCAGTCAGTATTAGGGTTTTAAACCCAAAACTGAACTTTTTCCTTTAGTCAGCATTAGGGTTTTAAACCCTAAACTGAACTCTTTTCCTTTAGTCAGCATTAGGGGTTTAAACCCTAAACTGAACTTTTTCCATTCAGTCAGCATTAGGGTTTTAAACCCTAAACTGAACTCTTTCCTTTAGTCAGCATTAGGGTTTTAAACCCTAAACTGAACTCTTTCCTTCAGTAAGCATTAGGGTTTTAAACTCTAAACTGAACTTTTTCCATTCAGTCAACATTAGGGTTTTAAATCCTAAACTGATCTTTTTCCTTTAGTCAGCATTAGGGTTTTAAACCCTAAAGTGAACTCTTTTCCTTTTGTCAGCATTAGGGTTTTAAACCCTAAACTGAACTTTTTCCATTCAGTTAGCATTAGGGTTTTAAACCCTAAACTCAACTCTTTCCTTTAGTCAGCATTAGGGTTTTAAACCCTAAACTAAACTCTTTCCTTCAGTCAGCATTAGGGTTTTAAACCCTAAATTGAACTTTTTCCATTTAGTCAGCATTAGGATTTTAAACCCTAAACTGAACTCTTCCCTTTAGTCAGCATTAGGGTTTTAAACCCTAAACTGAACTCTTTTCATTTAAGTCAGCATTAGGGGTTTAAACCCTAAACTGAACTCTTTTCATTTAAGTCAGCATTAGGGTTTTAAACCCTAAACTGAACTCTTCCCTTTAGTCAACATTAGAGTTTTAAATCCTAAACTGAACTCTTTCCTTTAGTTAGCATTAGGGTTTTAAACCCTAAACTGAAATCTTTCCTTCAGTCAGTATTAGGGTTTTAAACCCTAAACTGAACTTTTTCCATTTAGTCAGCATTAGGGATTTAAACCTTAAACTGTACTTTTTCCATTCAGTCAGTATTAGGGTTTTAAACCCAAAACTTAACTTTTTCCTTTAGTCAACATTAGGGTTTTAAACCCTAAACTGAACTCTTTTCCTTTAGTCAGCATTAGGGGTTTAAACCCTAAACTGAACTTTTTCCATTCAGTCAGCATTAGGGTTTTAAACCCTAAACTGAACTCTTTCCTTTAGTCAGCATTAGGGTTTTAAACCCTAAACTGAACTCTTTCCTTAAGTCAGCATTAGGGTTTTAAACTCTAAACTGAACTTTTTCCATTCAGTCAACATTAGGGTTTTAAATCCTAAACTGATCTTTTTCCTTTAGTCAGCATTAGGGTTTTAAACCCTAAAGTGAACTCTTTTCCTTTTGTCAGCATTAGGGTTTTAAACCCTAAACTGAACTTTTTCCATTCAGTTAGCATTAGGGTTTTAAACTCTAAACTGAACTCTTTCCTTCAGTCAGTATTAGGGATTTAAACCCTAAACTGAACTCTTTCCTTCAGTCAGCATTAGGATTTTAAACTCTAAACTGAACTTTTTCCTTTAGTTAGCAATAGGGTTTTAAACCCTAAACTGAATTCTTTTCATTTAGTCAGCATTAGGGTTTTAAACCCTAAACTGAACTTTTTCCATTCAGTCAGCATTAGGGTTTTAAACCCTAAACTGAACTTTTTCCTTTAGTCAGCATTAGGGTTTTAAACCCTAAACTGAACTCTTTTTCTTTAGTAAGCATTAGGGGTTTAAACCCTAAACTGAACTTTTTCCATTCAGTCAACATTAGGGTTTTAAATCCTAAACTGATCTTTTTCCTTTAGTCAGCATTAGGGTTTTAAACCCTAAAGTGAACTCTTTTCCTTTAGTCAGCATTAGGGTTTTAAACCCTAAACAGAACTTTTTCCATTCAGTTAGCATTAGGGTTTTAAACTCTAAACTGAACTCTTTCCTTCAGTCAGTATTAGGGATTTAAACCCTAAACTGAACTCTTTCCTTCAGTCAGCATTAGGATTTTAAACTCTAAACTGAACTTTTTCCTTTAGTTAGCAATAGGGTTTTAAACCCTAAACTGAATTCTTTTCATTTAGTCAGCATTAGGGTTTTAAACCCTAAACTGAACTTTTTCCATTCAGTCAGCATTAGGGTTTTAAACCCTAAACTGAACTCTTTTCATTTAAGTCAGCATTAGGGTTTTAAACCCTAAACTGAACTCTTTTCATTTAAGTCAGCATTAGGGTTTTAAACCCTAAACTGAACTCTTCCCTTTAGTCAACATTAGAGTTTTAAATACTAAACTGAACTCTTTCCTTTAGTCAGCATTAGGGTTTTAAACCCTAAACTGAACTCTTTCCTTCAGTCAGTATTAGGGTTTTAAACCCTAAACTGAACTTTTTCCATTTAGTCAACATTAGCGATTTAAACCTTAAACTGAACTTTTTCCATTCAGTCAGTATTAGGGTTTTAAACCCAAAACTGAACTTTTTCCTTTAGTCAGCATTAGGGTTTTAAACCCTAAACTGAACTCTTTTCCTTTAGTCAGCATTAGGGGTTTAAACCCTAAACTGAACTTTTTCCATTCAGTCAGCATTAGGGTTTTAAACCCTAAACTGAACTCTTTTCTTTAGTCAGCATTAGGGTTTTAAACCCTAAACTGAACTCTTTCCTTCAGTCAGCATTAGGGTTTTAAACTCTAAACTGAACTTTTTCCATTCAGTCAACATTAGGGTTTTAAATCCTAAACTGATCTTTTTCCTTTAGTCAGCATTAGGTTTTTAAACCCTAAAGTGAACTCTTTTTCTTTAGTCAGCATTAGGGTTTTAAACCCTAAACTAAACTTTTTCCATTCAGTTAGCATTAGGGTTTTAAACTCTAAACTGAACTCTTTCCTTTAGTCAGTATTAGGGATTTAAACCCTAAACTGAACTCTTTCCTTCAGTCAGCATTAGGATTTTAAACTCTAAACTGAACTTTTTCCTTTGGTTAGCAATAGGGTTTTAAACCCTAAACTGAATTCTTTTCATTTAGTCAACATTAGGGTTTTAAACCCTAAACTGAACTTTTTCCATTCAGTCAGCATTAGGGTTTTAAACCCTAAACTGAACTCTTTTCATTTAAGTCAGCATTAGGGTTTTAAACCCTAAACTGAACTATTTTCATTTAAGTCAGCATTAGGGTTTTAAACCCTAAACTGAACTCTTCCCTTTAGTCAACGTTAGAGTTTTAAATCCTAAACTGAACTCTTTCCTTTAGTCAGCATTAGGGTGTTAAACCCTAAACTGAACTCTTTCCTTCAGTCAGTATTAGGGTTTTAAACCCTAAACTGAACTTTTTCCTTTTAGTCAGCATTAGGGATTTAAACCTTAAACTGAACTTTTTCCATTCAGTCAGTATTAGGGTTTTAAACCCAAAACTGAACTTTTTCCTTTAGTCAGCATTTTGGTTTTAAACCCTAAACTGAACTCTTTTCCTTTAGTCAGCATTAGGGGATTAAACCCTAAACTGAACTTTTTCCATTCAGTCAGCATTAGGGTTTTAAACCCTAAACTGAACTCTTTCCTTTAGTCAGCATTAGGGTTTTAAACCCTAAACTGAACTCTTTCCTTCAGTCAGCATTAGGGTTTTAAACTCTAAACTGAACTTTTTCCATTCAGTCAACATTAGGGTTTTAAATCCTAAACTGATCTTTTTCCTTTAGTCAGCATTAGGGTTTTAAACCCTAAAGTGAACTCTTTTCCTTTAGTCAGCATTAGGGTTTTAAACCCTAAACTGAACTTTTTCCATTCAGTTAGCATTAGGGTTTTAAACTCTAAACTGAACTCTTTCCTTTAGTCAGCATTAGGGTTTTAAACCCTAAACTGAACTCTTCTCCTTTAGTCAGCATTAGGGTTTTAAACCCTAAACTGAACTTTTTCCATTCAGTCAGCATTAGGGTTTTAAACCCTAAACTCAACTCTTTCCTTTAGTCAGCATTAGGGTTTTAAACCCTAAACTAAACTCTTTCCTTCAGTCAGCATTAGGGTTTTAAACCCTAAATTGAACTTTTTCCATTCAGTCAGCATTAGGGTTTTAAACCCTAAACTGAACTCTTCCCTTTAGTTAGCATTTGGGTTTTAAACCCTAAACTGAACTCTTTCCTTCAGTCAGCATTAGGGTTTTAAAACCTAAACTGAACTTTTTCCATTTAGTCAGCATTAGGGTTTTAAACCCTAAACTGAACTCTTCCCTTTAGTCAGCATTAGGGTTTTAAACCCTAAACTGAACTCTTTTCATTTAAGTCAGCATTTGGGGTTTAAACCCTAAACTGAACTCTTTTCATTTAAGTCAGCATTAGGGTTTTAAACCCTAAACTGAACTCTTCCCTTTAGTCAACATTAGAGTTTTAAATCCTAAACTGAACTCTTTCCTTTAGTTAGCATTAGGGTTTTAAACCCTAAACTGAAATCTTTCCTTCAGTCAGTATTAGGGTTTTAAACCCTAAACTGAACTTTTTCCATTTAGTCAGCATTAGGGATTTAAACCTTAAACTGTACTTTTTCCATTCAGTCAGTATTAGGGTTTTAAACCCAAAACTGAACTTTTTCCTTTAGTCAGCATTAGGGTTTTAAACCCTAAACTGAACTCTTTTCCTTTAGTCAGCATTAGGGGTTTAAACCCTAAACTGAACTTTTTCCATTCAGTCAGCATTAGGGTTTTAAACCCTAAACTGAACTCTTTCCTTTAGTCAGCATTAGGGTTTTAAACCCTAAACTGAACTCTTTCCTTCAGTAAGCATTAGGGTTTTAAACTCTAAACTGAACTTTTTCCATTCAGTCAACATTAGGGTTTTAAATCCTAAACTGATCTTTTTCCTTTAGTCAGCATTAGGGTTTTAAACCCTAAAGTGAACTCTTTTCCTTTTGTCAGCATTAGGGTTTTAAACCCTAAACTGAACTTTTTCCATTCAGTTAGCATTAGGGTTTTAAACCCTAAACTCAACTCTTTCCTTTAGTCAGCATTAGGGTTTTAAACCCTAAACTAAACTCTTTCCTTCAGTCAGCATTAGGGTTTTAAACCCTAAATTGAACTTTTTCCATTTAGTCAGCATTAGGATTTTAAACCCTAAACTGAACTCTTCCCTTTAGTCAGCATTAGGGTTTTAAACCCTAAACTGAACTCTTTTCATTTAAGTCAGCATTAGGGGTTTAAACCCTAAACTGAACTCTTTTCATTTAAGTCAGCATTAGGGTTTTAAACCCTAAACTGAACTCTTCCCTTTAGTCAACATTAGAGTTTTAAATCCTAAACTGAACTCTTTCCTTTAGTTAGCATTAGGGTTTTAAACCCTAAACTGAAATCTTTCCTTCAGTCAGTATTAGGGTTTTAAACCCTAAACTGAACTTTTTCCATTTAGTCAGCATTAGGGATTTAAACCTTAAACTGTACTTTTTCCATTCAGTCAGTATTAGGGTTTTAAACCCAAAACTGAACTTTTTCCTTTAGTCAACATTAGGGTTTTAAACCCTAAACTGAACTCTTTTCCTTTAGTCAGCATTAGGGGTTTAAACCCTAAACTGAACTTTTTCCATTCAGTCAGCATTAGGGTTTTAAACCCTAAACTGAACTCTTTCCTTTAGTCAGCATTAGGGTTTTAAACCCTAAACTGAACTCTTTCCTTAAGTCAGCATTAGGGTTTTAAACTCTAAACTGAACTTTTTCCATTCAGTCAACATTAGGGTTTTAAATCCTAAACTGATCTTTTTCCTTTAGTCAGCATTAGGGTTTTAAACCCTAAAGTGAACTCTTTTCCTTTTGTCAGCATTAGGGTTTTAAACCCTAAACTGAACTTTTTCCATTCAGTTAGCATTAGGGTTTTAAACTCTAAACTGAACTCTTTCCTTCAGTCAGTATTAGGGATTTAAACCCTAAACTGAACTCTTTCCTTCAGTCAGCATTAGGATTTTAAACTCTAAACTGAACTTTTTCCTTTAGTTAGCAATAGGGTTTTAAACCCTAAACTGAATTCTTTTCATTTAGTCAGCATTAGGGTTTTAAACCCTAAACTGAACTTTTTCCATTCAGTCAGCATTAGGGTTTTAAACCCTAAACTGAACTTTTTCCTTTAGTCAGCATTAGGGTTTTAAACCCTAAACTGAACTCTTTTTCTTTAGTAAGCATTAGGGGTTTAAACCCTAAACTGAACTTTTTCCATTCAGTCAACATTAGGGTTTTAAATCCTAAACTGATCTTTTTCCTTTAGTCAGCATTAGGGTTTTAAACCCTAAAGTGAACTCTTTTCCTTTAGTCAGCATTAGGGTTTTAAACCCTAAACAGAACTTTTTCCATTCAGTTAGCATTAGGGTTTTAAACTCTAAACTGAACTCTTTCCTTCAGTCAGTATTAGGGATTTAAACCCTAAACTGAACTCTTTCCTTCAGTCAGCATTAGGATTTTAAACTCTAAACTGAACTTTTTCCTTTAGTTAGCAATAGGGTTTTAAACCCTAAACTGAATTCTTTTCATTTAGTCAGCATTAGGGTTTTAAACCCTAAACTGAACTTTTTCCATTCAGTCAGCATTAGGGTTTTAAACCCTAAACTGAACTCTTTTCATTTAAGTCAGCATTAGGGTTTTAAACCCTAAACTGAACTCTTTTCATTTAAGTCAGCATTAGGGTTTTAAACCCTAAACTGAACTCTTCCCTTTAGTCAACATTAGAGTTTTAAATACTAAACTGAACTCTTTCCTTTAGTCAGCATTAGGGTTTTAAACCCTAAACTGAACTCTTTCCTTCAGTCAGTATTAGGGTTTTAAACCCTAAACTGAACTTTTTCCATTTAGTCAACATTAGCGATTTAAACCTTAAACTGAACTTTTTCCATTCAGTCAGTATTAGGGTTTTAAACCCAAAACTGAACTTTTTCCTTTAGTCAGCATTAGGGTTTTAAACCCTAAACTGAACTCTTTTCCTTTAGTCAGCATTAGGGGTTTAAACCCTAAACTGAACTTTTTCCATTCAGTCAGCATTAGGGTTTTAAACCCTAAACTGAACTCTTTCCTTTAGTCAGCATTAGGGTTTTAAACCCTAAACTGAACTCTTTCCTTCAGTCAGCATTATGGTTTTAAACTCTAAACTGAACTTTTTCCATTCAGTCAACATTAGGGTTTTAAATCCTAAACTGATCTTTTTCCTTTAGTCAGCATTAGGTTTTTAAACCCTAAAGTGAACTCTTTTTCTTTAGTCAGCATTAGGGTTTTAAACCCTAAACTAAACTTTTTCCATTCAGTTAGCATTAGGGTTTTAAACTCTAAACTGAACTCTTTCCTTTAGTCAGTATTAGGGATTTAAACCCTAAACTGAACTCTTTCCTTCAGTCAGCATTAGGATTTTAAACTCTAAACTGAACTTTTTCCTTTGGTTAGCAATAGGGTTTTAAACCCTAAACTGAATTCTTTTCATTTAGTCAACATTAGGGTTTTAAACCCTAAACTGAACTTTTTCCATTCAGTCAGCATTAGGGTTTTAAACCCTAAACTGAACTCTTTTCATTTAAGTCAGCATTAGGGTTTTAAACCCTAAACTGAACTATTTTCATTTAAGTCAGCATTAGGGTTTTAAACCCTAAACTGAACTCTTCCCTTTAGTCAACGTTAGAGTTTTAAATCCTAAACTGAACTCTTTCCTTTAGTCAGCATTAGGGTGTTAAACCCTAAACTGAACTCTTTCCTTCAGTCAGTATTAGGGTTTTAAACCCTAAACTGAACTTTTTCCTTTTAGTCAGCATTAGGGATTTAAACCTTAAACTGAACTTTTTCCATTCAGTCAGTATTAGGGTTTTAAACCCAAAACTGAACTTTTTCCTTTAGTCAGCATTTTGGTTTTAAACCCTAAACTGAACTCTTTTCCTTTAGTCAGCATTAGGGGATTAAACCCTAAACTGAACTTTTTCCATTCAGTCAGCATTAGGGTTTTAAACCCTAAACTGAACTCTTTCCTTTAGTCAGCATTAGGGTTTTAAACCCTAAACTGAACTCTTTCCTTCAGTCAGCATTAGGGTTTTAAACTCTAAACTGAACTTTTTCCATTCAGTCAACATTAGGGTTTTAAATCCTAAACTGATCTTTTTCCTTTAGTCAGCATTAGGGTTTTAAACCCTAAAGTGAACTCTTTTCCTTTAGTCAGCATTAGGGTTTTAAACCCTAAACTGAACTTTTTCCATTCAGTTAGCATTAGGGTTTTAAACTCTAAACTGGAACTCTTTCCTTTAGTCAGCATTAGGGTTTTAAACCCTAAACTGAACTCTTCTCCTTTAGTCAGCATTAGGGTTTTAAACCCTAAACTGAACTTTTTCCATTCAGTCAGCATTAGGGTTTTAAACCCTAAACTCAACTCTTTCCTTTAGTCAGCATTAGGGTTTTAAACCCTAAACTAAACTCTTTCCTTCAGTCAGCATTAGGGTTTTAAACCCTAAATTGAACTTTTTCCATTCAGTCAGCATTAGGGTTTTAAACCCTAAACTGAACTCTTCCCTTTAGTTAGCATTTGGGTTTTAAACCCTAAACTGAACTCTTTCCTTCAGTCAGCATTAGGGTTTTAAAACCTAAACTGAACTTTTTCCATTTAGTCAGCATTAGGGTTTTAAACCCTAAACTGAACTCTTCCCTTTAGTCAGCATTAGGGTTTTAAACCCTAAACTGAACTCTTTTCATTTAAGTCAGCATTTGGGGTTTAAACCCTAAACTGAACTCTTTTCATTTAAGTCAGCATTAGGGTTTTAAACCCTAAACTGAACTCTTCCCTTTAGTCAACATTAGAGTTTTAAATCCTAAACTGAACTCTTTCCTTTAGTTAGCATTAGGGTTTTAAACCCTAAACTGAACTTTTTCCATTTAGTCAGCATTAGGGATTTAAACCTTAAACTGAACTTTTTCCATTCAGTCAGTATTAGGGTTTTAAACCCAAAACTGAACTTTTTCCTTTAGTCAGCATTAGGGTTTTAAACCCTAAACTGAACTCTTTTCCTTTAGTAAGCATTAGGGGTTTAAACCCTAAACTGAACTCTTTTCCTTTAGTAAGCATTAGGGGTTTAAACCCTAAACTGAACTTTTTCCATTCAGTCAGCATTAGGGTTTTAAACCCTAAACTGAACTCTTTCCTTTAGTCAGCATTAGGGTTTTAAACCCTAAACTGAACTCTTTCCTTAAGTCAGCATTAGGGTTTTAAACTCTAAACTGAACTTTTTCCATTCAGTCAACATTAGGGTTTTAAATCCTAAACTGATCTTTTTCCTTTAGTCAGCATTAGGGTTTTAAACCCTAAAGTGAACTCTTTTCCTTTTGTCAGCATTAGGGTTTTAAACCCTAAACTGAACTTTTTCCATTCAGTTAGCATTAGGGTTTTAAACTCTAAACTGAACTCTTTCCTTCAGTCAGTATTAGGGATTTAAACCCTAAACTGAACTCTTTCCTTCAGTCAGCATTAGTATTTTAAACTCTAAACTGAACTTTTTCCTTTAGTTAGCAATAGGGTTTTAAACCCTAAACTGAATTCTTTTCATTTAGTCAGCATTAGGGTTTTTAACCCTAAACTGAACTTTTTCCATTCAGTCAGCATTAGGGTTTTAAACCCTAAACTAAACTTTTTCCTTTAGTCAGCATTAGGGTTTTAAACCCTAAACTGAACTCTTTTCCTTTAGTAAGCATTAGGGGTTTAAACCCTAAACTGAACTTTTTCCATTCAGTCAGCATTAGGGGTTTAAACCCTAAACTGAACTCTTTCATTTAGTCAGCATTAGGGTTTTAAACCCTAAACTGAACTCTTTCCTTCAGTCAGCATTAGGGTTTTAAACCCTAAACTGAACTTTTTCCATTCAGTCAACATTAGGGTTTTGAATCCTAAACTGAACTTTTTCCTTTAGTCAGCATTAGGGTTTTAAACCCTAAACTGAACTCTTTCTTTTAGTCAGCATTAGGGTTTTAAACCCTAAACTGAACTCTTTCCTTCAGTCAGCATTAGGGTTTTAAAACCTAAACTGAACGTTTTTCATTTAGTCAGCATTAGGGTTTTAAACCCTAAACTGAACTCTTCCATTTAGTCAGCATTAGAGTTTTAAACCCTAAACTGAACTCTTTTCATTTAAGTCAGCATTAGGGTTTTAAACCCTAAACTGAACTCTTTTCATTTAAGTCAGCATTAGGGTTTTAAACCCTAAACTGAACTCTTCCCTTTAGTCAACATTAGAGTTTTAAATCCTAAACTGAACTCTTTCCTTTATTCAGCATTAGGGTTTTAAACCCTAAACTGAACTCTTTCCTTCAGTCAGTGTTAGGGTTTTAAACCCTAAACTGAACTTTTTCCATTTAGTCAGCATTAGGGATTTAAACCTTAAACTGAACTTTTTCCATTCAGTCAGTATTAGGGTTTTAAACCCAAAACTGAACTTTTTCCTTTAGTCAGCATTAGGGTTTTAAACCCTAAACTTAACTCTTTTCCTTTAGTCAGCATTAGGGGTTTAAACCCTAAACTGAACTTTTTCCATTCAGTCAGCATTAGGGTTTTAAACCCTAAACTGAACTCTTTCCTTTAGTCAGCATTAGGGTTTTAAACCCTAAACTGAACTCTTTCCTTCAGTCAGCATTAGGGTTTTAAACTCTAAACTGAACTTTTTCCATTCAGTCAACATTAGGGTTTTAAATCCTAAACTGATCTTTTTCCTTTAGTCAGCATTAGGGTTTTAAACCCTAAAGTGAACTCTTTTCCTTTAGTCAGCATTAGGGTTTTAAACCCTAAACTGAACTTTTTCCATTCAGTTAGCATTAGGGTTTTAAACTCTAAACTGAACTCTTTCCTTTAGTCAGTATTAGGGATTTAAACCCTAAACTGAACTCTTTCCTTCAGTCAGCATTAGGATTTTAAACTCTAAACTGAACTTTTTCCTTTAGTTAGCAATAGGGTTTTAAACCCTAAACTGAATTCTTTTCATTTAGTCAGCATTAGGGTTTTAAACCCTAAACTGAACTTTTTCCATTCAGTCAGCATTAGGGTTTTAAACCCTAAACTGAACTCTTTTCATTTAAGTCAGCATTAGGGTTTTAAACCCTAAACTGAACTCTTTTCATTTAAGTCAGCATTAGGGTTTTAAACCCTAAACTGAACTCTTCCCTTTAGTCAACATTAGAGTTTTAAATCCTAAACTGAACTCTTTCCTTTAGTCAGCATTAGGGTTTTAAACCCTAAACTGAACTCTTTCCTTCAGTCAGTATTAGGGTTTTAAACCCTAAACTGAACTTTTTCCATTTAGTCAGCATTAGGGATTTAAACCTTAAACTGAACTTTTTCCATTCAGTCAGTATTAAGGGTTTTAAACCCAAAATTGAACTTTTTCCTTTAGTCAGCATTTTGGTTTTAAACCCTAAACTGAACTCTTTTCCTTTAGTCAGCATTAGGGGATTAAACCCTAAACTGAACTTTTTCCATTCAGTCAGCATTAGGGTTTTAAACCCTAAACTGAACTCTTTCCTTTAGTCAGCATTAGGGTTTTAAACCCTAAACTGAACTCTTTCCTTCAGTCAGCATTAGGGTTTTAAACTCTAAACTGAACTTTTTCCATTCAGTCAACATTAGGGTTTTAAATCCTAAACTGATCTTTTTCCTTTAGTCAGCATTAGGGTTTTAAACCCTAAAGTGAACTCTTTTCCTTTAGTCAGCATTAGGGTTTTAAACCCTAAACTGAACTTTTTCCATTCAGTTAGCATTAGGGTTTTAAACTCTAAACTGAACTCTTTCCTTTAGTCAGCATTAGGGTTTTAAACCCTAAACTGAACTCTTCTCCTTTAGTCAGCATTAGGGTTTTAAACCCTAAACTGAACTTTTTCCATTCAGTCAGCATTAGGGTTTTAAACCCTAAACTCAACTCTTTCCTTTAGTCAGCATTAGGGTTTTAAACCCTAAACTAAACTCTTTCCTTCAGTCAGCATTAGGGTTTTAAACCCTAAATTGAACTTTTTCCATTCAGTCAGCATTAGGGTTTTAAACCCTAAACTGAACTCTTCCCTTTAGTTAGCATTTGGGTTTTAAACCCTAAACTGAACTCTTTCCTTTAGTCAGCATTAGGGTTTTAAACCCTAAACTGAACTCTTTCCTTCAGTCAGCATTAGGGTTTTAAAACCTAAACTGAACTTTTTCCATTTAGTCAGCATTAGGGTTTTAAACCCTAAACTGAACTCTTCCCTTTAGTCAGCATTAGGGTTTTAAACCCTAAACTGAACTCTTTTCATTTAAGTCAGCATTAGGGGTTTAAACCCTAAACTGAACTCTTTTCATTTAAGTCAGCATTAGGGTTTTAAACCCTAAACTGAACTCTTCCCTTTAGTCAACATTAGAGTTTTAAATCCTAAACTGAACTCTTTCCTTTAGTTAGCATTAGGGTTTTAAACCCTAAACTGAACTCTTTCCTTCAGTCAGTATTAGGGTTTTAAACCCTAAACTGAACTTTTTCCATTTAGTCAGCATTAGGGATTTAAACCTTAAACTGAACTTTTTCCATTCAGTCAGTATTAGGGTTTTAAACCCAAAACTGAACTTTTTCCTTTAGTCAGCATTAGGGTTTTAAACCCTAAACTGAACTCTTTTCCTTTAGTAAGCATTAGGGGTTTAAACTCTAAACTGAACTCTTTCCTTTAGTCAGCATTAGGGTTTTAAACCCTAAACTGAACTCTTCTCCTTTAGTCAGCATTAGGGTTTTAAACCCTAAACTGAACTTTTTCCATTCAGTCAGCATTAGGGTTTTAAACCCTAAACTCAACTCTTTCCTTTAGTCAGCATTAGGGTTTTAAACCCTAAACTAAACTCTTTCCTTCAGTCAGCATTAGGGTTTTAAACCCTAAATTGAACTTTTTCCATTCAGTCAGTATTAGGGATTTAAACCCTAAACTGAACTCTTTCCTTCAGTCAGCATTAGGATTTTAAACTCTAAACTGAACTTTTTCCTTTAGTTAGCAATAGGGTTTTAAACCCTAAACTGAATTCTTTTCATTTAGTCAGCATTAGGGTTTTAAACCCTAAACTGAACTTTTTCCATTCAGTCAGCATTAGGGTTTTAAACCCTAAACTGAACTTTTTCCTTTAGTCAGCATTAGGGTTTTAAACCCTAAACTGAACTCTTTTCCTTTAGTAAGCATTAGGGGTTTAAACCCTAAACTGAACTTTTTCCATTCAGTCAGCATTAGGGTTTTAAACCCTAAACTGAACTCTTTCATTTAGTCAGCATTAGGGTTTTAAACCCTAAACTAAACTCTTTCCTTCAGTCAGCATTAGGGTTTTAAACCCTAAACTGAACTTTTTCCATTCAGTCAACATTAGGGTTTTAAATCCTAAACTGAACTTTTTCCTTTAGTCAGTATTAAGGTTTTAAACCCTAAACTGAACTCTTTTCCTTTAGTCAGCATTAGGGTTTTAAACCCTAAACTGAACTTTTTCCATTCAGTCAGCTTTAGGGTTTTAAACCCTAAACTGAACTTTTTCCATTCAGTCAGCATTAGGGTGTTAAACCCCAAAACTGAACTCTTTCCTTTAGTCAGTATTAGGGTTTTAAACCCTAAACTGAACTTTTCCATTCAGTCAGTATTAGGGTTTTAAACCCTAAACTGAACTCTTTCCATTCAGTCAGTATTAGGGATTTAAACCCTAAACTAAACTTTTTCCACTCAGTCAGCATTAGGGTTTTAAACCCTAAACTGAACTTTTTCCACTCAGTCAGCATTAGGGTTTTAAACCCTAAACTGAACTCTTTCCATTCAGTCAGCATTAAGGTTTTAAAACCCTAAACTGAATTCTTCCCTTTAGTCAGCATTAGGGTTTTAAACCCTAAACTGAACTTTTTCCTTCAGTCAGCATTAAGGTTTTAAACCCTAAACTGAACTTTTCCATTTAGTCAACATTAGGGTTTTAAACCCTAAACTGAACTTTTTCCTTTAGTCAGCATTAGGGTTTTAAACCCTAAACTGAACTCTTTTCCTTTAGTCATCATTAGGGGTTTAAACCCTAAACTGAACTTTTTCCATTCAGTCATCATTAGGGTTTTAAACTCTAAACTGAACTTTTTCCATTCAGTCAACATTAGGGTTTTAAATCCTAAACTGAACTCTTTCCTTCAGTCAGCATTAGGGTTTTAAACCCTAAACTGAACTATTTCCATTCAGTTAGCATTAGGGTTTTAAACCCTAAACTGAACTTTTTCCTTTAGTCAGCATTAGGGTTTTAAACCCTAAACTGAACTCTTTTCCTTTAGTCAGCATTTGGGTTTTAAACTCTAAACTGAACTTTTTCCATTCAGTCAGTATTAGGGTTTTAAACCCTAAACTAAACTCTTTCCTTTAGTCAGCATTAGGTTTTTAAACCCTAAACTAAACTCTTTCCTTCAGTCAGCATTAGGATTTTAAACCCTAAACTGAACTTTTTCCATTTAGTCAGCATTAGGGTTTTAAACCCTAAACTGAACTCTTTCCTTAAGTCAGCATTAGGGTTTTAAACCCTAAACTGAACTTTTTCCATTCAGTCAGCATTAGGGTTTTAAACCCTAAACTAAACTTTTTCCTTTAGTCAGCATTAGGGTTTTAAACCCTAAACTGAACTCTTTTCCTTTAGTAAGCATTAGGGGTTTAAACCCTAAACTGAACTTTTTCCATTCAGTCAGCATTAGGGTTTTAAACCCTAAACTGAACTCTTTCATTTAGTCAGCATTAGGGTTTTAAACCCTAAACTAAACTCTTTCCTTCAGTCAGCATTAGGGTTTTAAACCCTAAACTGAACTTTTTCCATTCAGTCAACATTAGGGTTTTAAATCCTAAACTGAACTTTTTCCTTTAGTCAGCATTAGGGTTTTAAACCCTAAACTGAACTCTTTTCCTTTAGTCAGCATTAGGGTTTTAAACCCTAAACTGAACTTTTTCCATTCAGTTAGCATTAGGGTTTTAAACTGAACTTTTTCCTTCAGTCAGCATTAGGGTTTTAAACCCTAAACTGAACTCTTTCCTTCAGTCAGCATTAGGGTTTTAAACCCTAAACTGAACTCTTTCCTTCAGTCAGCATTAGGGTTTTAAAACCTAAACTGAACTCTTTTCCTTCAGTCAGTATTAGGGTTTTAAACCCTAAACTGAACTCTTCCATTTAGTCAGCATTAGGGTTTTAAACCCTAAACTGAACTCTTTTCATTTAAGTCAGCATTAGGGTTTTAAACCCTAAACTGAACTCTTTTCATTTAAGTCAGCATTAGGGTTTTAAACCCTAAACTGAACTCTTCCCTTTAGTCAACATTAGAGTTTTAAATCCTAAACTGAACTCTTTCCTTTAGTCAGCATTAGGGTTTTAAACCCTAAACTGAACTCTTTCCTTCAGTCAGTGTTAGGGTTTTAAACCCTAAACTGAACTTTTTCCATTTAGTCAGCATTAGGGATTTAAACCTTAAACTGAACTTTTTCCATTCAGTCAGTATTAGGGTTTTAAACCCAAAACTGAACTTTTTCCTTTAGTCAGCATTAGGGTTTTAAACCCTAAACTTAACTCTTTTCCTTTAGTCAGCATTAGGGGTTTAAACCCTAAACTGAACTTTTTCCATTTAGTCAGCATTAGGGTTTTAAACCCTAAACTGAACTCTTTCCTTTAGTCAGCATTAGGGTTTTAAACCCTAAACTGAACTCTTTCCTTCAGTCAGCATTAGGGTTTTAAACTCTAAACTGAACTTTTTCCATTCAGTCAACATTAGGGTTTTAAATCCTAAACTGATCTTTTTCCTTTAGTCAGCATTAGGGTTTTAAACCCTAAAGTGAACTCTTTTCCTTTAGTCAGCATTAGGGTTTTAAACCCTAAACTGAACTTTTTCCATTCAGTTAGCATTAGGGTTTTAAACTCTAAACTGAACTCTTTCCTTCAGTCAGTATTAGGGATTTAAACCCTAAACTGAACTCTTTCCTTCAGTCAGCATTAGGATTTTAAACTCTAAACTGAACTTTTTCCTTTAGTTAGCAATAGGGTTTTAAACCCTAAACTGAATTCTTTTCATTTAGTCAGCATTAGGGTTTTAAACCCTAAACTGAACTTTTTCCATTCAGTCAGCATTAGGGTTTTAAACCCTAAACTGAACTTTTTCCTTTAGTCAGCATTAGGGTTTTAAACCCTAAACTGAACTCTTTTCCTTTAGTAAGCATTAGGGGTTTAAACCCTAAACTGAACTTTTTCCATTCAGTCAGCATTAGGGTTTTAAACCCTAAACTGAACTCTTTCATTTAGTCAGCATTAGGGTTTTAAACCCTAAACTAAACTCTTTCCTTCAGTCAGCATTAGGGTTTTAAACCCTAAACTGAACTTTTTCCATTCAGTCAACATTAGGGTTTTAAATCCTAAACTGAACTTTTTCCTTTAGTCAGCATTAAGGTTTTAAACCCTAAACTGAACTCTTTTCCTTTAGTCAGCATTAGGGTTTTAAACCCTAAACTGAACTTTTTCCATTCAGTTAGCATTAGGGTTTTAAACTGAACTTTTTCCTTCAGTCAGCATTAGGGTTTTAAACCCTAAACTGAACTCTTTCCTTCAGTCAGCATTAGGATTTTAAACCCTAAACTGAACTTTTTCCTTTAGTCAGCAATAGGGTTTTAGACCCTAAACTGAATTCTTTTCATTTAGTCAGCATTAGGGTTTTAAACCCTAAACTGAACTTTTTCCATTTAGTCAGCTTTAGGGTTTTAAACCCTAAACTGAACTTTTTCCATTCAGTCAGCATTAGGGTGTTAAACCCCAAAACTGAACTCTTTCCTTTAGTCAGTATTAGGGTTTTAAACCCTAAACTGAACTTTTCCATTTAGTCAGCATTAGGGTTTTAAACCCTAAACTGAACTCTTTCCTTTGGTCAGCATTAGGGTTTTAAACCCTAAACTGAACTTTTTCCATTCAGTCAGTATTAGGGTTTTAAACCCTAAACTGAACTTTTTCCATTCAGTCAGTATTAGGGATTTAAACCCTAAACTAAACTTTTTCCACTCAGTCAGCATTAGGGTTTTAAACCCTAAACTGAACTTTTTCCACTCAGTCAGCATTAGGGTTTTAAACCCTAAACTGAACTCTTTCCATTCAGTCAGCATTAAGGTTTTAAAACCCTAAACTGAATTCTTCCCTTTAGTCAGCATTAGGGTTTTAAACCCTAAACTGAACTTTTTCCTTCAGTCAGCATTAAGGTTTTAAACCCTAAACTGAACTTTTCCATTTAGTCAGCATTAGGGTTTTAAACCCTAAACTGAACTTTTTCCTTTAGTCAGCATTAGGGTTTTAAACCCTAAACTGAACTCTTTTCCTTTAGTCATCATTAGGGGTTTAAACCCTAAACTGAACTTTTTCCATTCAGTCATCATTAGGGTTTTAAACTCTAAACTGAACTTTTTCCATTCAGTCAACATTAGGGTTTTAAATCCTAAACTGAACTCTTTCCTTCAGTCAGCATTAGGGTTTTAAACCCTAAACTGAACTATTTCCATTTAGTCAGCATTAGGGTTTTAAACCCTAAACTGAACTTTTTCCTTTAGTCAGCATTAGGGTTTTAAACCCTAAACTGAACTCTTTTCCTTTAGTCAGCATTTGGGTTTTAAACTCTAAACTGAACTTTTTCCATTCAGTCAGTATTAGGGTTTTAAACCCTAAACTAAACTCTTTCCTTTAGTCAGCATTAGGTTTTTAAACCCTAAACTAAACTCTTTCCTTCAGTCAGCATTAGGATTTTAAACCCTAAACTGAACTTTTTCCATTCAGTCAGCATTAGGGTTTTAAACCCTAAACTGAACTCTTTCCTTAAGTCAGCATTAGGGTTTTAAACCCTAAACTGAACTTTTTCCATTCAGTCAGCATTAGGGTTTTAAACCCTAAACTAAACTTTTTCCTTTAGTCAGCATTAGGGTTTTAAACCCTAAACTGAACTCTTTTCCTTTAGTAAGCATTAGGGGTTTAAACCCTAAACTGAACTTTTTCCATTCAGTCAGCATTAGGGTTTTAAACCCTAAACTGAACTCTTTTATTTAGTTCAGCATTAGGGTTTTAAACCCTAAACTAAACTCTTTCCTTCAGTCAGCATTAGGGTTTTAAACCCTAAACTGAACTTTTTCCATTCAGTCAACATTAGGGTTTTAAATCCTAAACTGAACTTTTTCCTTTAGTCAGCATTAGGGTTTTAAACCCTAAACTGAACTCTTTTCCTTTAGTCAGCATTAGGGTTTTAAACCCTAAACTGAACTTTTTCCATTCAGTTAGCATTAGGGTTTTAAACTGAACTTTTTCCTTCAGTCAGCATTAGGGTTTTAAACCCTAAACTGAACTCTTTCCTTCAGTCAGCATTAGGATTTTAAACCCTAAACTGAACTTTTTCCTTTAGTCAGCAATAGGGTTTTAGACCCTAAACTGAATTCTTTTCATTTAGTCAGCATTAGGGTTTTAAACCCTAAACTGAACTTTTTCCATTTAGTCAGCTTTAGGGTTTTAAACCCTAAACTGAACTTTTTCCATTCAGTCAGCATTAGGGTGTTAAACCCCAAAACTGAACTCTTTCCTTTAGTCAGTATTAGGGTTTTAAACCCTAAACTGAACTTTTCCATTTAGTCAGCATTAGGGTTTTAAACCCTAAACTGAACTCTTTCCTTTGGTCAGCATTAGGGTTTTAAACCCTAAACCGAACTTTTTCCATTCAGTCAGTATTAGGGTTTTAAACCATAAACTGAACTTTTTCCATTCAGTCAGTATTAGGGATTTAAACCCTAAACTAAACTTTTTCCACTCAGTCAGCATTAGGGTTTTAAACCCTAAACTGAACTTTTTCCACTCAGTCAGCATTAGGGTTTTAAACCCTAAACTGAACTCTTTCCATTCAGTCAGCATTAAGGTTTTAAAACCCTAAACTGAATTCTTCCCTTTAGTCAGCATTAGGGTTTTAAACCCTAAACTGAACTTTTTCCTTCAGTCAGCATTAAGGTTTTAAACCCTAAACTGAACTTTTCCATTCAGGCAGCATTAGGGTTTTAAACCCTAAACTGAACTTTTTCCTTTAGTCAGCATTAGGGTTTTAAACCCTAAATTGAACTCTTTTCCTTTAGTCATCATTAGGGGTTTAAACCCTAAACTGAACTTTTTCCATTCAGTCATCATTAGGGTTTTAAACTCTAAACTGAACTTTTTCCATTCAGTCAACATTAGGGTTTTAAATCCTAAACTGAACTCTTTCCTTCAGTCAACATTAGGGTTTTAAACCCTAAACTAAACTATTTCCATTCAGTCAGCATTAGGGTTTTAAACCCTAAACTGAACTTTTTCCTTTAGTCAGCATTAGGGTTTTAAACCCTAAACTGAACTCTTTTCCTTTAGTCAGCATTTGGGTTTTAAACTCTAAACTGAACTTTTTCCATTCAGTCAGTATTAGGGTTTTAAACCCTAAACTAAACTCTTTCCTTTAGTCAGCATTAGGTTTTTAAACCCTAAACTAAACTCTTTCCTTCAGTCAGCATTAGGATTTTAAACCCTAAACTGAACTTTTTCCATTCAATCAGCATTAGGGTTTTAAACCCTAAACTGAACTCTTTCCTTAAGTCAGCATTAGGGTTTTAAACCCTAAACTGAACTTTTTCCATTCAGTCAGCATTAGGGTTTTAAACCCTAAACTAAACTTTTTCCTTTAGTCAGCATTAGGGTTTTAAACCCTAAACTGAACTCTTATCCTTTAGTCAGCATTAGGGTTTTAAACCCTAAACTGAACTTTTTTCATTCAGTCAACATTAGGGTTTTAAACCCTAAACTCAACTCTTTCCTTTAGTCAGCATTAGGGTTTTAAACACTAAACTAAACTCTTTCCTTCAGTCAACATAAGGGTTTTAAACCCTAAATTGAACTTTTTCCATTCAGTCAGCATTAGGGTTTTAAACCCTAAACTGAACTCTTCCCTTTAGTCAGCATTTGGGTTTTAAACCCTAAACTGAACTCTTTCCTTTAGTCAGCATTAGGGTTTTAAACCCTAAACTGAACTCTTTCCTTCAGTCAGCATTAGGGTTTTAAACCCTAAACTGAACTTTTTCCTTTCAGTCAGCATTAGGGTTTTAAACCCTAAACTGAACTTTTTCCATTCAGTCAGCATTAGGGTTTTAAACCCTAAACTGAACTCTTCCCTTTAGTCAGCATTAGGGTTTTAAACCCTAAGCTGAACTCTTTTCATTTAAGTCAGCATTAGGGTTTTAAACCCTAAACTGAACTCTTTTCATTTAAGTCAGCTTTAGGGTTTTAAACCCTAAACTGAACTCTTTCCTTTAGTCAACATTAGAGTTTTAAATCCTAAACTGAACTCTTTCCTTTAGTCAGCATTAGGGTTTTAAACCCTAAACTGAACTCTTTTCCTTTAGTCAGCATTAGGGGTTTAAACCCTAAACTGAACTTTTTCCATTCAGTCAGCATTAGGGTTTTAAACCCTAAACTGAACTCTTTCCTTTAGTCAGCATTAGGGTTTTAAACCCTAAACTGAACTCTTTCCTTAAGTCAGCATTAGGGTTTTAAACTCTAAACTGAACTTTTTCCATTCAGTCAACATTAGGGTTTTAAATCCTAAACTGATCTTTTTCCTTTAGTCAGCATTAGGGTTTTAAATCCTAAAGTGAACTCTTTTCCTTTTGTCAGCATTAGGGTTTTAAACCCTAAACTGAACTTTTTCCATTCAGTTAGCATTAGGGTTTTAAACTCTAAACTGAACTCTTTCCTTCAGTCAGTATTAGGGATTTAAACCCTAAACTGAACTCTTTCCTTCAGTCAGCATTAGGATTTTAAACTCTAAACTGAACTTTTTCCTTTAGTTAGCAATAGGGTTTTAAACCCTAAACTGAATTCTTTTCATTTAGTCAGCATTAGGGTTTTAAACCCTAAACTGAACTTTTTCCATTCAGTCAGCATTAGGGTTTTAAACCCTAAACTGAACTTTTTCCTTTAGTCAGCATTAGGGTTTTAAACCCTAAACTGAACTCTTTTCCTTTAGTAAGCATTAGGATTTTAAACCCTAAACTCAACTTTTTCCATTCAATCAGCATTAGGGTTTTAAACCCTAAACTGAACTCTTTCCTTAAGTCAGCATTAGGGTTTTAAACCCTAAACTGAACTTTTTCCATTCAGTCAGCATTAGGGTTTTAAACCCTAAACTAAACTTTTTCCTTTAGTCAGCATTAGGGTTTTAAACCCTAAACTGAACTCTTATCCTTTAGTCAGCATTAGGGTTTTAAACCCTAAACTGAACTTTTTTCATTCAGTCAACATTAGGGTTTTAAACCCTAAACTCAACTCTTTCCTTTAGTCAGCATTAGGGTTTTAAACACTAAACTAAACTCTTTCCTTCAGTCAACATAAGGGTTTTAAACCCTAAATTGAACTTTTTCCATTCAGTCAGCATTAGGGTTTTAAACCCTAAACTGAACTCTTCCCTTTAGTCAGCATTTGGGTTTTAAACCCTAAACTGAACTCTTTCCTTCAGTCAGCATTAGGGTTTTAAACCCTAAACTGAACTCTTTCCTTCAGTCAGCAATAGGGTTTTAAACCCTAAACTGAACTTTTTCCTTTCAGTCAGCATTAGGGTTTTAAACCCTAAACTGAACTTTTTCCATTTAGTCAGCATTAGGGTTTAAAACCCTAAACTGAACTCTTCCCTTTAGTCAGCATTAGGGTTTTAAACCCTAAGCTGAACTCTTTTCATTTAAGTCAGCATTAGGGTTTTAAACCCTAAACTGAACTCTTTTCATTTAAGTCAGCTTTAGGGTTTTAAACCCTAAACTGAACTCTTTCCTTTAGTCAACATTAGAGTTTTAAATCCTAAACTGAACTCTTTCCTTTAGTCAGCATTAGGGTTTTAAACCCTAAACTGAACTCTTTTCCTTTAGTCAGCATTAGGGGTTTAAACCCTAAACTGAACTTTTTCCATTCAGTCAGCATTAGGGTTTTAAACCCTAAACTGAACTCTTTCCTTTAGTCAGCATTAGGGTTTTAAACCCTAAACTGAACTCTTTCCTTAAGTCAGCATTAGGGTTTTAAACTCTAAACTGAACTTTTTCCATTCAGTCAACATTAGGGTTTTAAATCCTAAACTGATCTTTTTCCTTTAGTCAGCATTAGGGTTTTAAATCCTAAAGTGAACTCTTTTCCTTTTGTCAGCATTAGGGTTTTAAACCCTAAACTGAACTTTTTCCATTCAGTTAGCATTAGGGTTTTAAACTCTAAACTGAACTCTTTCCTTCAGTCAGTATTAGGGATTTAAACCCTAAACTGAACTCTTTCCTTCAGTCAGCATTAGGATTTTAAACTCTAAACTGAACTTTTTCCTTTAGTTAGCAATAGGGTTTTAAACCCTAAACTGAATTCTTTTCATTTAGTTAGCATTAGGGTTTTAAACCCTAAACTGAACTTTTTCCATTCAGTCAGCATTAGGGTTTTAAACCCTAAACTGAACTTTTTCCTTTAGTCAGCATTAGGGTTTTAAACCCTAAACTGAACTCTTTTCCTTTAGTAAGCATTAGGGGTTTAAACCCTAAACTGAACTTTTTCCATTCAGTCAGCATTAGGGTTTTAAACCCTAAACTGAACTCTTTTATTTAGTCAGCATTAGGGTTTTAAACCCTAAACTGAACTCTTTCCTTCAGTCAGCATTAGGGTTTTAAACCCTAAACTGAACTTTTTCCATTCAGTCAACATTAGGGTTTTATATCCTAAACTGAACTTTTTCCTTTAGTCAGCATTAGGGTTTTAAACCCTAAACTGAACTCTTTCCTTTAGTCAGCATTAGGGTTTTAAACCCTAAACTGAACTCTTTCCTTCAGTCAGCATTAGGGTTTTAAAACCTAATCTGAACTTTTTTAATTTAGTCAGCATTAGGGTTTTAAACCCTAAACTGAACTCTTCCATTTAGTCAGCATTAGGGTTTTAAACCCTAAACTGAACTCTTTTCATTTAAGTCAGCATTAGGGTTTTAAACCCTAAACTGAACTCTTTTCATTTAAGTCAGCATTAGGGTTTTAAACCCTAAACTGAACTCTTCCCTTTAGTCAACATTAGAGTTTTAAATCCTAAACTGAACTCTTTCCTTTAGTCAGCATTAGGGTTTTAAACCCTAAACTGAACTCTTTCCTTCAGTCAGTATTAGGGTTTTAAACCCTAAACTGAACTTTTTCCATTTAGTCAGCATTAGGGATTTAAACCTTAAACTGAACTTTTTCCATTCAGTCAGTATTAGGGTTTTAAACCCAAAACTGAACTTTTTCCTTTAGTCAGCATTAGGGTTTTAAACCCTAAACTGAACTCTTTTCCTTTAGTCAGCATTAGGGGTTTAAACCCTAAACTGAACTTTTTCCATTCAGTCAGCATTAGGGTTTTAAACCCTAAACTGAACTCTTTCCTTTAGTTAGCATTAGGGTTTTAAACCCTAAACTGAACTCTTTCCTTCAGTCAGCATTAGGGTTTTAAACTCTAAACTGAACTTTTTCCATTCGGTCAACATTAGGGTTTTAAATCCTAAACTGATCTTTTTCCTTTAGTCAGCATTAGGGTTTTAAACCCTAAAGTGAACTCTTTTCCTTTAGTCAGCATTAGGGTTTTAAACCCTAAACTGAACTTTTTCCATTCAGTTAGCATTAGGGTTTTAAACTCTAAACTGAACTCTTTCCTTCAGTCAGTATTAGGGATTTAAACCCTAAACTGAACTCTTTCCTTCAGTCAGCATTAGGATTTTAAACTCTAAACTGAACTTTTTCCTTTAGTTAGCAATAGGGTTTTAAACCCTAAACTTAATTCTTTTCATTTAGTCAGCATTAGGGTTTTAAACCCTAAACTGAACTTTTTCCATTCAGTCAGCATTAGGGTTTTAAACCCTAAACTGAACTTTTTCCTTTAGTCAGCATTAGGGTTTTAAACCCTAAACTGAACTCTTTTCCTTTAGTAAGCATTAGGGGTTTAAACCCTAAACTGAACTTTTTCCATTCAGTCAGCATTAGGGTTTTAAACCCTAAACTGAACTCTTTCATTTAGTCAGCATTAGGGTTTTAAACCCTAAACTAAACTCTTTCCTTCAGTCAGCATTAGGGTTTTAAACCCTAAACTGAACTTTTTCCATTCAGTCAACATTAGGGTTTTAAATCCTAAACTGAACTTTTTCCTTTAGTCAGCATTAGGGTTTTAAACCCTAAACTGAACTCTTTTCCTTTAGTCAGCATTAGGGTTTTAAACCCTAAACTGAACTTTTTCCATTCAGTTAGCATTAGGGTTTTAAACTCTAAACTGAACTTTTTCCTTCAGTCAGCATTAGGGTTTTAAACCCTAAACTGAACTCTTTCCTTCAGTCAGCATTAGGATTTTAAACCCTAAACTGAACTTTTTCCTTTAGTCAGCAATAGGGTTTTAGACCCTAAACTGAATTCTTTTCATTTAGTCAGCATTAGGGTTTTAAACCCTAAACTGAACTTTTTCCATTTAGTCAGCTTTAGGGTTTTAAACCCTAAACTGAACTTTTTCCATTCAGTCAGCATTAGGGTGTTAAACCCCAAAACTGAACTCTTTCCTTTAGTCAGTATTAGGGTTTTAAACCCTAAACTGAACTTTTCCATTTAGTCAGCATTAGGGTTTTAAACCCTAAACTGAACTCTTTCCTTTGGTCAGCATTAGGGTTTTAAACCCTAAACTGAACTTTTTCCATTCAGTCAGTATTAGGGTTTTAAACCCTAAACTGAACTTTTTCCATTCAGTCAGTATTAGGGATTTAAACCCTAAACTGAATTTTTTCCACTCAGTCAGCATTAGGGTTTTAAACCCTAAACTGAACTTTTTCCACTCAGTCAGCATTAGGGTTTTAAACCCTAAACTGAACTCTTTCCATTCAGTCAGCATTAAGGTTTTAAAACTCTAAACTGAATTCTTCCCTTTAGTCAGCATTAGGGTTTTAAACCCTAAACTGAACTTTTTCCTTCAGTCAGCATTAAGGTTTTAAACCCTAAACTGAACTTTTCCATTCAGTCAGCATTATGGTTTTAAACCCTAAACTGAACTTTTTCCTTTAGTCAGCATTAGGGTTTTAAACCCTAAACTGAACTCTTTTCCTTTAGTCATCATTAGGGGTTTAAACCCTAAACTGAACTTTTTCCATTCAGTCATCATTAGGGTTTTAAACTCTAAACTGAACTTTTTCCATTCAGTCAACATTAGGGTTTTAAATCCTAAACTGAACTCTTTCCTTCAGTCAGCATTAGGGTTTTAAACCCTAAACTGAACTATTTCCATTCAGTCAGCATTAGGGTTTTAAACCCTAAACTGAACTTTTTCCTTTAGTCAGCATTAGGGTTTTAAACCCTAAACTGAACTCTTTTCCTTTAGTCAGCATTTGGGTTTTAAACTCTAAACTGAACTTTTTCCATTCAGTCAGTATTAGGGTTTTAAACCCTAAACTAAACTCTTTCCTTTAGTCAGCATTAGGTTTTTAAACCCTAAACTAAACTCTTTCCTTCAGTCAGCATTAGGGTTTTAAACCCTAAACTGAACTTTTTCCATTCAGTCAGCATTAGGGTTTTAAACCCTAAACTAAACTTTTTCCTTTAGTCAGCATTAGGGTTTTAAACCCTAAACTGAACTCTTATCCTTTAGTCAGCATTAGGGTTTTAAACCCTAAACTGAACTTTTTTCATTCAGTCAACATTAGGGTTTTAAACCCTAAACTCAACTCTTTCCTTTAGTCAGCATTAGGGTTTTAAACCCTAAACTAAACTCTTTCCTTCAGTCAACATAAGGGTTTTAAACCCTAAATTGAACTTTTTCCATTCAGTCAGCATTAGGGTTTTAAACCCTAAACTGAACTCTTCCCTTTAGTCAGCATTTGGGTTTTAAACCCTAAACTGAACTCTTTCCTTTAGTCAGCATTAGGGTTTTAAACCCTAAACTGAACTTTTTCCATTCAGTCAGCATTAGGGTTTTAAACCCTAAACTGAACTTTTTCCATTTAGTCAGCATTAGGGTTTTAAACCCTAAACTGAACTCTTCCCTTTAGTCAGCATTAGGGTTTTAAACCCTAAACTGAACTCTTCTCATTTAAGTCAGCATTAGGGTTTTAAACCCTAAACTGAACTCTTTTCATTTAAGTCAGCATTAGGGTTTTAAACCCAAAACTGAACTCTTCCCTTTAGTCAGCATTAGGGTTTTAAACCCTAAACTGAACTCTTTCCTTCAGTCAGCATTAGGGTTTTAAACCCTAAACTGAACTTTTTCCATTCAGTCAACATTAGGGTTTTAAATCCTAAACTGAACTTTTTCCTTTAGTCAGCATTAGGGTTTTAAACCCTAAACTGAACTCTTTCCTTTAGTCAGCATTAGGGTTTTAAACCCTAAACTGAACTCTTTCCTTCAGTCAGCATTAGGGTTTTAAAACCTAAACTGAACTTTTTTCATTTAGTCAGCATTAGGGTTTTAAACCCTAAACTGAACTCTTCCATTTAGTCAGCATTAGGGTTTTAAACCCTAAACTGAACTCTTTTCATTTAAGTCAGCATTAGGGTTTTAAACCCTAAACTAAACTCTTCCCTTTAGTCAACATTAGAGTTTTAAATCCTAAACTGAACTCTTTCCTTTAGTCAGCATTAGGGTTTTAAACCCTAAACTGAACTCTTTCCTTCAGTCAGTATTAGGGTTTTAAACCCTAAACTGAACTTTTTCCATTTAGTTAGCATTAGGGATTTAAACCTTAAACTGAACTTTTTCCATTCAGTCAGTATTAGGGTTTTAAACCTAAAACTGAACTTTTTCCTTTAGTCAGCATTAGGGTTTTAAACCCTAAACTGAACTCTTTTCCTTTAGTCAGCATTAGGGGTTTAAACCCTAAACTGAACTTTTTCCATTCAGTCAGCATTAGGATTTTAAACCCTAAACTGAACTCTTTCCTTTAGTCAGCATTAGGGTTTTAAACCCTAAACTGAACTCTTTCCTTCAGTCAGCATTAGGGTTTTAAACTCTAAACTGAACTTTTTCCATTCAGTCAACATTAGGGTTTTAAATCCTAAACTGATCTTTTTCCTTTAGTCAGTATTAGAGTTTTAAACCCTAAAGTGAACTCTTTTACTTTAGTCAACATTAGGGTTTTAAACCCTAAACTGAACTTCTTCCATTTAGTTAGCATTAGGGTTTTAAACTCTAAACTGAACTCTTTCCTTCAGTCAGTATTAGGGATTTAAACCCTAAACTGAACTCTTTCCTTCAGTCAGCATTAGGATTTTAAACTCTAAATTGAACTT
Source organism: Nicotiana tabacum (assembly GCF_000715075.1). Lineage (NCBI taxonomy): Eukaryota > Viridiplantae > Streptophyta > Magnoliopsida > Solanales > Solanaceae > Nicotiana > Nicotiana tabacum. Next base: position 40,137,437 of record NC_134097.1, on the reverse strand, counting down.
TTTCCTTTAGTTAGCAATAGGGTTTTAAACCCTAAACTGAATTCTTTTCATTTAGTCAGCATTAGGGTTTTAAACCCTAAACTGAACTTTTTCCATTCAGTCAGCATTAGGGTTTTAAACCCTAAACTGAACTTTTCCTTTAGTCAGCATTAGGGTTTTAAACCCTAAACTGAACTTTTTCCTTTAGTAAGCATTAGGGGTTTTAAACCCTAAACTGAACTATTTCCATTCAGTCAGCATTAGGGTTTTAAACCCTAAACTGAACTTTTTCCTTTAGTCAGCATTAGGGTTTTAAACCCTAAACTGAACTCTTTTCCTTTAGTCAGCATTTGGGTTTTAAACTCTAAACTGAACTTTTTCCATTCAGTCAGTATTAGGGTTTTAAACCCTAAACTGAACTTTTTCCATTCAGTTAGCATTAGGGTTTTAAACTCTAAACTGAACTTTTTCCTTCAGTCAGCATTAGGGTTTTAAACCCTAAACTGAACTCTTTTCCTTTAGTAAGCATTAGGGGTTTAAACCCTAAACTGAACTTTTTCCATTCAGTCAGCATTAGGGTTTTAAACCCTAAACTGAACTCTTTCATTTAGTCAGCATTAGGGTTTTAAACCCTAAACTAAACTTTTTCCTTCAGTCAGCATTAGGGTTTTAAACCCTAAACTGAACTTTTTCCATTCAGTCAACATTAGGGTTTTAAATCCTAAACTGAACTTTTTCCTTTAGTCAGCATTAGGGTTTTAAACCCTAAACTGAACTTTTTCCATTCAGTTAGCATTAGGGTTTTAAACTCTAAACTGAACTCTTTCCTTCAGTCAGTATTAGGGATTTAAACCCTAAACTGAACTCTTTCCTTCAGTCAGCATTAGGATTTTAAACTCTAAACTGAACTTTTTCCTTTAGTTAGCAATAGGGTTTTAAACCCTAAACTGAATTCTTTTCATTTAGTCAGCATTAGGGTTTTAAACCCTAAACTGAACTTTTTCCATTCAGTCAGCATTAGGGTTTTAAACCCTAAACTGAACTTTTTCCTTTAGTCAGCATTAGGGTTTTAAACCCTAAACTGAACTCTTTTCCTTTAGTAAGCATTAGGGGTTTAAACCCTAAACTGAACTTTTTCCATTCAGTCAGCATTAGGGTTTTAAACCCTAAACTGAACTCTTTCATTTAGTCAGCATTAGGGTTTTAAACCCTAAACTAAACTCTTTCCTTCAGTCAGCATTAGGGTTTTAAACCCTAAACTGAACTTTTTCCATTCAGTCAACATTAGGGTTTTAAATCCTAAACTGAACTTTTTCCTTTAGTCAGCATTAGGGTTTTAAACCCTAAACTGAACTCTTTTCCTTTAGTCAGCATTAGGGTTTTAAACCCTAAACTGAACTTTTTCCATTCAGTTAGCATTAGGGTTTTAAACTCTAAACTGAACTTTTTCCTTCAGTCAGCATTAGGGTTTTAAACCCTAAACTGAACTCTTTCCTTCAGTCAGCATTAGGATTTTAAACCCTAAACTGAACTTTTTCCTTTAGTCAGCAATAGGGTTTTAGACCCTAAACTGAATTCTTTTCATTTAGTCAGCATTAGGGTTTTAAACCCTAAACTGAACTTTTTCCATTTAGTCAGCTTTAGGGTTTTAAACCCTAAACTGAACTTTTTCCATTCAGTCAGCATTAGGGTGTCAAACCCTAAACTGAACTCTTTCCTTTAGTCAATATTAGGGTTTTAAACCCTAAACTGAACTTTTCCATTTAGTCGGCATTAGGGTTTTAAACCCTAAACTAAACTCTTTCCTTTGGTCAGCATTAGGGTTTTAAACCCTGAACTGAACTTTTTCCATTCAGCCAGTATTAGGGATTTAAACCCTAAACTGAACTTTTTCAACTCAGTTAGCATTAGGGTTTTAAACCCTAAACTGAACTTTTTCCACTCAGTCAGCATTAGGGTTTTAAACCCTAAACTGAACTCTTTCCATTCAGTCAGCATTAAGGTTTTAAAACCCTAAACTGAATTCTTCCCTTTAGTCAGCATTAGGGTTTTAAACCCTAAACTGAACTTTTTCCTTCAGTCAGCATTAAGGTTTTAAACCCTAAACTGAACTTTTTCCATTCAGTCAGCATTAAGGTTTTAAACCCTAAACTGAACTTTTTCCATTCAGTCAGCATTAGGGTTTTAAACCCTAAACTGAACTTTTTCCTTTAGTCAGCATTAGGGTTTTAAACCCTAAACTGAACTCTTTTCCTTTAGTCATCATTAGGGTTTTAAACCCTAAACTGAACTTTTTCCATTCAGTCAGCATTAGGGTTTTAAACTCTAAACTGAACTTTTTCCATTCAGTCAACATTAGGGTTTTAAATCCTAAACTGAACTCTTTCCTTCAGTCAGCATTAGGGTTTTAAACCCTAAACTGAACTATTTCCATTCAGTCAGCATTAGGGTTTTAAACCCTAAACTGAACTTTTTCCTTTAGTCAGCATTAGGGTTTTAAACCCTAAACTGAACTCTTTTCCTTTAGTCAGCATTTGGGTTTTAAACTCTAAACTGAACTTTTTCCATTCAGTCAGTATTAGGGTTTTAAACCCTAAACTAAACTCTTTCCTTTAGTCAGCATTAGGTTTTTAAACCCTAAACTGAACTCTTTCCTTCAGTCAGCATTAGGATTTTAAACCCTAAACTGAACTTTTTCCATTCAGTCAGCATTAGGGTTTTAAACCCTAAACTGAACTTTTTCCATTTAGTCAGCATTAGGGTTTTAAACCCTAAACTGAACTCTTCCCTTTAGTCAGCATTAGGGTTTTAAACCCTAAACTGAACTCTTTTCATTTAAGTCAGCATTAGGGTTTTAAACCCTAAACTGAACTCTTTTCATTTAAGTCAGCATTAGGGTTTTAAACCCTAAACTGAACTCTTCCCTTTAGTCAACATTAGAGTTTTAAATCCTAAACTGAACTCTTTCCTTTAGTCAGCATTAGGGTTTTAAACCCTAAACTGAACTCTTTCCTTCAGTCAGTATTAGGGTTTTAAACCCTAAACTGAACTTTTTCCATTTAGTCAGCATTAGGGATTTAAACCTTAAACTGAACTTTTTCCATTCAGTCAGTATTAGGGTTTTAAACCCAAAACTGAACTTTTTCCTTTAGTCAGCATTAGGGTTTTAAACCCTAAACTGAACTCTTTTCCTTTAGTCAGCATTAGGGGTTTAAACCCTAAACTGAACTTTTTCCATTCAGTCAGCATTAGGATTTTAAACCCTAAACTGAACTCTTTCCTTTAGTCAGCATTAGGGTTTTAAACCCTAAACTAAACTCTTTCCTTCAGTCAGCATTAGGGTTTTAAACTCTAAACTAAACTTTTTCCATTCAGTCAACATTAGGGTTTTAAATCCTAAACTGATCTTTTTCCTTTAGTCAGCATTAGGGTTTTAAACCCTAAAGTGAACTCTTTTCCTTTAGTCAGCATTAGGGTTTTAAACCCTAAACTGAACTTCTTCCATTCAGTTAGCATTAGGGTTTTAAACTCTAAACTGAACTCTTTCCTTCAGTCAGTATTAGGGATTTAAACCCTAAACTGAACTCTTTCCTTCAGTCAGCATTAGGATTTTAAACTCTAAACTGAACTTTTTCCTTTAGTTAGCAATAGGGTTTTAAACCCTAAACTGAATTCTTTTCATTTAGTCAGCATTAGGGTTTTAAACCCTAAACTGAACTTTTTCCATTCAGTCAGCATTAGGGTTTTAAACCCTAAACTGAACTTTTCCTTTAGTCAGCATTAGGGTTTTAAACCCTAAACTGAACTCTTTTCCTTTAGTCAGCATTAGGGGTTTAAACCCTAAACTGAACTTTTTCCATTCAGTCAGCATTAGGGTTTTAAACCCTAAACTGAACTCTTTCATTTAGTCAGCATTAGGGTTTTAAACCCTAAACTAAACTCTTTCCTACAGTCAGCATTAGGGTTTTAAACCCTATACTGAACTTTTTCCATTTAGTCAGCATTAGGGATTTAAACCTTAAACTGAACTTTTTCCATTCAGTCAGTATTAGGGTTTTAAACCCAAAACTGAACTTTTTCCTTTAGTCAGCATTAGGGTTTTAAACCCTAAACTGAACTCTTTTCCTTTAGTCGGCATTAGGGGTTTAAACCCTAAACTGAACTTTTTCCATTAAGTCAGCATTAGGATTTTAAACCCTAAACTGAACTATTTCCTTTAGTCAGCATTAGGGTTTTAAACCCTAAACTAAACTCTTTCCTTCAGTCAGCATTAGGGTTTTAAACTCTAAACTAAACTTTTTCCATTCAGTCAACATTAGGGTTTTAAATCCTAAACTGATCTTTTTCCTTTAGTCAGCATTAGGGTTTTAAACCCTAAAGTGAACTCTTTTCCTTTAGTCAGCATTAGGGTTTTAAACCCTAAACTGAACTTCTTCCATTCAGTTAGCATTAGGGTTTTAAACTCTAAACTGAACTCTTTCCTTCAGTCAGTATTAGGGATTTAAACCCTAAACTGAACTCTTTCCTTCAGTCAGCATTAGGATTTTAAACTCTAAACTGAACTTTTTCCTTTAGTTAGCAATAGGGTTTTAAACCCTAAACTGAATTCTTTTCATTTAGTCAGCATTAGGGTTTTAAACCCTAAACTGAACTTTTTCCATTCAGTCAGCATTAGGGTTTTAAACCCTAAACTGAACTTTTCCTTTAGTCAGCATTAGGGTTTTAAACCCTAAACTGAACTCTTTTCCTTTAGTCAGCATTAGGGGTTTAAACCCTAAACTGAACTTTTTCCATTCAGTCAGCATTAGGGTTTTAAACCCTAAACTGAACTCTTTCCTTTAGTCAGCATTAGGGTTTTAAACCCTAAACTGAACTCTTTCCTTCAGTCAGCATTAGGGTTTTAAACCCTATACTGAACTTTTTCCTTTAGTCAGCATTAGGGTTTTAAACCCTAAACTGAACTCTTTTCCTTTAGTCAGCATTTGGGTTTTAAACTCTAAACTGAACTTTTTCCATTCAGTCAGTATTAGGGTTTTAAACCCTAAACTGAACTTTTTCCATTCAGTTAGCATTAGGGTTTTAAACTCTAAACTGAACTTTTTCCTTCAGTCAGCATTAGGGTTTTAAACCCTAAACTGAACTCTTTTCCTTTAGTAAGCATTAGGGGTTTAAACCCTAAACTGAACTTTTTCCATTCAGTCAGCATTAGGGTTTTAAACCCTAAACTGAACTCTTTCATTTAGTCAGCATTAGGGTTTTAAACCCTAAACTAAACTCTTTCCTTCAGTCAGCATTAGGGTTTTAAACCCTAAACTGAACTTTTTCCATTCAGTCAACATTAGGGTTTTAAATCCTAAACTGAACTTTTTCCTTTAGTCAGCATTAGGGTTTTAAACCCTAAACTGAACTTTTTCCATTCAGTTAGCATTAGGGTTTTAAACTCTAAACTGAACTCTTTCCTTCAGTCAGTATTAGGGATTTAAACCTTAAACTGAACTCTTTCCTTCAGTCAGCATTAGGATTTTAAACTCTAAACTGAACTTTTTCCTTTAGTTAGCAATAGGGTTTTAAACCCTAAACTGAATTCTTTTCATTTAGTCAGCATTAGGGTTTTAAACCCTAAACTGAACTTTTTCCATTCAGTCAGCATTAGGGTTTTAAACCCTAAACTGAACTTTTTCCTTTAGTCAGCATTAGGGTGTTAAACCCCAAAACTGAACTCTTTCCTTTAGTCAGTATTAGGGTTTTAAACCCTAAACTGAACTTTTCCATTTAGTCAGCATTAGGGTTTTAAACCCTAAACTGAACTCTTTCCTTTGGTCAGCATTAGGGTTTTAAACCCTAAACTGAACTTTTTCCATTCAGTCAGTATTAGGGTTTTAAACCCTAAACTGAACTTTTTCCATTCAGTCAGTATTAGGGATTTAAACCCTAAACTAAACTTTTTCCACTCAGTCAGCATTAGGGTTTTAAACCCTAAACTGAACTTTTTCCACTCAGTCAGCATTAGGGTTTTAAACCCTAAACTGAACTCTTTCCATTCAGTCAGCATTAAGGTTTTAAAACCCTAAACTGAATTCTTCCCTTTAGTCAGCATTAGGGTTTTAAACCCTAAACTGAACTTTTTCCTTCAGTCAGCATTAAGGTTTTAAACCCTAAACTGAACTTTTCCATTCAGTCAGCATTAAGGTTTTAAACCCTAAACTGAACTTTTTCCTTTAGTCAGCATTAGGGTTTTAAACCCTAAACTGAACTCTTTTCCTTTAGTCATCATTAGGGGTTTAAACCCTAAACTGAACTTTTTCCATTCAGTCATCATTAGGGTTTTAAACTCTAAACTGAACTTTTTCCATTCAGTCAACATTAGGGTTTTAAATCCTAAACTGAACTCTTTCCTTCAGTCAGCATTAGGGTTTTAAACCCTAAACTGAACTATTTCCATTCAGTCAGCATTAGGGTTTTAAACCCTAAACTGAACTTTTTCCTTTAGTCAGCATTAGGGTTTTAAACCCTAAACTGAACTCTTTTCCTTTAGTCAGCATTTGGGTTTTAAACTCTAAACTGAACTTTTTCCATTCAGTCAGTATTAGGGTTTTAAACCCTAAACTAAACTCTTTCCTTTAGTCAGCATTAGGTTTTTAAACCCTAAACTAAACTCTTTCCTTCAGTCAGCATTAGGATTTTAAACCCTAAACTGAACTTTTTCCATTCAGTCAGCATTAGGGTTTTAAACCCTAAACTGAACTCTTTCCTTAAGTCAGCATTAGGGTTTTAAACCCTAAACTGAACTTTTTCCATTCAGTCAGCATTAGGGTTTTAAACCCTAAACTAAACTTTTTCCTTTAGTCAGCATTAGGGTTTTAAACCCTAAACTGAACTCTTATCCTTTAGTCAGCATTAGGGTTTTAAACTCTAAACTGAACTTTTTTCATTCAGTCAACATTAGGGTTTTAAACCCTAAACTCAACTCTTTCCTTTAGTCAGCATTAGGGTTTTAAACCCTAAACTAAACTCTTTCCTTCAGTCAACATAAGGGTTTTAAACCTTAAATTGAACTTTTTCCATTCAGTCAGCATTAGGGTTTTAAACCCTAAACTGAACTCTTCCCTTTAGTCAGCATTTGGGTTTTAAACCCTAAACTAAACTCTTTCCTTTAGTCAGCATTAGGGTTTTAAACCCTAAACTGAACTCTTTCCTTCAGTCAGCATCAGGGTTTTAAACCCTAAACTGAACTTTTTCCATTGAGTCAGCATTAGGGTTTTAAACCCTAAACTGAACTCTTCCCTTTAGTCAGCATTAGGGTTTTAAACCCTAAACTGAACTCTTTTCATTTAAGTCAGCATTAGGGTTTTAAACCCTAAACTGAACTCTTTTCATTTAAGTCAGCATTAGGGTTTTAAACCCTAAACTGAACTCTTCCCTTTCAGTCAGTATTAGGGTTTTAAACCCAAAACTGAACTTTTTCCTTTAGTCAGCATTAGGGTTTTAAACCCTAAACTGAACTCTTTTCCTTTAGTCAGCATTAGGGGTTTAAACCCTAAACTGAACTTTTTCCATTCAGTCAGCATTAGGGTTTTAAACCCTAAACTGAACTCTTTCCTTTAGTCAGCATTAGGGTTTTAAACCCTAAACTGAACTCTTTCCTTAAGTCAGCATTAGGGTTTTAAACTCTAAACTGAACTTTTTCCATTCAGTCAACATTAGGGTTTTAAATCCTAAACTGATCTTTTTCCTTTAGTCAGCATTAGGGTTTTAAATCCTAAAGTGAACCCTTTTCCTTTTGTCAGCATTAGGGTTTTAAACCCTAATCTGAACTTTTTCCATTCAGTTAGCATTAGGGTTTTAAACTCTAAACTGAACTCTTTCCTTCAGTCAGTATTAGGGATTTAAACCCTAAACTGAACTCTTTCCTTCAGTCAGCATTAGGATTTTAAACTCTAAACTGAACTTTTTCCTTTAGTTAGCAATAGGGTTTTAAACCCTAAACTGAACTTTTTCCATTCAGTCAGCATTAGGGTTTTAAACCCTAAACTGAACTTTTTCCTTTAGTCAGCATTAGGGTTTTAAACCCTAAACTGAACTCTTTTCCTTTAGTAAGCATTAGAGGTTTAAACCCTAAACTGAACTTTTTCCATTTAGTCAGCATTAGGGTTTTAAACCCTAAACTGAACTCTTTCATTTAGTCAGCATTAGGGTTTTAAACCCTAAACTGAACTCTTTCCTTCAGTCAGCATTAGGGTTTTAAACCCTAAACTGAACTTTTTCCATTCAGTCAACATTAGGGTTTTAAATCCTAAACTGAACTTTTTCCTTTAGTCAGCATTAGGGTTTTAAACCCTAAACTGAACTCTTTCCTTTAGTCAGCATTAGGGTTTTAAACCCTAAACTGAACTCTTTCCTTCAGTCAGCATTAGGGTTTTAAAACCTAATCTGAACTTTTTTAATTTAGTCAGCATTAGGGTTTTAAACCCTAAACTGAACTCTTCCATTTAGTCAGCATTAGGGTTTTAAACCCTAAACTGAACTCTTTTCATTTAAGTCAGCATTAGGGTTTTAAACCCTAAACTGAACTCTTTTCATTTAAGTCAGCATTAGGGTTTTAAACCCTAAACTGAACTCTTCCCTTTAGTCAACATTAGAGTTTTAAATCCTAAACTGAACTCTTTCCTTTAGTCAGCATTAGGGTTTTAAACCCTAAACTGAACTCTTTCCTTCAGTCAGTATTAGGGTTTTAAACCCTAAACTGAACTTTTTCCATTTAGTCAGCATTAGGGATTTAAACCTTAAACTGAACTTTTTCCATTCAGTCAGTATTAGGGTTTTAAACCCAAAACTGAACTTTTTCCTTTAGTCAGCATTAGGGTTTTAAACCCTAAACTGAACTCTTTTCCTTTAGTCAGCATTAGGGGTTTAAACCCTAAACTGAACTTTTTCCATTCAGTCAGCATTAGGGTTTTAAACCCTAAACTGAACTCTTTCCTTTAGTCAGCATTAGGGTTTTAAACCCTAAACTGAACTCTTTCCTTCAGTCAGCATTAGGGTTTTAAACTCTAAACTGAACTTTTTCCATTCAGTCAACATTAGGGTTTTAAATCCTAAACTGATCTTTTTCCTTTAGTCAGCATTAGGGTTTTAAACCCTAAAGTGAACTCTTTTCCTTTAGTCAGCATTAGGGTTTTAAACCCTAAACTGAACTTTTTCCATTCAGTTAGCATTAGGGTTTTAAACTCTAAACTGAACTCTTTCCTTCAGTCAGTATTAGGGATTTAAACCCTAAACTGAACTCTTTCCTTCAGTCAGCATTAGGATTTTAAACTCTAAACTGAACTTTTTCCTTTAGTTAGCAATAGGGTTTTAAACCCTAAACTGAATTCTTTTCATTTAGTCAGCATTAGGGTTTTAAACCCTAAACTGAACTTTTTCCATTCAGTCAGCATTAGGGTTTTAAACCCTAAACTGAACTTTTTCCTTTAGTCAGCATTAGGGTTTTAAACCCTAAACTGAACTCTTTTCCTTTAGTAAGCATTAGGGGTTTAAACCCTAAACTGAACTTTTTCCATTCAGTCAGCATTAGGGTTTTAAACCCTAAACTGAACTCTTTCATTTAGTCAGCATTAGGGTTTTAAACCCTAAACTAAACTCTTTCCTTCAGTCAGCATTAGGGTTTTAAACCCTAAACTGAACTTTTTCCATTCAGTCAACATTAGGGTTTTAAATCCTAAACTGAACTTTTTCCTTTAGTCAGCATTAGGGTTTTAAACCCTAAACTGAACTCTTTTCCTTTAGTCAGCATTAGGGTTTTAAACCCTAAACTGAACTTTTTCCATTCAGTTAGCATTAGAGTTTTAAACTCTAAACTGAACTTTTTCCTTCAGTCAGCATTAGGGTTTTAAACCCTAAACTGAACTTTTTCCATTCAGTCAGCATTAGGATTTTAAACCCTAAACTCAACTTTTTCCTTTAGTCAGCAATAGGGTTTTAGACCCTAAACTGAATTCTTTTCATTTAGTCAGCATTTTGGTTTTAAACCCTAAACTGAACTTTTTCCATTTAGTCAGCTTTAGGGTTTTAAACCCTAAACTGAACTTTTTCCATTCAGTCAGCATTAGGGTGTTAAACCCCAAAACTGAACTCTTTCCTTTAGTCAGTATTAGGGTTTTAAACCCTAAACTGAACTTTTCCATTTAGTCAGCATTAGGGTTTTAAACCCTAAACTGAACTCTTTCCTTTGGTCAGCATTAGGGTTTTAAACCCTAAACTGAACTTTTCCATTCAGTCAGTATTAGGGTTTTAAACCCTAAACTGAACTTTTTCCATTCAGTCAGTATTAGGGATTTAAACCCTAAACTAAACTTTTTCCACTCAGTCAGCATTAGGGTTTTAAACCCTAAACTGAACTTTTTCCACTCAGTCAGCATTAGGGTTTTAAACCCTAAACTGAACTCTTTCCATTCAGTCAGCATTAAGGTTTTAAAACCCTAAACTGAATTCTTCCCTTTAGTCAGCATTAGGGTTTTAAACCCTAAACTGAACTTTTTCCTTCAGTCAGCATTAAGGTTTTAAACCCTAAACTGAACTTTTCCATTTAGTCAGCATTAGGGTTTTAAACCCTAAACTGAACTTTTTCCTTTAGTCAGCATTAGGGTTTTAAACCCTAAAGTGAACTCTTTTCCTTTAGTCATCATTAGGGGTTTAAACCCTAAACTGAACTTTTTCCATTCAGTCATCATTAGGGTTTTAAACTCTAAACTGAACTTTTTCCATTCAGTCAACATTAGGGTTTTAAACCCTAAACTGAACTCTTTCCATTCAGTCAGCATTAAGGTTTTAAAACCCTAAACTGAATTCTTCCCTTTAGTCAGCATTAGGGTTTTAAACCCTAAACTGAACTTTTTCCTTCAGTCAGCATTAAGGTTTTAAACCCTAAACTGAACTTTTCCATTTAGTCAGCATTAGGGTTTTAAACCCTAAACTGAACTTTTTCCTTTAGTCAGCATTAGGGTTTTAAACCCTAAAGTGAACTCTTTTCCTTTAGTCATCATTAGGGGTTTAAACCCTAAACTGAACTTTTTCCATTCAGTCATCATTAGGGTTTTAAACTCTAAACTGAACTTTTTCCATTCAGTCAACATTAGGGTTTTAAATCCTAAACTGAACTCTTTCCTTCAGTCAGCATTAGGGTTTTAAACCCTAAACTGAACTATTTCCATTCAGTCAGCATTAGGGTTTTAAACCCTAAACTGAACTTTTTCCTTTAGTCAGCATTAGGGTTTTAAACCCTAAACTGAACTCTTTTCCTTTAGTCAGCATTTGGGTTTTAAACTCTAAACTGAACTTTTTCCATTCAGTCAGTATTAGGGTTTTAAACCCTAAACTAAACTCTTTCCTTTAGTCAGCATTAGGTTTTTAAACCCTAAACTAAACTCTTTCCATCAGTCAACATTAGGATTTTAAACCCTAAACTGAACTTTTTCCATTCAGTCAGCATTAGGGTTTTAAACCCTAAACTAAACTTTTTCCTTTAGTCAGCATTAGGGTTTTAAACCCTAAACTGAACTCTTATACTTTAGTCAGCATTAGGGTTTTAAACCCTAAACTGAACTTTTTTCATTCAGTCAACATTAGGGTTTTAAACCCTAAACTCAACTCTTTCCTTTAGTCAGCATTAGGGTTTTAAATCCTAAACTAAACTCTTTCCTTCAGTCAACATAAGGGTTTTAAACCCTAAATTGAACTTTTTCCATTCAGTCAGCATTAGGGTTTTAAACCCTAAACTGAACTCTTCCCTTTAGTCAGCATTTGGGTTTTAAACCCTAAACTGAACTCTTTCCTTTAGTCAGCATTAGGGTTTTAAACCCTAAACTGAACTCTTTCCTTCAGTCAGCATTAGGGTTTTAAACCCTAAACTGAACTTTTTCCATTCAGTCAGCATTAGGGTTTTAAACCCTAAACTGAACTTTTTCCATTTAGTCAGCATTAGGGTATTAAACCCTAAACTGAACTCTTCCCTTTAGTCAGCATTAGGGTTTTAAACCCTAAACTGAACTCTTCTCATTTAAGTCAGCATTAGGGTTTTAAACCCTAAACTGAACTCTTTTCATTTAAGTCAGCATTAGGGTTTTAAACCCAAAACTGAACTCTTCCCTTTAGTCAGCATTAGCGTTTTAAACCCTAAACTGAACTCTTTCCTTCAGTCAGCATTAGGGTTTTAAACCCTAAACTAAACTCTTTCCTTCAGTCAACATAAGGGTTTTAAACCCTAAATTGAACTTTTTCCATTCAGTCAGCATTAGGGTTTTAAACCCTAAACTGAACTCTTCCCTTTAGTCAGCATTTGGGTTTTAAACCCTAAACTGAACTCTTTCCTTCAGTCAGCATTAGGGTTTTAAACCCTAAACTGAACTCTTTCCTTCAGTCAGCAATAGGGTTTTAAACCCTAAACTGAACTTTTTCCATTCAGTCAGCATTAGGGTTTTAAACCCTAAACTGAACTTTTTCCATTTAGTCAGCATTAGGGTTTTAAACCCTAAACTGAACTCTTCCCTTTAGTCAGCATTAGGGTTTTAAACCCTAAACTGAACTCTTCTCATTTAAGTCAGCATTAGGGTTTTAAACCCTAAACTGAACTCTTTTCATTTAAGTCAGCATTAGGGTTTTAAACCCAAAACTGAACTCTTCCCTTTAGTCAGCATTAGGGTTTTAAACCCTAAACTGAACTCTTTCCTTCAGTCAGCATTAGGGTTTTAAACCCTAAACTAAACTTTTTCCATTCAGTCAACATTAGGGTTTTAAATCCTAAACTGAACTTTTTCCTTTAGTCAGCATTAGGGTTTTAAACCCTAAACTGAACTCTTTCCTTTAGTCAGCATTAGGGTTTTAAACCCTAAACTGAACTCTTTCCTTCAGTCAGCATTAGGGTTTTAAAACCTAAACTGAACTTTTTTCATTTAGTCAGCATTAGGGTTTTAAACCCTAAACTGAACTCTTCCATTTAGTCAGCATTAGGGTTTTAAACCCTAAACTGAACTCTTTTCATTTAAGTCAGCATTAGGGTTTTAAACCCTAAACTGAACTCTTTTCATTTAAGTCAGCATTAGGGTTTTAAACCCTAAACTGAACTCTTCCCTTTAGTCAACATTAGAGTTTTAAATCCTAAACAGAACTCTTTCCTTTAGTCAGCATTAGGGTTTTAAACCCTAAACTGAACTCTTTCCTTCAGTCAGTATTAGGGTTTTAAACCCTAAACTGAACTTTTTCCATTTAGTCAGCATTAGGGATTTAAACCTTAAACTGAACTTTTTCCATTCAGTCAGTATTAGGGTTTTAAACCCAAAATTGAACTTTTTCCTTTAGTCAGCATTAGGGTTTTAAACCCTAAACTGAACTCTTTTCCTTTAGTCAGCATTAGGGGTTTAAACCCTAAACTGAACTTTTTCCATTCAGTCAGCATTAGGATTTTAAACCCTAAACTGAACTCTTTCCTTTAGTCAGCATTAGGGTTTTAAACCCTAAACTGAACTCTTTCCTTCAGTCAGCATTAAGGTTTTAAACTCTAAACTGAACTTTTTCCATTCAGTCAACATTAGGGTTTTAAATCCTAAACTGATCTTTTTCCTTTAGTCAGCATTAGGGTTTTAAACCCTAAAGTGAACTCTTTTACTTTAGTCAGCATTAGGGTTTTAAACCCTAAACTGAACTTCTTCCATTCAGTTAGCATTAGGGTTTTAAACTCTAAACTGAACTCTTTCCTTCAGTCAGTATTAGGGATTTAAACCCTAAACTGAACTCTTTCCTTCAGTCAGCATTAGGATTTTAAACTCTAAATTGAACTTTTTCCTTTAGTTAGCAATAGGGTTTTAAACCCTAAACTGAATTCTTTTCATTTAGTCAGCATTAGGGTTTTAAACCCTAAACTGAACTTTTTCCATTCAGTCAGCATTAGGGGTTTAAACCCTAAACTGAACTTTTTCCATTCAGTCAGCATTAGGTTTTTAAACCCTAAACTGAACTCTTTCATTTAGTCAGCATTAGGGTTTTAAACCCTAAACTGAACTCTTTCCTTCAGTCAGCATTAGGGTTTTAAACCCTATACTGAACTTTTTCCTTTAGTCAGCATTAGGGTTTTAAACCCTAAACTGAACTCTTTTCCTTTAGTCAGCATTTGGGTTTTAAACTCTAAACTGAACTTTTTCCATTCAGTCAGCATTAGGGTTTTAAACCCTAAACTGAACTTTTTCCTTTAGTCAGCATTAGGGTTTTAAACCCTAAACTGAACTCTTTTCCTTTAGTAAGCATTAGGGGTTTAAACCCTAAACTGAACTTTTTCCATTCAGTCAGCATTAGGGTTTTAAACCCTAAACTGAACTCTTTCATTTAGTCAGCATTAGGGTTTTAAACCCTAAACTAAACTCTTTCCTTCAGTCAGCATTAGGGTTTTAAACCCTAAACTGAACTTTTTCCATTCAGTCAACATTAGGGTTTTAAATCCTAAACTGAACTTTTTCCTTTAGTCAGCATTAGGGTTTTAAACCCTAAACTGAACTCTTTTCCTTTAGTCAGCATTAGGGTTTTAAACCCTAAACTGAACTTTTTCCATTCAGTTAGCATTAGAGTTTTAAACTCTAAACTGAACTTTTTCCTTCAGTCAGCATTAGGGTTTTAAACCCTAAACTGAACTTTTTCCATTCAGTCAGCATTAGGATTTTAAACCCTAAACTCAACTTTTTCCTTTAGTCAGCAATAGGGTTTTAGACCCTAAACTGAATTCTTTTCATTTAGTCAGCATTTTGGTTTTAAACCCTAAACTGAACTTTTTCCATTTAGTCAGCTTTAGGGTTTTAAACCCTAAACTGAACTTTTTCCATTCAGTCAGCATTAGGGTGTTAAACCCCAAAACTGAACTCTTTCCTTTAGTCAGTATTAGGGTTTTAAACCCTAAACTGAACTTTTCCATTTAGTCAGCATTAGGGTTTTAAACCCTAAACTGAACTCTTTCCTTTGGTCAGCATTAGGGTTTTAAACCCTAAACTGAACTTTTCCATTCAGTCAGTATTAGGGTTTTAAACCCTAAACTGAACTTTTTCCATTCAGTCAGTATTAGGGATTTAAACCCTAAACTAAACTTTTTCCACTCAGTCAGCATTAGGGTTTTAAACCCTAAACTGAACTTTTTCCACTCAGTCAGCATTAGGGTTTTAAACCCTAAACTGAACTCTTTCCATTCAGTCAGCATTAAGGTTTTAAAACCCTAAACTGAATTCTTCCCTTTAGTCAGCATTAGGGTTTTAAACCCTAAACTGAACTTTTTCCTTCAGTCAGCATTAAGGTTTTAAACCCTAAACTGAACTTTTCCATTTAGTCAGCATTAGGGTTTTAAACCCTAAACTGAACTTTTTCCTTTAGTCAGCATTAGGGTTTTAAACCCTAAAGTGAACTCTTTTCCTTTAGTCATCATTAGGGGTTTAAACCCTAAACTGAACTTTTTCCATTCAGTCATCATTAGGGTTTTAAACTCTAAACTGAACTTTTTCCATTCAGTCAACATTAGGGTTTTAAATCCTAAACTGAACTCTTTCCTTCAGTCAGCATTAGGGTTTTAAACCCTAAACTGAACTATTTCCATTCAGTCAGCATTAGGGTTTTAAACCCTAAACTGAACTTTTTCCTTTAGTCAGCATTAGGGTTTTAAACCCTAAACTGAACTCTTTTCCTTTAGTCAGCATTTGGGTTTTAAACTCTAAACTGAACTTTTTCCATTCAGTCAGTATTAGGGTTTTAAACCCTAAACTAAACTCTTTCCTTTAGTCAGCATTAGGTTTTTAAACCCTAAACTAAACTCTTTCCATCAGTCAACATTAGGATTTTAAACCCTAAACTGAACTTTTTCCATTCAGTCAGCATTAGGGTTTTAAACCCTAAACTAAACTTTTTCCTTTAGTCAGCATTAGGGTTTTAAACCCTAAACTGAACTCTTATACTTTAGTCAGCATTAGGGTTTTAAACCCTAAACTGAACTTTTTTCATTCAGTCAACATTAGGGTTTTAAACCCTAAACTCAACTCTTTCCTTTAGTCAGCATTAGGGTTTTAAATCCTAAACTAAACTCTTTCCTTCAGTCAACATAAGGGTTTTAAACCCTAAATTGAACTTTTTCCATTCAGTCAGCATTAGGGTTTTAAACCCTAAACTGAACTCTTCCCTTTAGTCAGCATTTGGGTTTTAAACCCTAAACTGAACTCTTTCCTTTAGTCAGCATTAGGGTTTTAAACCCTAAACTGAACTCTTTCCTTCAGTCAGCATTAGGGTTTTAAACCCTAAACTGAACTTTTTCCATTCAGTCAGCATTAGGGTTTTAAACCCTAAACTGAACTTTTTCCATTTAGTCAGCATTAGGGTATTAAACCCTAAACTGAACTCTTCCCTTTAGTCAGCATTAGGGTTTTAAACCCTAAACTGAACTCTTCTCATTTAAGTCAGCATTAGGGTTTTAAACCCTAAACTGAACTCTTTTCATTTAAGTCAGCATTAGGGTTTTAAACCCAAAACTGAACTCTTCCCTTTAGTCAGCATTAGCGTTTTAAACCCTAAACTGAACTCTTTCCTTCAGTCAGCATTAGGGTTTTAAACCCTAAACTAAACTCTTTCCTTCAGTCAACATAAGGGTTTTAAACCCTAAATTGAACTTTTTCCATTCAGTCAGCATTAGGGTTTTAAACCCTAAACTGAACTCTTCCCTTTAGTCAGCATTTGGGTTTTAAACCCTAAACTGAACTCTTTCCTTCAGTCAGCATTAGGGTTTTAAACCCTAAACTGAACTCTTTCCTTCAGTCAGCAATAGGGTTTTAAACCCTAAACTGAACTTTTTCCATTCAGTCAGCATTAGGGTTTTAAACCCTAAACTGAACTTTTTCCATTTAGTCAGCATTAGGGTTTTAAACCCTAAACTGAACTCTTCCCTTTAGTCAGCATTAGGGTTTTAAACCCTAAACTGAACTCTTCTCATTTAAGTCAGCATTAGGGTTTTAAACCCTAAACTGAACTCTTTTCATTTAAGTCAGCATTAGGGTTTTAAACCCAAAACTGAACTCTTCCCTTTAGTCAGCATTAGGGTTTTAAACCCTAAACTGAACTCTTTCCTTCAGTCAGCATTAGGGTTTTAAACCCTAAACTAAACTTTTTCCATTCAGTCAACATTAGGGTTTTAAATCCTAAACTGAACTTTTTCCTTTAGTCAGCATTAGGGTTTTAAACCCTAAACTGAACTCTTTCCTTTAGTCAGCATTAGGGTTTTAAACCCTAAACTGAACTCTTTCCTTCAGTCAGCATTAGGGTTTTAAAACCTAAACTGAACTTTTTTCATTTAGTCAGCATTAGGGTTTTAAACCCTAAACTGAACTCTTCCATTTAGTCAGCATTAGGGTTTTAAACCCTAAACTGAACTCTTTTCATTTAAGTCAGCATTAGGGTTTTAAACCCTAAACTGAACTCTTTTCATTTAAGTCAGCATTAGGGTTTTAAACCCTAAACTGAACTCTTCCCTTTAGTCAACATTAGAGTTTTAAATCCTAAACAGAACTCTTTCCTTTAGTCAGCATTAGGGTTTTAAACCCTAAACTGAACTCTTTCCTTCAGTCAGTATTAGGGTTTTAAACCCTAAACTGAACTTTTTCCATTTAGTCAGCATTAGGGATTTAAACCTTAAACTGAACTTTTTCCATTCAGTCAGTATTAAGGGTTTTAAACCCAAAATTGAACTTTTTCCTTTAGTCAGCATTAGGGTTTTAAACCCTAAACTGAACTCTTTTCCTTTAGTCAGCATTAGGGGTTTAAACCCTAAACTGAACTTTTTCCATTCAGTCAGCATTAGGATTTTAAACCCTAAACTGAACTCTTTCCTTTAGTCAGCATTAGGGTTTTAAACCCTAAACTGAACTCTTTCCTTCAGTCAGCATTAAGGTTTTAAACTCTAAACTGAACTTTTTCCATTCAGTCAACATTAGGGTTTTAAATCCTAAACTGATCTTTTTCCTTTAGTCAGCATTAGGGTTTTAAACCCTAAAGTGAACTCTTTTACTTTAGTCAGCATTAGGGTTTTAAACCCTAAACTGAACTTCTTCCATTCAGTTAGCATTAGGGTTTTAAACTCTAAACTGAACTCTTTCCTTCAGTCAGTATTAGGGATTTAAACCCTAAACTGAACTCTTTCCTTCAGTCAGCATTAGGATTTTAAACTCTAAATTGAACTTTTTCCTTTAGTTAGCAATAGGGTTTTAAACCCTAAACTGAATTCTTTTCATTTAGTCAGCATTAGGGTTTTAAACCCTAAACTGAACTTTTTCCATTCAGTCAGCATTAGGGGTTTAAACCCTAAACTGAACTTTTTCCATTCAGTCAGCATTAGGTTTTTAAACCCTAAACTGAACTCTTTCATTTAGTCAGCATTAGGGTTTTAAACCCTAAACTGAACTCTTTCCTTCAGTCAGCATTAGGGTTTTAAACCCTATACTGAACTTTTTCCTTTAGTCAGCATTAGGGTTTTAAACCCTAAACTGAACTCTTTTCCTTTAGTCAGCATTTGGGTTTTAAACTCTAAACTGAACTTTTTCCATTCAGTCAGTATTAGGGTTTTAAACCCTAAACTGAACTTTTTCCATTCAGTTAGCATTAGGGTTTTAAACTCTAAACTGAACTTTTTCCTTCAGTCAGCATTAGGGTTTTAAACCCTAAACTGAACTCTTTTCCTTTAGTAAGCATTAGGGGTTTAAACCCTAAACTGAACATTTTCCATTCAGTCAACATTAGGGTTTTAAACCCTAAACTGAACTCTTTCATTTAGTCAGCATTAGGGTTTTAAACCCTAAACTAAACTCTTTCCTTCAGTCAGCATTAGGGTTTTAAACCCTAAACTGAACTTTTTCCATTCAGTCAACATTAGGGTTTTAAGTCCTAAACTGAACTTTTTCCTTTAGTCAGCATTAGGGTTTTAAACCCTAAACTGAACTTTTTCCATTCAGTTAGCATTAGGGTTTTAAACTCTAAACTGAACTCTTTCCTTCAGTCAGTATTAGGGATTTAAACCCTAAACTGAACTCTTTCCTTCAGTCAGCATTAGGATTTTAAACTCTAAACTGAACTTTTTCCTTTAGTTAGCAATAGGGTTTTAAACCCTAAACTGAATTCTTTTCATTTAGTCAGCATTAGGGTTTTAAACCCTAAACTGAACTTTTTCCATTCAGTCAGCATTAGGGTTTTAAACCCTAAACTGAACTTTTTCCTTTAGTCAGCATTAGGGTTTTAAACCCTAAACTGAACTCTTTTCCTTTAGTAAGCATTAGGGGTTTAAACCCTAAACTGAACTTTTTCCATTCAGTCAGCATTAGGGTTTTAAACCCTAAACTGAACTCTTTCATTTAGTCAGCATTAGGGTTTTAAACCCTAAACTAAACTCTTTCCTTCAGTCAGCATTAGGGTTTTAAACCCTAAACTGAACTTTTTCCATTCAGTCAACATTAGGGTTTTAAATCCTAAACTGAACTTTTTCCTTTAGTCAGCATTAGGGTTTTAAACCCTAAACTGAACTTCTTTTCCTTTAGTCAGCATTAGGGTTTTAAACCCTAAACTGAACTTTTTCCATTCAGTTAGCATTAGGGTTTTAAACTCTAAACTGAACTTTTTCCTTCAGTCAGCATTAGGGTTTTAAACCCTAAACTGAACTCTTTCCTTCAGTCAGCATTAGGATTTTAAACCCTAAACTGAACTTTTTCCTTTAGTCAGCAATAGGGTTTTAGACCCTAAACTGAATTCTTTTCATTTAGTCAGCATTAGGGTTTTAAACCCTAAACTGAACTTTTTCCATTTAGTCAGCTTTAGGGTTTTAAACCCTAAACTGAACTTTTTCCATTCAGTCAGCATTAGGGTGTTAAACCCTAAACTGAACTCTTTCCTTTAGTCAGTATTAGGGTTTTAAACCCTAAACTGAACTTTTCCATTTAGTCAGCATTAGGGTTTTAAACCCTAAACTGAACTCTTTCCTTTGGTCAGCATTAGGGTTTTAAACCCTAAACTGAACTTTTTCCATTCAGTCAGTATTAAGGATTTAAACCCTAAACTGAACTTTTTGCACTCAGTCAGCATTAGGGTTTTAAACCCTAAACTGAACTTTTTCCACTCAGTCAGCATTAGGGTTTTAAACCCTAAACTGAACTCTTTCCATTCAGTCAGCATTAAGGTTTTAAAACCCTAAACTGAATTCTCCCCTTTAGTCAGCATTAGGGTTTTAAACCCTAAACTGAACTTTTTCCTTCAGTCAGCATTAAGGTTTTAAACCCTAAACTGAACTTTTTCCATTCAGTCAGCATTAAGGTTTTAAACCCTAAACTGAACTTTTTCCATTCAGTCAGCATTAGGGTTTTAAACCCTAAACTGAACTTTTTCCTTTAGTCAGCATTAGGGTTTTAAACCCTAAACTGAACTCTTTTCCTTTAGTCATCATTAGGGTTTTAAACCCTAAACTGAACTTTTTCCATTCAGTCAGCATTAGGGTTTTAAACTCTAAACTGAACTTTTTCCATTCAGTCAACATTAGGGTTTTAAATCCTAAACTGAACTCTTTCCTTCAGTCAGCATTAGGGTTTTAAACCCTAAACTGAACTATTTCCATTTAGTCAGCATTAGGGTTTTAAACCCTAAACTAAACTCTTTCCTTTGGTCAGCATTAGGGTTTTAAACCCTGAACTGAACTTTTTCCATTCAGTCAGTATTAGGGATTTAAACCCTAAACTGAACTTTTTCAACTCAGTTAGCATTAGGGTTTTAAACCCTAAACTGAACTTTTTCCACTCAGTCAGCATTAGGGTTTCAAACCCTAAACTGAACTCTTTCCATTCAGTCAGCATTAAGGTTTTAAAACCCTAAACTGAATTCTTCCCTTTAGTCAGCATTAGGGTTTTAAACCCTAAACTGAACTTTTTCCTTCAGTCAGCATTAAGGTTTTAAACCCTAAACTGAACTTTTCCATTTAGTCAGCATTAAGGTTTTAAACCCTAAACTGAACTTTTTCCATTCAGTCAGCATTAAGGTTTTAAACCCTAAACTGAACTTTTTCCTTTAGTCAGCATTAGGGTTTTAAACCCTAAACTGAACTTTTTCCATTCAGTCAGCATTAGGGTTTTAAACTCTAAACTGAACTTTTTCCATTCAGTCAACATTAGGGTTTTAAATCCTAAACTGAACTCTTTCCTTCAGTCAGCATTAGGGTTTTAAACCCTAAACTGAACTATTTCCATTCAGTCAGCATTAGGGTTTTAAACCCTAAACTGAACTTTTTCCTTTAGTCAGCATTAGGGTTTTAAACCCTAAACTGAACTCTTTTCCTTTAGTCAGCATTTGGGTTTTAAACTCTAAACTGAACTTTTTCCATTCAGTCAGTATTAGGGTTTTAAACCCTAAACTAAACTCTTTCCTTTAGTCAGCATTAGGTTTTTAAACCCTAAACTGAACTCTTTTCTTCAGTCAGCATTAGGATTTTAAACCCTAAACTGAACTTTTTCCATTCAGTCAGCATTAGGGTTTTAAACCCTAAACTGAACTTTTCCTTTAGTCAGCATTAGGGTTTTAAACCCTAAACTGAACTCTTTTCCTTTAGTCAGCATTAGGGGTTTAAACCCTAAACTGAACTTTTTCCATTCAGTCAGCATTAGGTTTTTAAACCCTAAACTGAACTCTTTCATTTAGTCAGCATTAGGGTTTTAAACCCTAAACTGAACTCTTTCCTTCAGTGAGCATTAGGGTTTTAAACCCTAAACTGAACTCTTTTCCTTTAGTCAGCATTTGGGTTTTAAACTCTAAACTGAACTTTTTCCATTCAGTCAGTATTAGGGTTTTAAACCCTAAACTGAACTTTTTCCATTCAGTTAGCATTAGGGTTTTAAACTCTAAACTGAACTTTTTCCTTCAGTCAGCATTAGGGTTTTAAACCCTAAACTGAACTCTTTTCCTTTAGTAAGCATTAGGGGTTTAAACCCTAAACTGAACTTTTTCCATTCAGTCAGCATTAGGGTTTTAAACCCTAAACTGAACTCTTTCATTTAGTCAGCATTAGGGTTTTAAACCCTAAACTAAACTCTTTCCTTCAGTCAGCATTAGGGTTTTAAACCCTAAACTGAACTCTTTTCCTTTAGTCAGCATTTGGGTTTTAAACTCTAAACTGAACTTTTTCCATTCAGTCAGTATTAGGGTTTTAAACCCTAAACTAAACTCTTTCCTTTAGTCAGCATTAGGTTTTTAAACCCTAAACTGAACTCTTTTCTTCAGTCAGCATTAGGATTTTAAACCCTAAACTGAACTTTTTCAATTCAGTCAGCATTAGGGTTTTAAACCCTAAACTGAACTTTTCCTTTAGTCAGCATTAGGGTTTTAAACCCTAAACTGAACTCTTTTCCTTTAGTCAGCATTAGGGGTTTAAACCCTAAACTGAACTTTTTCCATTCAGTCAGCATTAGGTTTTTAAACCCTAAACTGAACTCTTTCATTTAGTCAGCATTAGGGTTTTAAACCCAAAACTGAACTCTTTCCTTCAGTCAGCATTAGGGTTTTAAACCCTATACTGAACTTTTTCCTTTAGTCAGCATTAGGGTTTTAAACCCTAAACTGAACTCTTTTCCTTTAGTCAGCATTTGGGTTTTAAACTCTAAACTGAACTTTTTCCATTCAGTCAGTATTAGGGTTTTAAACCCTAAACTGAACTTTTTCCATTCAGTTAGCATTAGGGTTTTAAACTCTAAACTGAACTTTTTCCTTCAGTCAGCATTAGGGTTTTAAACCCTAAACTGAACTCTTTTCCTTTAGTAAGCATTAGGGGTTTAAACCCTAAACTGAACTTTTTCCATTCAGTCAGCATTAGGGTTTTAAACCCTAAACTGAACTCTTTCATTTAGTCAGCATTAGGGTTTTAAACCCTAAACTAAACTCTTTCCTTCAGTCAGCATTAGGGTTTTAAACCCTAAACTGAACTTTTTCCATTCAGTCAACATTAGGGTTTTAAATCCTAAACTGAACTTTTTCCTTTAGTCAGCATTAGGGTTTTAAACCCTAAACTGAACTTTTTCCATTCAGTTAGCATTAGGGTTTTAAACTCTAAACTGAACTCTTTCCTTCAGTCAGTATTAGGGATTTAAACCCTAAACTGAACTCTTTCCTTCAGTCAGCATTAGGATTTTAAACTCTAAACTGAACTTTTTCCTTTAGTTAGCAATAGGGTTTTAAACCCTAAACTGAATTCTTTTCATTTAGTCAGCATTAGGGTTTTAAACCCTAAACTGAACTTTTTCCATTCAGTCAGCATTAGGGTTTTAAACCCTAAACTGAACTTTTTCCTTTAGTCAGCATTAGGGTTTTAAACCCTAAACTGAACTCTTTTCCTTTAGTAAGCATTAGGGGTTTAAACCCTAAACTGAACTTTTTCCATTCAGTCAGCATTAGGGTTTTAAACCCTAAACTGAACTCTTTCATTTAGTCAGCATTAGGGTTTTAAACCCTAAACTAAACTCTTTCCTTCAGTCAGCATTAGGGTTTTAAACCCTAAACTGAACTTTTTCCATTCAGTCAACATTAGGGTTTTAAATCCTAAACTGAACTTTTTCCTTTAGTCAGCATTAGGGTTTTAAACCCTAAACTGAACTATTTCCATTCAGTCAGCATTAGGGTTTTAAACCCTAAACTGAACTTTTTCCTTTAGTCAGCATTAGGGTTTTAAACCCTAAACTGAACTCTTTTCCTTTAGTCAGCATTTGGGTTTTAAACTCTAAACTGAACTTTTTCCATTCAGTCAGTATTAGGGTTTTAAACCCTAAACTAAACTCTTTCCTTTAGTCAGCATTAGGTTTTTAAACCCTAAACTGAACTCTTTTCTTCAGTCAGCATTAGGATTTTAAACCCTAAACTGAACTTTTTCCATTCAGTCAGCATTAGGGTTTTAAACCCTAAACTGAACTTTTCCTTTAGTCAGCATTAGGGTTTTAAACCCTAAACTGAACTATTTTCCATTCAGTCAGCATTAGGGGTTTAAACCCTAAACTGAACTTTTTCCATTCAGTCAGCATTAGGTTTTTAAACCCTAAACTGAACTCTTTCATTTAGTCAGCATTAGGGTTTTAAACCCTAAACTGAACTCTTTCCTTCAGTCAGCATAAGGGTTTTAAACCCTATACTGAACTTTTTCCTTTAGTCAGCATTAGGGTTTTAAACCCTAAACTGAACTTTTTTCCTTTAGTCAGCATTTGGGTTTTAAACTCTAAACTGAACTTTTTCCATTCAGTCAGTATTAGGGTTTTAAACCCTAAACTGAACTTTTTCCATTCAGTTAGCATTAGGGTTTTAAACTCTAAACTGAACTTTTTCCTTCAGTCAGCATTAGGGTTTTAAACCCTAAACTGAACTCTTTTCCTTTAGTAAGCATTAGGGGTTTAAACCCTAAACTGAACTTTTTCCATTCAGTCAGCATTAGGGTTTTAAACCCTAAACTGAACTCTTTCATTTAGTCAGCATTAGGGTTTTAAACCCTAAACTAAACTCTTTCCTTCAGTCAGCATTAGGGTTTTAAACCCTAAACTGAACTTTTTCCATTCAGTCAACATTAGGGTTTTAAATCCTAAACTGAACTTTTTCCTTTAGTCAGCATTAGGGTTTTAAACCCTAAACTGAACTTTTTCCATTCAGTTAGCATTAGGGTTTTAAACTCTAAACTGAACTCTTTCCTTCAGTCAGTATTAGGGATTTAAACCCTAAACTGAACTCTTTCCTTCAGTCAGCATTAGGATTTTAAACTCTAAACTGAACTTTTTCCTTTAGTTAGCAATAGGGTTTTAAACCCTAAACTGAATTCTTTTCATTTAGTCAGCATTAGGGTTTTAAACCCTAAACTGAACTTTTTCCATTCAGTCAGCATTAGGGTTTTAAACCCTAATCTGAACTTTTTCCTTTAGTCAGCATTAGGGTTTTAAACCCTAAACTGAACTCTTTTCCTTTAGTAAGCATTAGGGGTTTAAACCCTAAACTGAACTTTTTCCATTCAGTCAGCATTAGGGTTTTAAACCCTAAACTGAACTCTTTCATTTAGTCAGCATTAGGGTTTTAAACCCTAAACTAAACTCTTTCCTTCAGTCAGCATTAGGGTTTTAAACCCTAAACTGAACTTTTTCCATTCAGTCAACATTAGGGTTTTAAATCCTAAACTGAACTTTTTCCTTTAGTCAGCATTAGGGTTTTAAACCCTAAACTGAACTCTTTTCCTTTAGTCAGCATTAGGGTTTTAAACCCTAAACTGAACTTTTTCCATTCAGTTAGCATTAGGGTTTTAAACTCTAAACTGAACTTTTTCCTTCAGTCAGCATTAGGGTTTTAAACCCTAAACTGAACTCTTTCCTTCAGTCAGCATTAGGATTTTAAACCCTAAACTGAACTTTTTCCTTTAGTCAGCAATAGGGTTTTAGACCCTAAACTGAATTCTTTTCATTTAGTCAGCATTAGGGTTTTAAACCCTAAACTGAACTTTTTCCATTTAGTCAGCTTTAGGGTTTTAAACCCTAAACTGAACTATTTCCATTCAGTCAGCATTAGGGTTTTAAACCCTAAACTGAACTTTTTCCTTTAGTCAGCATTAGGGTTTTAAACCCTAAACTTAACTTTTCCATTTAGTCAGCATTAGGGTTTTAAACCCTAAACTGAACTCTTTCCTTTGGTCAGCATTAGGGTTTTAAACCCTAAACTGAACTTTTTCCATTCAGTCAGCATTAGGGTTTTAAACCCTAAACTGAACTCTTTTCCTTTAGTCAGCATTAGGGTTTTAAACCCTAAACTGAACTTTTTCCATTCAGTCAGCATTAGGGTTTTAAACTCTAAACTGAACTTTTTCCATTCAGTCAACATTAGGGTTTTAAATCCTAAACTGAACTCTTTCCTTCAGTCAGCATTAGGGTTTTAAACCCTAAACTGAACTATTTCCATTCAGTCAGCATTAGGGTTTTAAACCCTAAACTGAACTTTTTCCTTTAGTCAGCATTAGGGTTTTAAACCCTAAACTGAACTCTTTTCCTTTAGTCAGCATTTGGGTTTTAAACTCTAAACTGAACTTTTTCCATTCAGTCAGTATTAGGGTTTTAAACCCTAAACTAAACTCTTTCCTTTAGTCAGCATTAGGTTTTTAAACCCTAAACTGAACTCTTTTCTTCAGTCAGCATTAGGATTTTAAACCCTAAACTGAACTTTTTCCATTCAGTCAGCATTAGGGTTTTAAACCCTAAACTGAACTTTTTCCATTTAGTCAGCATTAGGGTTTTAAACCCTAAACTGAACTCTTCCCTTTAGTCAGCATTAGGGTTTTAAACCCTAAACTGAACTCTTTTCATTTAAGTCAGCATTAGGGTTTTAAACCCTAAACTGAACTCTTTTCATTTAAGTCAGCATTAGGGTTTTAAACCCTAAACTGAACTCTTCCCTTTAGTCAACATTAGAGTTTTAAATCCTAAACTGAACTCTTTCCTTTAGTCAGCATTAGGGTTTTAAACCCTAAACTGAACTCTTTCCTTCAGTCAGTATTAGGGTTTTAAACCCTAAACTGAACTTTTTCCATTTAGTCAGCATTAGGGATTTAAACCTTAAACTGAACTTTTTCCATTCAGTCAGTATTAGGGTTTTAAACCCAAAACTGAACTTTTTCCTTTAGTCAGCATTAGGGTTTTAAGTCCTAAACTGAACTCTTTTCCTTTAGTCAGCATTAGTGGTTTAAACCCTAAACTGAACTTTTTCCATTCAGTCAGCATTAGGATTTTAAACCCTAAACTGAACTCTTTCCTTTAGTCAGCATTAGGGTTTTAAACCCTAAACTGAACTCTTTCCTTCAGTCACCATTAGGGTTTTAAACTCTAAACTAAACTTTTTCCATTCAGTCAACATTAGGGTTTTAAATCCTAAACTGATCTTTTTCCTTTAGTCAGCATTAGGGTTTTAAACCCTAAAGTGAACTCTTTTCCTTTAGTCAGCATTAGGGTTTTAAACCCTAAACTGAACTTCTTCCATTCAGTTAGCATTAGGGTTTTAAACTCTAAACTGAACTCTTTCCTTCAGTCAGTATTAGGGATTTAAACCCTAAACTGAACTCTTTCCTTCAGTCAGCATAAGGATTTTAAACTCTAAACTGAACTTTTTCCTTTAGTTAGCAATAGGGTTTTAAACCCTAAACTGAATTCTTTTCATTTAGTCAGCATTAGGGTTTTAAACCCTAAACTGAACTTTTTCAATTCAGTCAGCATTAGGTTTTTAAACCCTAAACTGAACTTTTCCTTTAGTCAGCATTAGGGTTTTAAACCCTAAACTGAACTCTTTTCCTTTAGTCAGCATTAGGGGTTTAAACCCTAAATTGAACTTTTTCCATTCAGTCAGCATTAGGGTTTTAAACCCTAAACTGAACTCTTTCATTTAGTCAGCATTAGGGTTTTAAACCCTAAACTGAACTCTTTCCTTCAGTCAGCATTAGGGTTTTAAACCCTATACTGAACTTTTTCCTTTAGTCAGCATTAGGGTTTTAAACCCTAAACTGAACTCTTTTCCTTTAGTCAGCATTTGGGTTTTAAACTCTAAACTGAACTTTTTCCATTCAGTCAGTATTAGGGTTTTAAACCCTAAACTGAACTTTTTCCATTCAGTTAGCATTAGGGTTTTAAACTCTAAACTGAACTTTTTCCTTCAGTCAGCATTAGGGTTTTAAACCCTAAACTGAACTCTTTTCCTTTAGTAAGCATTAGGGGTTTAAACCCTAAACTGAACTTTTTCCATTCAGTCAACATTAGGGTTTTAAACCCTAAACTGAACTCTTTCATTTAGTCAGCATTAGGGTTTTAAACCCTAAACTAAACTCTTTCCTTCAGTCAGCATTAGGGTTTTAAACCCTAAACTGAACTTTTTCCATTCAGTCAACATTAGGGTTTTAAATCCTAAACTGAACTTTTTCCTTTAGTCAGCATTAGGGTTTTAAACCCTAAACTGAACTTTTTCCATTCAGTTAGCATTAGGGTTTTAAACTCTAAACTGAACTCTTTCCTTCAGTCAGTATTAGGGATTTAAACCCTAAACTGAACTCTTTCCTTCAGTCAGCATTAGGATTTTAAACTCTAAACTGAACTTTTTCCTTTAGTTAGCAATAGGGTTTTAAACCCTAAACTGAATTCTTTTCATTTAGTCAGCATTAGGGTTTTAAACCCTAAACTGAACTTTTTCCATTCAGTCAGCATTAGGGTTTTAAACCCTAAACTGAACTTTTTCCTTTAGTCAGCATTAGGGTTTTAAACCCTAAACCGAACTCTTTTCCTTTAGTAAGCATTAGGGGTTTAAACCCTAAACTGAACTTTTTCCATTCAGTCAGCATTAGGGTTTTAAACCCTAAACTAAACTCTTTCATTTAGTCAGCATTAGGGTTTTAAACCCTAAACTAAACTCTTTCCTTCAGTCAGCATTAGGGTTTTAAACCCTAAGCTGAACTTTTTCCATTCAGTCAACATTAGGGTTTTAAATCCTAAACTGAACTTTTTCCTTTAGTCAGCATTAGGGTTTTAAACCCTAAACTGAACTCTTTTCCTTTAGTTAGCATTAGGGTTTTAAACCCTAAACTGAACTTTTTCCATTCAGTTAGCATTAGGGTTTTAAACTCTAAACTGAACTTTTTCCTTCAGTCAGCATTAGGGTTTTAAACCCTAAACTGAACTCTTTCCTTCAGTCAAGCATTAGGATTTTAAACCCTAAACTGAACTTTTTCCTTTAGTCAACAATAGGGTTTTACACCCTAAACTGAATTCTTTTCATTTAGTCAGCATTAGGGTTTTAAACCCTAAACTGAACTTTTTCCATTTAGTCAGCTTTAGGGTTTTAAACCCTAAACTGAACTTTTTCCATTCAGTCAGCATTAGGGTGTTAAACCCTAAACTGAACTCTTTCCTTTAGTCAGTATTAGGGTTTTAAACCCTAAACTAAACTCTTTCCTTCAGTCAGCATTAGGGTTTTAAACCCTAAACTGAACTTTTTCCTTTTGTCAGCATTAGGGTTTTAAACCCTAAACTGAACTTTTTCCATTCAGTTAGCATTAGGGTTTTAAACTCTAAACTGAACTCTTTCCTTCAGTCAGTATTAGGGATTTAAACCCTAAACTGAACTCTTTCCTTCAGTCAGCATTAGGATTTTAAACTCTAAACTGAACTTTTTCCTTTAGTTAGCAATAGGGTTTTAAACCCTAAACTGAATTCTTTTCATTTAGTCAGTATTAGGGTTTTAAACCCTAAACTGAACTTTTTCCATTCAGTCAGCATTAGGGTTTTAAACCCTAAACTGAACTTTTTCCTTTAGTCAGCATTAGGGTTTTAAACCCTAAACTGAACTCTTTTCCTTTAGTAAGCATTAGGGGTTTAAACCCTAAACTGAACTTTTTCCTTTAGTCAACAATAGGGTTTTACACCCTAAACTGAATTCTTTTCATTTAGTCAGCATTAGGGTTTTAAACCCTAAACTGAACTCTTTTCCTTTAGTAAGCATTAGGGGTTTAAACCCTAAACTGAACTTTTTCCATTCAGTCAGCATTAGGGTTTTAAACCCTAAACTGAACTCTTTCATTTAGTCAGCATTAGGGTTTTAAACCCTAAACTAAACTCTTTCCTTCAGTCAGCATTAGGGTTTTAAACCCTAAACTGAACTTTTTCCATTCAGTCAACATTAGGGTTTTAAATCCTAAACTGAACTTTTTCCTTTAGTCAGCATTAGGGTTTTAAACCCTAAACTGAACTTTTTCCATTCAGTTAGCATTAGGGTTTTAAACTCTAAAATAAACTCTTTCCTTCAGTCAGTATTAGGGATTTAAACCCTAAACTGAACTCTTTCCTTCAGTCAGCATTAGGATTTTAAACTCTAAACTGAACTTTTTCCTTTAGTTAGCAATAGGGTTTTAAACCCTAAACTGAATTCTTTTCATTTAGTCAGCATTAGGGTTTTTAACCCTAAACTGAACTTTTTCCATTCAGTCAGCATTAGGGTTTTAAACCCTAAACTGAACTTTTTCCTTTAGTCAGCATTAGGGTTTTAAACCCTAAACTGAACTCTTTTCCTTTAGTAAGCATTAGGGGTTTAAACCCTAAACTGAACTTTTTCCATTCAGTCAGCATTAGGGTTTTAAACCCTAAACTGAACTCTTTCATTTAGTCAGCATTAGGGTTTTAAACCCTAAACTAAACTCTTTCCTTCAGTCAGCATTAGGGTTTTAAACCCTAAGCTGAACTTTTTCCATTCAGTCAACATTAGGGTTTTAAATCCTAAACTGAACTTTTTCCTTTAGTCAGCATTAGGGTTTTAAACCCTAAACTGAACTCTTTTCCTTTAGTCAGCATTAGGGTTTTAAACCCTAAACTGAACTTTTTCCATTCAGTTAGCATTAGGGTTTTAAACTCTAAACTGAACTTTTTCCTTCAGTCAGCATTAGGGTTTTAAACCCTAAACTGAACTCTTTCCTTCAGTCAGCATTAGGATTTTAAACCCTAAACTGAACTTTTTCCTTTAGTCAACAATAGGGTTTTACACCCTAAACTGAATTCTTTTCATTTAGTCAGCATTAGGGTTTTAAACCCTAAACTGAACTTTTTCCATTTAGTCAGCTTTAGGGTTTTAAACCCTAAACTGAACTTTTTCCATTCAGTCAGCATTAGGGTGTTAAACCCTAAACTGAACTCTTTCCTTTAGTCAGTATTAGGGTTTTAAACCCTAAACTGAACTTTTCCATTTAGTCAGCATTAGGGTTTTAAACCCTAAACTGAACTCTTTCCTTTGGTCAGCATTAGGGTTTTAAACCCTAAACTGAACTTTTTCCATTCAGTCAGTATTAGGGATTTAAACCTTAAACTGAACTTTTTCCACTCAGTCAGCATTAGGGTTTTAAACCCTAAACTGAACTTTTTCCACTCAGTCAGCATTAGGGTTTTAAACCCTAAACTGAACTCTTTCCATTCAGTCAGAATTAAGGTTTTAAAACCCTAAACTGAATTCTCCCCTTTAGTCAGCATTAGGGTTTTAAACCCTAAACTGAACTTTTTCCTTCAGTCAGCATTAAGGTTTTAAACCCTAAACTGAACTTTTTCCATTCAGTCAGCATTAAGGTTTTAAACCCTAAACTGAACTTTTTCCATTCAGTCAGCATTAGGGTTTTAAACCCTAAACTGAACTTTTTCCTTTAGTCAGCATTAGGGTTTTAAACCCTAAACTGAACTCTTTTCCTTTAGTCATCATTAGGGTTTTAAACCCTAAACTGAACTTTTTCCATTCAGTCAGCATTATGGTTTTAAACTCTAAACTGAACTTTTTCCATTCAGTCAACATTAGGGTTTTAAATCCTAAACTGAACTTTTTCCTTTAGTCAGCATTAGGGTTTTAAACCCTAAACTGAACTCTTTTCCTTTAGTCAGCATTAGGGTTTTAAACCCTAAACTGAACTTTTTCCATTCAGTTAGCATTAGGGTTTTAAACTCTAAACTGAACTTTTTCCTTCAGTCAGCATTAGGGTTTTAAACCCTAAACTGAACTCTTTCCTTCAGTCAGCATTAGGATTTTAAACCCTAAACTGAACTTTTTCCTTTAGTCAACAATAGGGTTTTACACCCTAAACTGAATTCTTTTCATTTAGTCAGCATTAGGGTTTTAAACCCTAAACTGAACTTTTTCCATTTAGTCAGCTTTAGGGTTTTAAACCCTAAACTGAACTTTTTCCATTCAGTCAGCATTAGGGTGTTAAACCCTAAACTGAACTCTTTCCTTTAGTCAGTATTAGGGTTTTAAACCCTAAACTGAACTTTTCCATTTAGTCAGCATTAGGGTTTTAAACCCTAAACTGAACTCTTTCCTTTGGTCAGCATTAGGGTTTTAAACCCTAAACTGAACTTTTTCCATTCAGTCAGTATTAGGGATTTAAACCTTAAACTGAACTTTTTCCACTCAGTCAGCATTAGGGTTTTAAACCCTAAACTGAACTTTTTCCACTCAGTCAGCATTAGGGTTTTAAACCCTAAACTGAACTCTTTCCATTCAGTCAGAATTAAGGTTTTAAAACCCTAAACTGAATTCTCCCCTTTAGTCAGCATTAGGGTTTTAAACCCTAAACTGAACTTTTTCCTTCAGTCAGCATTAAGGTTTTAAACCCTAAACTGAACTTTTTCCATTCAGTCAGCATTAAGGTTTTAAACCCTAAACTGAACTTTTTCCATTCAGTCAGCATTAGGGTTTTAAACCCTAAACTGAACTTTTTCCTTTAGTCAGCATTAGGGTTTTAAACCCTAAACTGAACTCTTTTCCTTTAGTCATCATTAGGGTTTTAAACCCTAAACTGAACTTTTTCCATTCAGTCAGCATTATGGTTTTAAACTCTAAACTGAACTTTTTCCATTCAGTCAACATTAGGGTTTTAAATCCTAAACTGAACTCTTTCCTTCAGTCAGCATTAGGGTTTTAAACCCTAAACTGAACTATTTCCATTCAGTCAGCATTAGGGTTTTAAACCCTAAACTGAACTTTTTCCTTTAGTCAGCATTAGGGTTTTAAACCCTAAACTGAACTCTTTTCCTTTAGTCAGCATTTGGGTTTTAAACTCTAAACTGAACTTTTTCCATTCAGTCAGTATTAGGGTTTTAAACCCTAAACTAAACTCTTTCCTTTAGTCAGCATTAGGTTTTTAAACCCTAAACTGAACTCTTTTCTTCAGTCAGCATTAGGATTTTAAACCCTAAACTGAACTTTTACCATTCAGTCAGCATTAGGGTTTTAAACCCTAAACTGAACTCTTCTCCTTTAGTCAGCATTAGGGTTTTAAACCCTAAACTGAACTTTTTCCATTCAGTCAGCATTAGGGTTTTAAACCCTAAACTCAACTCTTTCCTTTAGTCAGCATTAGGGTTTTAAACCCTAAACTAAACTCTTTCCTTCAGTCAGCATTAGGGTTTTAAACCCTAAATTGAACTTTTTCCATTCAGTCAGCATTAGGGTTTTAAACCCTAAACTGAACTCTTCCCTTTAGTCAGCATTTGGGTTTTAAACCCTAAACTGAACTCTTTCCTTTAGTCAGCATTAGGGTTTTAAACCCTAAACTGAACTCTTTCCTTCAGTCAGCATTAGGGTTTTAAACCCTAAACTGAACTTTTTCCATTCAGTCAGCATTAGGGTTTTAAACCCTAAACTGAACTTTTTCCATTTAGTCAGCATTAGGGTTTTAAACCCTAAACTGAACTCTTCCCTTTAGTCAGCATTAGGGTTTTAAACCCTAAACTGAACTCTTTTCATTTAAGTCAGCATTAGGGTTTTAAACCCTAAACTGAACTCTTTTCATTTAAGTCAGCATTAGGGTTTTAAACCCTAAACTGAACTCTTCCCTTTAGTCAACATTAGAGTTTTAAATCCTAAACTGAACTCTTTCCTTTAGTCAGCATTAGGGTTTTAAACCCTAAACTGAACTTCTTTCCTTCAGTCAGTATTAGGGTTTTAAACCCTAAACTGAACTTTTTCCATTTAGTCAGCATTAGGGATTTAAACCTTAAACTGAACTTTTTCCATTCAGTCAGTATTAGGGTTTTAAACCCAAAACTGAACTTTTTCCTTTAGTCAGCATTAGGGTTTTAAACCCTAAACTGAACTCTTTTCCTTTAGTCAGCATTAGGGGTTTAAACCCTAAACTGAACTTTTTCCATTCAGTCAGCATTAGGGTTTTAAACCCTAAACTGAACTCTTTCCTTTAGTCAGCATTAGGGTTTTAAACCCTAAACTGAACTCTTTCCTTCAGTCAGCATTAGGGTTTTAAACTCTAAACTGAACTTTTTCCATTCAGTCAACATTAGGGTTTTAAATCCTAAACTGATCTTTTTCCTTTAGTCAGCATTAGGGTTTTAAACCCTAAAGTGAACTCTTTTCCTTTAGTCAGCATTAGGGTTTTAAACCCTAAACTGAACTTTTTCCATTCAGTTAGCATTAGGGTTTTAAACTCTAAACTGAACTCTTTCCTTCAGTCAACATTAGGATTTTAAACCATAAACTGAACTCTTTCCTTCTGTCAGCATTAGGATTTTAGACCCTAAACTGAACTTTTTCCTTTAGTCAGCAATAGGGTTTTAGACCCTAAAATGAATTCTTTTCATTTAGTCAGCATTAGGGTTTTAAACCCTAAACTGAACTTTTTCCATTTAGTCAGCTTTAGGGTTTTAAACCCTAAACTGAACTTTTTCCATTCAGTCAGCATTAGGGTGTTAAACCCTAAACTGAACTCTTTCCTTTAGTCAGTATTAGGGTTTTAAACCCTAAACTGAACTTTTCCATTTTGTCAGCATAAGGGTTTTAAACCCTAAACTGAACTCTTTCCTTTGGTCAGCATTAGGGTTTTAAACCCTAAACTGAACTTTTTCCATTCAGTGAGTATTAGGGTTTTAAACCCTAAACTGAACTTTTTCCATTCAGTCAGTATTAGGGTTTTAAACCCTAAACTGAACTTTTTCCACTCAGTCAGCATTACGGTTTTAAACCCTAAACTGAACTTTTTCCACTCAGTCAGCATTAGGGTTTTAAACTCTAAACTGAACTCTTTCCTTCAGTCAATATTAGGGATTTAAACCCTAAACTGAACTCTTTCCTTCAGTCAGCATTAGGATTTTAAACTCTAAACTGAACTTTTTCCTTTAGTTAGCAATAGGGTTTTAAACCTTAAACTGAATTCTTTTCATTTAGTCAGCATTAGGGTTTTAAACCCTAAACTGAACTTTTTCCATTCAGTCAGCATTAGGGTTTTAAACCCTAAACTGAACTTTTTCCTTTAGTTAGCAATAGGGTTTTAAACCTTAAACTGAATTCTTTTCATTTAGTCAGCATTAGGGTTTTAAACCCTAAACTGAACTCTTTCCTTCAGTCAGCATTAGGGTTTTAAACCCTAAACTGAACTTTTTCCATTCAGTCAACATTAGGGTTTTAAATCTTAAACTGAACTTTTTCCTTTAGTCAGCATTAGGGTTTTAAACCCTAAACTGAACTCTTTTCCTTTAGTCAGCATCAGGGTTTTAAACCCTAAACTAAACTTTTTCCATTCAGTTAGCATTAGGGTTTTAAACTCTAAACTGAACTTTTTCCTTCAGTCAGCATTAGGATTTTAAACCCTAAACTGAACTCTTTCCTTCAGTCAGCATTAGGATTTTAAACCCTAAACTGAACTTTTTCCTTTAGTCAGCAATAGGGTTTTAGACCCTAAAATGAATTCTTTTCATTTAGTCAGCATTAGGGTTTTAAACCCTAAACTGAACTTTTTCCATTTAGTCAGCTTTAGGGTTTTAAACCCTAAACTGAACTTTTTCCATTCAGTCAGCATTAGGGTGTTAAACCCTAAACTGAACTCTTTCCTTTAGTCAGTATTAGGGTTTTAAACCCTAAACTGAACTTTTCCATTTTGTCAGCATTAGGGTTTTAAACCCTAAACTGAACTCTTTCCTTTGGTCAGCATTAGGGTTTTGAACCCTAAACTGAACTTTTTCCATTCAGTCAGTATTAGGGTTTTAAACCCTAAACTGAACTTTTTCCATTCAGTCAGTATTAGGGTTTTAAACCCTAAACTGAACTTTTTCCACTCAGTCAGCATTACGGTTTTAAACCCTAAACTGAACTTTTTCCACTCAGTCAGCATTAGGGTTTTAAACTCTAAACTGAACTCTTTCCTTCAGTCAATATTAGGGATTTAAACCCTAAACTGAACTCTTTCCTTCAGTCAGCATTAGGATTTTAAACTCTAAACTGAACTTTTTCCTTTAGTTAGCAATAGGGTTTTAAACCTTAAACTGAATTCTTTTCATTTAGTCAGCATTAGGGTTTTAAACCCTAAACTGAACTCTTTCCTTCAGTCAGCATTAGGATTTTAAACTCTAAACTGAACTTTTTCCTTTAGTTAGCAATAGGGTTTTAAACCCTAAACTGAATTCTTTTCATTTAGTCAGCATTAGGGTTTTAAACCCTAAACTGAACTTTTTCCATTCAGTCAGCATTAGGGTTTTAAACCCTAAACTGAACTTTTTCCTTTAGTCAGCATTAGGGTTTTAAACCCTAAACTGAACTCTTTTCCTT
Organism: Nicotiana tabacum; assembly: GCF_000715075.1. NCBI lineage: Eukaryota > Viridiplantae > Streptophyta > Magnoliopsida > Solanales > Solanaceae > Nicotiana > Nicotiana tabacum. Next base: position 40,101,299 of record NC_134097.1, on the reverse strand, counting down.
TAGTCAGCATTAGGGGTTTAAACCCTAAACTGAACTTTTTCCATTCAGTTAGCATTAGGGTTTTAAACCCTAAACTGAACTCTTTCATTTAGTCAGCATTAGGGTTTTAAACCCTAAACTGAACTCTTTCCTTCAGTCAGCATTAGGGTTTTAAACCCTAAACTGAACTTTTTCCATTCAGGTCAACATTAGGGTTTTAAATCCTAAACTGAACTTTTTCCTTTAGTCAGCATTAGGGTTTTAAACCCTAAACTGAACTCTTTTCCTTTAGTCAGCATTAGGGTTTTAAACCCTAAACTGAACTTTTTCCATTCAGTTAGCATTAGGGTTTTAAACTCTAAACTGAACTTTTTCCTTCAGTCAGCATTAGGGTTTTAAACCCTAAACTGAACTCTTTCCTTCAGTCAGCATTAGGATTTTAAACCCTAAACTGAACTTTTTCCTTTAGTCAGCAATAGGGTTTTAGACCCTAAAATGAATTCTTTTCATTTAGTCAGCATTAGGGTTTTAAACCCTAAACTGAACTTTTTCCATTTAGTCAGCTTTAGGGTTTTAAACCCTAAACTGAACTTTTTCCATTCAGTTAGCATTAGGGTGTTAAACCCTAAACTGAACTCTTTCCTTTAGTCAGTATTATGGTTTTAAACCCTAAACTGAACTTTTCCATTTAGTCAGCATTAGGGTTTTAAACCCTAAACTGAACTCTTTCCTTTGGTCAGCATTAGGGTTTTAAACCCTAAACTGAACTTTTTCCATTCAGTGAGTATTAGGGTTTTAAACCCTAAACTGAACTTTTTCCATTCAGTCAGTATTAGGGTTTTAAACCCTAAACTGAACTTTTTCCACTCAGTCAACATTAGGGTTTTAAACCCTAAACTGAACTTTTTCCACTCAGTCAACATTAGGGTTTTAAACCCTAAACTGAACTCTTTCCATTCAGTCAGTATTAGGGTTTTAAACCCTAAACTGAACTTTTCCATTCAGTCAGTATTAGGGCCCAACCCTAAACTGAACTTTTCCCTAGTAAGTCAGTGTTAGGGCCCCAACCCTAAACTGAACATTTCCCTAGTTAGTCAGTATTAGGGTTTCAACTCTAAACTGAACTTTTCCCCAGTTAGTCAGTATTAGGGTTTCAGCTCTAAACTGAACTTCTCCCCAGCTAGTCAGCATTAGGGCTCCAACCCTGAACTGAGCATTTTTACCTTTTGGCAATATTAGGGATCCAATCCCGAAGTTGCATTTTGTGGTCCAATCCCTTCATCAACTTTGTAAGCTTCCCGACAACTAACTCACGAAATTTTCCTAGTTGCACTGGGGCAGAAATTTCGTTCGTTTGTTTTTCCCCGCAGGTCTGACCTCAAGACACAAGGATGGAGACGACCCGCAAGATGAGTCTCAAATCAGAATAAAAGAAGAAAAAGACAAAAAGAAGATGTGCTGAGATATTCGGAAAGGCGAAGGGCGGATCGTTCAAAGGTTTGATCAAGGCCCCGAATTCTACCAACCCCGCCTTACTCTATCGCAGAAATAAATAGGCGCCTACAACTTGCAAGCATCAAGATTCGGATCGAAGTCTCCAAGCAAAATCAGCTAAGACCCAAGATCAAGTCGCAAAAGAATCATAAATAGGAATCTTGTAACTAACAGTTGACATGCATATAAGTATTCAGTTCAGTTTCAATTTTTCTTTGGTTGTAATAAGGCGGTCAGTAAAGCAGCGGTGACAACAACAACAGCAATAACAGCAAGCGTTGCAATCCCATCGTAGTCCCGGCTACCCAAAGTTTTCCCGAACTACATTGACCTGATTCCTGTTTAGCCCAGGATATGTAGGAAATCTTTGAAGCAAAGATTCGATCAGATCTTCCAAAACATGCTTCACACGGAGTTTCCGAACAAAGAGGGGCAGCTGTGAGCACGTGATTTTTGTTTTCGCGACAATCACTCCAAAAGAAACGAAAATAATAGCAATTGATCTTGCTGTACAATTTCTGGATTTTTACGTGGCATTTTGTTAATTATCTATGATTTTTGCCCATTTTTTTATTTTTTTTGAAACAAAACATAAAAAAAATGTGTGTCATGTTAGTTTGAACTGTAATCCGGTCAATAATGGAAAATCATAAAATATGCATTTTGTTGTCCTGATTGTTGCTTTGGTTGATTTTACTTACTTTAAATATTTTAATATGCGTGTAATAATTACATTAAGTGTTCATTAATGGTGTTTTAATTTTATTTAATTAGGCTTTGTGTTTAAGAAAAAATTAGAAATAAAAAGAAAGGGTGCAATTTGTTTTAAACAAATTTGGGCTAATTCCCCATTTCAAAATCTGAGGCCCAAACGAGCAGCCCAAGCCACCAGTCCAAACAGCCCATCTCCAGGCCACAAAAACGATGTAGTTTGACACCAAAACTACGTCGTTTCAATGCCAATCCATCTCGACTATCAAACCAAACTGATCCAACGGTCCAGATCTCTCACCCATAATCCCATTACCCGACCCATTACCCGAACCAACCCTGACCCTTGCTAAGCCAAACGACATCGTTTCGTTTAAGCCTTCAGATCCAAGCCGTTGATCCCGATTGATCCAACGGCTGAGATCAATCCACCCATTACATATATAAACTTTCCTATCATACCCTTCCCCCCTATCCAAGACCCCTGCCTTCGTCCTCATCCCTTTTCCCCACGAAACCCTAGCCGCCCCCTTTCCCTTCACCATTAATCCCGGCGGCATGGACGCCAGTGACTCCCACCTTAACACCAAAGGACCGCCTCACCACCCTGAACATGGATCTGTTAACCGCTTAGTTCGAATCATCCCCCAGGTTCTCGAATCTTCATTTGAATATTCGAGCAAAACTCGATTCACACCGATCTACCCCAGATTCATACCAGACACTCCCCTAACCTCCCTCGTGACCAAACCATGCTTGGTTTGGTCCGAATCTGACCAAGGAAACCCAAAACCCAAATCTGCCTCTAGGAACCCTAGGAATCCTCATGACCGGTCTGTGTCCGTTTGAGCCGAGTGATTAGGGTCTAATGGACCTTAATCGAAGTGTTCTCAGTTGAGAACACTTCGATTAAAGTCCGTTCAACCCCAAGAAAGATCTATTCAAATCCAAGACAAGGTTTTCTGATTTTTTCAAGTTTCGAGGTAATTTTTGTTTTCTTTATCAGTTCATTTTGTCTGAATGTCTGTTTATGTGGCCAAGAGTTTTGTTTAATTTGTGTCTTTAAAATTTTTATCAACTATTTTCGTCCACCTCTGTTCTGATCAAGTCTTTCTTTCGTTTACTGATAATGTGTGTGCGTGTGAACTGTATAGTCGATCGAATTTGAAATTGCTCGATTAATCAGTCCCCAAGGTCATCTGTGTTTTGACATTACAATTGGAACCCCTTGTTGATACTGTTGGATTTCTGATCTTTGGCTACGATTGTATGTGTTACAATTAGTATAGTCGAGTCGACATACGTCGTCGATTAGTTTCAGCTGCTAAATGATAACAATTTTATTCATATTGTTGGCTTTTCTGTTGAAGCTTTGTTTGGATGCAACTAGGAACTAAGTATAGCTGTTTGTGGTTGTTCAAATTGATTCCGAAACATTACAGTACTTAGTTTATAGTTGCAGTTCAGATTTTGGTTTAAAATTGATGGCATGTGCACTCTTGGGCAGCATGTGCACTGTGTTTCTTTAATAATTAGAGCAAATGGGACAGCATGTGCTGTCAGGGCATAGTCAGGCTGCCCATATCCTGTTTTAATTTAGAAATAATAAGCCTCATTCAAAGATATATCTGTCAGGGAATATCATAGGAAGGGTCTTATTTTAAGTAGTTGAGTGGAAAGAAAACAGATCACATGGGAGGGGTTCTGATTTGTCAAACAGGCTGTTAAAGGGCTGATGCTAGGTTTAAAAAAGGAGGAGAACTTCCATTAAAGGGGGAGGATTTTTGGGAGCAACTTAGACAGATTTGGAGACTGATTTTGGGAGGCAGACTGATTTTTTTAGACTGAAAATTAGACTGGATTTTGAGGGGGTTTAGAAAGCCTAGATACAAGGAAAGATACCACATAATAGGATATACAAACATACCTTGAGTGAGAAAAACACATATAGAAAAGAGCAAGAAATAGGAAATATACAGACAAAATCAGAAACTGTTTCTTCCTATTTGTTGTTTGGATTTCTTTTATTTTTTAATTTGTGGAATCAATACTGATTTTTCCAAGTCTTTAACTGAGTTTACTGGTTGGTTGATCTCATTGGTTCATCCTTGGATTTGGTCTGCCTGAGTTCTGATTCTACTCCCTGCTTGTTGCTGTCATTTTGCTACCTTTTCCCTCGTCTATAATTGCATCTTGCACTGAAACTTGTCCTGCTGCTATCTATCTGTTACTGCTGCTGTTTCGTTTGCACTGCTGCTCTACGGACTCTCCTGCTTCTTCATTGTAAGCATTTCCCAGGTACCATTTTGACCCCCACATTGTTGTAACTGATTGTAACAATGAAAAGCATGAATTGAAAGATCTGAAGGAATTATAATCATCTGCTGCTTTACTTATAGACTTTTGTTAAAGGTTGTTAAGTGGTGTAGATTTTAGTTTGTAGTTCAATAGAGAATATATTAGCAAGTTTGTATTTAATCGAAGCTTATGCTGATCTAAACCACGATATGTGATTCGTTTAATGATATACAGGATGTAACTATAATTCATGGAATATGCAACCATTAGTATGATTGTTAATTCAAACTCGTTCTTCAACATGTTTTGAATATGTAGGGTGGACGGTCCATTTCAATTTCGCAAAAATACAATACAGTTTTCGATTCTCGAGTTTCAGCTTCATTAGGCAGTTTACTGGATGAGTTTCAAATATCATTAGTCGCATCCTCTAATAAGTGGTTTTAATTAATCCTGTCTAAATGAGTTAAATTTAATTCAAGGAGCGCTTGTAGTAGTTGTAGCATTTCATCAATCTTGTATATAATTCTTCTATAAAATTAAAAGCATGTTTCATGAGGTATAACGTTTCTTCACCCTGTAAATAATTAATCAGACGATTAAAAAAAATCTGGATTTTGCCAAAGCATATAATTGAATTAGCATGCATCTTCTCTTCTATTTTTTTAGAGACAAACACATCAGAAATATAGTCGCTTTAGGATATTCCTTCTAAAATAATGAGACGAGTCTCGCCAAATTAGAAATGCAAATGGCGGGGCCCTCAACAATTAATCATAATAAATACTTAGAATTTGGGATGGACTTTTTAGTGGATTTCACTGCCTTCCCCAAAGATAATAATGTGTTAGACTCTTTAGGCGCGACTTAATTAAATTACATTCTTAAACTCGGGTGCACATTGATGTGACCCACATCCAAATCTCAACGGAGTCAAAATGTGTCGACAACCACGGGTGCATTGATTGTGACGTGGTTCGAGATGCATTTTCACGATGTTGCAATTCTATAAAAATAAATGATAATAATAAAAGCGGTTTAAACTTAATAAAAGCACGTAAGTCATAACATGTATTTAAATCAGATATTTAGCCATTATAACAATTTAAGCGACCGTGCTAGAACCACGGGATTCGAGGGTGCCTAACACCTTCCCTCGGGTCAACAGAATTCCTTACTTAGAATTTCTGGTTCGCAGACTTCATTTGGAAAAGTCGAAAATTTCCTCGATTTGGGATTCAAGATAAACCGGTGACTTGGGACACCAAAAGCCAAACCTTTCCCAAGTGGCGACTCTGAATTAAATAAATAATCCCATTTCGAATATTGTCACTTAAATTGGAAAAACTCCCTCGCGCATTAACCCTTCAGGGCGGGCGCGCAAAAAGGAGGTGTGACACTAATTATTTTTAAATAAAAACATTATTCTTTTGGCTATTTTTTAAAAAGTGGAGTTGGACCCGATGGGGGTTGCCTACATATCCCACACCCTTGTGAGAATCAAACTGGCGTAGTTCGGGCAGATAAAACAAACTTCTTTTGAAAACAAGACTCTTTTTTCCATTGGCAAATAAAACTATTTTTTCATAAACAAAACTCTTTTTTTTTTTTCATTTTCTCAAAAATTCGGCAGAATTTCGACACTATTTGGACATTGTTTTTTTTTCAAAACAGGCGATTAAATCTCTTTAACCCTCGTACCTCCATATCTCTTTCCTCAAATATTCAAAAGCCGGTCAGTATGCAAGTCCGAAGCAAACAAATGCACAAGCAGCAAGTAAGATGCATCAGGATGGTCTTTTGTCATTTTTGGTACACCTGTCCTAGACAGACCCAACCCCTGTGTTGAGCCTCCAAAGTCAAATGCACGTGATGCAAACAAACGTTCCTACTAGGGATCCGGCATGAAGCCGAGTTATTCTAGGTTCATAACCTGGGTATTTGTTCTAGACTGTATACCCGAGCGGACAACTCGAGTAGAGGAGGGGGCTACGTACCGGGAACCAAAAGGCCATCCGGCTTAGTAACTTGTCCGAGCCTCTTTCTTATTTCAAGGTATGACACTAACAGAATAGAGAGTCTCGACCAACGAGCACATCCCCGAAGATGAGAAGAGAAGGGCTTCGTAGCAGTTTATAAGCAGTTCAGATAATATCAAAGCAGTAAAAAGCATCACTTAGCACATTAGGCCCAAACATGTAAAAAATCAGATAAAACAAGCCGATTATAACAATTATTTAAAGCTCGAATTCTGAACCCTGAACCAGAGATTCTGGGTTCGTTCCCCAGCAGAATCGCCAGAGCTGTCACACCTCCCTTTTACATGCGCCCGCAGGGGCGTAAGGGAGTTTTTCCAATTAAAGGACAATCGAAACAGGATTGATTATTTAATTCAGAGTCGCCACTTGGGAGATTTATGGTGTCCCAAGTCACCGGTTGAATCCCGAATCGAGGAAAAGATTGACTCTGTATTACAGTCTGCAAACCAGAAATCCGGGTAAGGAATTCTGTTAACCCGGGAGAAGGTGTTAGGCATTCCCGAGTTTCGTGGTTCTAGCACGGTCGCTCAAATGTCATGTTCGGCTTATTTATCTGATTTTAATACATGTTGAACCTATGTGCACATTATAACTTTTTACCGCTTTTATTATTATTATTATTATTTTTAACGAGAATTGCAACGTTGTGAAAACACATCTCGAACCACGTCGCATCAATGCACCCGTGGTTATTGACACATTTCGACTCCGTTGAGATTTGGATTTGGGTCACATAAATGTGCACCCGAGTTTAAGAAAGTAAATTATTAAAAGCGCGTCTAAAATGACTAGCGCGTTATTATCTTTGAGGAGGGCCGTGAAATTCACTAAACGGCCTATCCCAAATTCTAAATATTTCATTTTAACCATTTATTAAGGGTCCCGCAATTTATGTATTTTTGTTTGGCGAGGCTCGTCTCATTTATTATTTAAAAGGCAAACCTAAAAGCGACTATGATTTGCTATTTTTATTTTGTCTCTAAAAAATAAAGAAAAGGCCCTAATTAATTATTACGTCAACAACCTTACTATGAGAAAGGTTGCCTCCAACATTGGGCCTATAAGGACGTTTCCAGCCCAAAGTACCCGGGGTTCGAGCCTGGACGGAAACATCACAACACGAATCTGGGCAGCCCAATCAGCTCCAAACGAATCATCTGATGGCCCAGACCCAAACAATACTTTATTTACATTATCAATATTGAACTAGTACTCGATTAACTTGGTATTTTAACTATTGGGATACGAAATTGAACTATAAGAAATCCGGAGCTATTTGAACTTGTTTTTACAATTATTGAAACGAATCAATGCTTAAGAACTGTCATAAAAAAAAATAAACTAACACTAACCACTTTAATGATTCATGATTTCCTAATAGAACTGCTGAAGGACACATTGAGACTAAAAATCATTCAAGCCTATTTTATAACTACTGAAATTAATCATTCAAGGTAGGCCTTTTAACTAAGGTTCTAAAAGAACTACTGAAATCAAGTCATACTATACAGCCGTAGTAAACCATGCAGGGAAATTTTGGCAGTCTACTACAATCCCTATACAACCTGATCATATTTAAATTACCTGAATGAAACAAAACAACCACTCCAGGTTTTATCTTATACTACGCTAAACGGATTCACCAAGGTCTTTAACACGAAATTAACTATGACTAGTCATGAACTACTCTGTCCAATGAATTTGGCTACAACCAGTACTCAACAGGTGCAAGAATCAGCTAACAAGGAATTAACTACAATTGGTGACTTAAGGTCCCCCCTCAATGACTGATTTATAGCTCTTTTAATAGGCATACCATTAGTTCTCAATCCACTAACATCTTATCTTTTCAATTCTTTTATTACCCCCATTACCCTAGTGCTTTTATTTTAATCATTAATGCCTATTTCAGTCCCTAAAATCAGCAAGTGCATTCCCCACTATTATATGTTCCTTGCCATTATTTAATTCAATTGGTATGGGCATGCTATATTTTAATCAATTCCTTTTAAGCCTCCACATACCATTATGTTTTGTTCCACACTAACACATTAGATTAATGGTTAATTAAGTACTTTACTGACAGCTCACTAGCAAGACCATTTGCCAAACTTTTAAACTCCCCACATTACCCTCCTGATATCTCTGAAATTACTATCTTATCCCAATTCCCCCTTCAATCGGTACCAACCCCAACAACTATAACCAATTCAACTCATCAAATTCAATCAGCAGTTCAAGCTAGAACTTAGATCAGATCAAATAGCATAAAAAATAAAAACCAATGAATCCGAACAAAAATCATATTGAACTACCAAGGTCAACTTTCAGACCATGATTGACACAGATACATGGGAATGACTAACTATATTCACAATTCTAAATTAAACTTAGGCAAAATGAATGATCACTGTAAACGTACTGAATCGACAAACAAACTGAACTCATATGCAAAAATGATGAACAATAAAGAAAAGGGAACCAAACATCACCCAAAATGAAGCAATTCAAACCAATAATAACATCAAACACTCATAGTTCTAAATTAATCTTAAACACAGAATGTAGGAACACTGAGGATATACTGAATGGAGCCCTGAGGCTGAGAACAAAACAATCGACACCAAACAACTTGATGAGAACTACTAAACTACAAACATGAACGGATTAATCGACGAAACTATTTATAACATATGTTAATCAACAGAAGAAAACTGGACCAAGAAAAAGGTCCGAAAGAGGAGGAAGAACTACTTGACAAAAATGACGAATTAATTAGTCGAAACAACAACAAAAGAAAAAGGAAAACAAAAGAAATACCTCGAAATTTCAGACCAAACTCAATCCGTTTCAGTGGACACTTCATCTTGAAATTTTTATGCCAAAACAAACCTTAATTGAGTGTTCTCGACTGAGAATACTCGACTAAAGTCAGTTAAAACCTCAAATTTTTAACTTCGTACACAGTCTGAAGTTTGGTTCCTTTAGGGTTTGCCTTCGATTTGAAATTCGAAAGGGTCTAACAAGATTCAGACAGAACTGGGGTGGGATTTGGGACGAGGGTAGATAGGTGGTTCAGTGGTGTAACTTTGGGGTCAAGCCGACGAACTAGGGTTATTGGGACTGATCTTCGATTGAAGATTCGAAGCGTATGGTACTGATTCAAAGAAAACTGATTCAGGATTTGGAAAGAGGACATCGTGGGGAGGCTGTGGTGTAATTTTGGGGCTGTTTGGACCACCGGATCCGCCGTGAGGCAATTTTCGGTGGGCAGAGGGCGGTGGTTGAAGGCGGATGGTGTTGGGCTTGTCTCTAGGTTAGAGACGAAGGCGAAGGGGGGGGGGTATGGCTTAGGGGGCGTAGGGTGAGGTTTTAGGAATATATAGTGGGGTGGGGATTTGATCTTGGCCGTTGGATCATTCACGATCAACGGCCTGGATTACTTCACTAATGAGAAACGATGTCGCTTGGTTTTGTGAGGGGATCGGGTTAGACCGGGTATAGGGAATGGGTCAAAAATGGGTTATGGGAGGGGTGATCTGGACCGTTCGATCAAAACAAATCAATGGCTTGGATTTATTGGCCAGATACGACGTCGTTTGGATATATCTGGAGACGGACTGGATTGGGCGGGTATTGGGCTGATTTTTTGGGTAAGAACTGGGCTGTGGCCAATTTGGCCCGGTCCGGTTCCCATTTTGTTTCTTTTTGTCCTTTTTATTTTATTTCCTAATTAATAAAACTAAAATTCTAAATTGATTTATAAACAAAATTAAAAATACTAATGAATTCCTAATAACAATTATCACACACAATACCAACTAAAATAAAATCACACAATTGGAGATTAAATGCAAAGTACATATTTTTGTGATTTTCATTCTCGCAAATCCAAATATTATTTAATTAATTCCTAATTTTAAAATTAAATCCTAAATGCACATGCAACACATATTTTTGTATCTTTCTTAATTAAAGTAAAAATAAACATGCACAGACAAGTACAAATAAATCATAAGCAACACAAAACTATTTTATTTTGAATTTTTGGGAGTAGTTCTTGTAGTGCAAAAATCACGTGCTCACACTGTATATTTTGATCTACCGTTGTGATCCATATATCATATCTTACTCATAATGCTACATTAACTCTTTTCTTATTTCCTGCTAACATTTATGTCTATCACTTTATTCTGAAAACTTGAACAAGACATTCTTTTACTTTTAGCTCCCGTTTGCTCCATCTAGTGGCTCTTCGGGTTGCTTAACGTTCTTTCTCTACTAGGGACGCGAGCCGCACGAAGGTAATATTTATCCCTTCAAGGCTTCCAGTGTCTCTCTTTATAGTACTCATATCTGGCTGTACTATTTAAGAATGTGCCATCTAGGTGTCTCATAAGGAGATCTATTATCACATTTGCAATATCATTCGGAAATGTCAACTAACGCAAACTATCAATTCACCATTTTGGGTTACTCTAACCCCAGCCGGATCCTGATATCCCGTCCTTTTCTTAATCTACACCTGTTAGCCCCCAATAGGGTATAACTGAGATGGGTGTGGCCAATTATACATACCTCTGTTACTATTGAGGGTAACTTACAATGCTTATATTTTTCTGTCGGAACTGTAATATTGATAATCTTTATTAACTAGGTGCCACATACCCTTCTTCACCTTGCTTCTTTTACTTGCAGAAACTTGTGTCTCCCTCCTTATTCCTTTTTACCGTAAGAGTGGATAAACATTCTTGCCATAGGGATTCTTATCAAGAAGCTTACACATCTTATTATACACATGATCTACTGAAGACCTCACATTTACTTATCATAAGCATGATATAAAGTCGAGTTCCTCTGACTCAACTCTTCCATAGCCACATCTCTTACCAACTATCTTTCTAGATGTAGGCATCACCGTATTATGAATAAGGTTGAGTTTAGGAAATTGGGTTTTTACCACTGAGCTCTACCACACAATCTAGAGTAGGAAGAAAGAGTGACAATCCTAAATTCCCCATTGCCTCCTGCTTATAAGTGTGGTGCATGACACACCCATAAACAACACTCTATTAGACACAGCTTGTAGATTCCCTAAGACAGAACTACTTTGATATCACTTTTGTCACGACCCAAACCGATGCGCCACGACGGGCACCCAGTACCTTACTCAACCGAGTACCAACATAACGTATATTTCATATCATTCTATCATAGGTAAATGAACCAGAGTAAACCATGAGGGAATACAAACTTATACATATGAAGTACGGGCCTATAAGACAAAAATAACCACTCGTGTACTGAACATGGGTCGACAAATCCATAAAATCATTTATGTACATGACATCTGTCTACAAGCCTCTAAGAATACATAATTTTCATAAAAGTCAGGAGAGAGTCTCCCCATACCAAACAATACATGTCTAAATCATACTAACCAAACAAGCAACTCCGAAGCAAATGGAGCGCACCAACATCTTCAACTGAGCTGATAGACTACTTGGAGGGCTCTCGACCTATCTATCGGGACCTGCGGGCATGAAACGCAATTTCCCCAAGCAAAAGGGACGTCAGTACGAATAATGTACCGAGTATGTAAGGCACATAAATAAGTACATAAAAGACATGGAAGAAATATAGAGTAAATGACTCAACCTGTAAGTCTGGATAACTCTGTAAATTATGAAATACTTATAGTGTCATGCATATGCATATGAATGTCATGTCGTGCATAGGTACATGTTTCATAACATCATCAACCTCTGAGGGCATCCCATCATATCATCTCGGCAATTGTGGGCAAAATCATCAACATATACCAGCTGATCAGGTGGTGGTACGTATATAATGCCGTAACCTTTTTCCATATCCCATATACATATAAATACATATATACACGTATATAACACCATCTGGTCATGGGTCAAAGTACATGAATGCCATGCATGAGAAGTACATCAATAAAATCTTTTGCAGTGTTGTAAAACCATTATGCTTCGAACTAATATCATAAAATCAATTTACGTATTTTCTGAGACCCATGAACAGATGTTAGAATAATATGACACATGGGAATTCCAGAATGTAGGCATCTCTAATACTTCTATGAATAGAGTCATTTATGGAAATTGTGCATTTGCTCGTTTCGTTTGTATCATACGGATCATGCCAAAAGGAAGAAAGGATAGCCATAATATACATAGAGTAGGGAAAAATCCGTATACTATTCTTGGAAAAGGTTGTACCGTACTCTTTTAGAACCGCAAAATTTTACGTTGCTGCAATTCTAACAATTCTCGTTGGAATTTTTTGGTTGCAAAAAGTTTGGTTGAAATCTTATAAGAATTGCTTGAAAGAATCAAGTTGTCAAGGTAATGTTTTAGAATCTCATTGTAAAGTTTTGGTAAGGAATTTTATAGGAATATGATGTAGTTTTTTGATAATAAAAATGTTGTTTTTGTTATTCAAAATCCAAGAACTTTGCTGACGCTTTCCTTGTGATTGTAGAGGTTTGAAATGGTTTTAGATAGTCTTTTTATGTCCTTGGGTGTGGGTCCCACTTATGTGGCGACTAAGCCACCATTCTTTTATCATTTTCCACCTTATAACACAAATTTAAGAGTCATCAAATGTACTTTGACGTGTTACCACATTGGGAGATTTAACTCCTTATCCAAAATGTCTTAATTTACTCAATTAGCTTAGTTACATAATTAATCTCCCACCAAAAATCCATAATTACCCAATTATCCACATAATTAAGAATTATCTCAAATTACTTAAAATACTACTCACTTTAAATACACCTTATACACCTTATTATCATGGTCATGTGGTACCTTGTATGAAACTAGTCCATAAATATCAGATATTTTATCTCGAGCTATATTTTATCCCAACATGTCAAACTTGGATGAAAAATCATTTTCTTTGACTTGCTTCCCCTTTCACCTTCACGAATTTACTCATCACTTGCTTGAAATAGCATAATGCTTAGAATCTCCAAATAATATTGTCCTTGAACCGAGGTCAATTATCTTACGACAATTTCACATATAATACTACATGGTGTAACATCGTCGTAATATAATACTACAAAGCGTAACATCATCGTAATGTAATACTGCAAGGCGTAACATCATCGTAATATAATACTGCAGGATGTAACATCATCGTAATATAATACTCCGGGATGTAATATCGATGTAATATTGCAAGACGTAACATATTCTCTCCCCCAAACTTATGTTTTTGCCAATAGTTTCTCAAGAATTCTAAGGAAATATCGGGTGCTAAGAAGGGGTCATTACAAAATGGGTGAAGGTTTGTAACGTGGTTATTGAAAGAAAAAGGGCTTCGGTTCAAAGGGGTTGACTAGGGATATCACATTGGTAGGCCATGGAAGATTTTAAAATTCAAATTGGATCAAGGAGAGCCTACGATCATTTCTCAAGCCAAGCTACACTTAGAATTTCGCCTGGAAAAATATTCAAGGCAAGTTCTAGTCCATTCGTACGGGTACTTGGACTTGTAACTAAACATCTCACCTATCACGCTTCTGGATTGCTAAAGAGAACAGAGTCGAGGTCCCACAACAACCTCAGCTAAGATTGATAATAAAAAATGGCTCAATTTGAACTACTCAATGATTGCTTAAGTCAACACAAGAGTCAAAAGAGTCACAACTAGAGCTATTTTCTTTCAACAACTTGTTTTAACCATACGATCATAGGTAAATGTGTTGGTACCAAGTGAATCATGCTTGATACTCCTTTTATTCATTACTACTATATTTACCAAAACATAAAAGAAAACGGACTCAATCCCTTAAGAAGGTTGTCACGCCATCCATCGTTGAGAAGAGCCACCCGGTTCACACATAATGCACCTTTGGAAAGAACCGTGACATTAAGAAAACCAAAGGCTCATTGTTCACTCAAAACACAAAAATAAGCTAGCAAATTAAAAAGAAACTACTCTGTAAATAAGAAGTTATACTACTAAGGAAAAGCAAACTAAAGAAACTATGAAATAAACTACAGAAAGCGAGATAAATAAATTACAAGCCGAAGTCAAATGAATATATACATAAGGGAGAAGAATATATACATAAACGAAATGAATATTTATATCAAATGGAGAGAATATATACATATCAAAGGAAAATAAAGATGAAATAAAAATAGTATCAGAGTTATTACAGTCCAAATGTCAAATAATCAAATAGACCACCCCCAAATGAAAATAAGCATTGTCCCCAATGCTTAACAAAAATAAGAACAGGGAAAGGGTAGAGAGTTAAGAGAACTCCCTATGTGGTCTCAGTCTGTATAGGATCATCAGTAACCTCAACCGCAAGCTGTATCGCATCATCACCGGGCTGGGGGACAACTGGGTTGCTGAGCATCTAAATCATCTCCTCAGCAGTATGGGAAGTGGCAACCGACTCCTCAGACTGGCCGGTTGCTGCCTCTAGTACTTCCTGTGCTGCTGGGTCTGAGGGCTCTATAAGCAGGTCCAGTGGCAGATCTCTAGCAGATGCAATCTTGGTGACCTCCTTTCTCAACTTGTCCATGGACCTCTTCGATGCTTGAGACTTCTTCATCTTTTTGACTTGCTTGCTCGAGTCCTCAATGACCTTCCCATGCAATAACACTGGATATAGCAGTTATTTTGTAGTAGCTTCCTGCATCCAGTTGTTGAGACTCGCCAATGTCTGGGAGACTCGCAGCGCAATCTGAGGTATGTAGATAAAGCCGACACTAGCAATGGTACTGAAAGTTTATAAAAATTAGGTGGTCCAGCAGATGAAGATGGTGGCACGGGTGCTGCCCGGTGGAAGTACTAGTTGTTGTGGAAGGATCGACAGCTGAATTAGTAACCACTGCCGCTGGCTCTTCAGACTGGCCAGTGGAGGTAGTAGCTTTTCTCTTGAATTTAGGGTGGTCAGCTCCTTGAAGGTGGTACTAGGAGAAAGGCTTCTTGGCCTTGACATCTGTATCATAATGCTTCGACTCCACCCCTTGATCCTTGAAGTATTCAGTAAGGAAGTTCGGGTATGGATTGGATCCTTCACCCTTCTGGACAGTTAGAGTGATGTTGGTGGACATGATGGCACCGACATTTACCGGATACCTACCATAATCGAGGCCACCAAAACTGCACGAGGAAGTGGGAGCATGTTTTCATTGAGTCATGGGTTAATACGGCTACACACGAACGTTTTCCACCCTTTTGTTTCAAAGTTTAGGGTGGCCCAGAAAATTGGAACCCCTACTGTGAGCCACGGAGGTGTTGACCCTGGGATTGCCAGAATCTCAGCTAACCACAAACGAGATGAATCACCCATGGCTAGCCTCAAAGTATTGCACTGCTTCCACTTCTTCAAACCTCACATATTTGTAGTGCACTTGAGTCAAAGCGGATCTTCAGATTCTACACTTTTGTCACCTTCGTTCCCAGTTTGATGTGAGCAACATTTGGGCAGAACTTCTTGACCAGGTACTCATTTGCATCTAGGACTTTGTTGGCGAACCATTTTCAACCTTTCCGCTCTTGGAATTGCCTAAGGACAGTGGGGGGGGGGGTGTTTGTGCAAATACTTCACTAAAAATTGTCGCTCAAGAGTGAGCGACCTCTGTGGCTACCATTCCCTAAACTTCGCTAAGGCATTGGCGCTGACAAATCTGTCCTCCCAAATATTCAGCCTCCTTGATCTTTCCAACCCTGGCACTGTAGTATCGTCCCCTGTACCATTATCTGGAACATCATCATCATTTAAAATTATTGGAGCAGGGGGAGCATGTAAGGAAAAGGGCTCAGAGTCTTGGCTTCCCTTTTTCAAAGCTTCCGAAGAACTGGCAGCTGATGTGGACTTATCCACCAAATGGAATCCCTCTGGGATTTGGTGTGATAAGGCTTCCGGTTGTGCTTGCACCGAATGACCCTCGGAAACTTCCCTATATGGGATGTAATCACTGGTTTTCGAGGTATTAGGGGTTCTATTTGCTGTTGCTTTCTTTCTTATAACCTTTTGGATTGCTAGAGGGAGATTGCTTTTGCCTCGAATCCGGCCTCGAGAGGATTCTGCCCTCCCTTTTGACATATCTCCTTTGCCTCATGAGCGAACCATTGTATGCAACACATAAGAACTAGAAATAAGTTACAATTGAAGCTCATAATGTGTACATAAGCATGATTGAAAGTTGCAGCAAACATTCTCATAAGGGGCAGTGCGGACCGCACAAAGGTGAGTGCGGCCGCAGACTGCCCAGTGCGGACGCATAACCAAAAGTGCAGACCGCACAATTTTGAGTGCGGCCACACAACCCTAGGTTCAGAGTACTAGGATCTCTGATGTTTCATCAATGCGGACCGCACAAAAATGAGTGCAGCCACACAAGTCCATTGCGGACAACACATTTTTGAGTGCGCCACACAAGTAAAACACACCATTTTACTAACTCAAAGGGTTGCAGACTGCACAAAACTGAGTGCGGCTGATAGCCTCTACTGCGGCCGCACAAAAATGTGTGTGGCCGCATAATTCAAACTTCACGGGCACTGTCCTAGGTTTTATGCAATTTTTGTTCTCAAATCGTCAAGGTTTTAGCAATCAAACATCATTAGCTACTTACCCAGACCCCAATTAACGTTTAAGAAGCTACCCACATGATTCTAAGCAAAAACAACTAAGCATTGACATTTTTAGGCATGGAAGTAACCCTAAATCTAAGAACAAAAGCAAACAAAAAATGAAGAATTTAATGAAGAAATTAACATACTAGTAATGAAGATGCAGTGATGAAATGAGGGAAAAATTTGAGAGGAATGGGAAAATTTACTGTGCAGGCTTGGCTTTAGGGCTCAGAAGATCGAAAAGTCTAAAAAGATGCAAGAAGTCCTATTTATACTTTTACTCGTGGGACCTAGTTTTTTACTTGAGTGCGGCCGTATAATATTGATGCGGTCCGCACTCCTTACCTGCCCTTGAGAAGTCGCGTTGTGGACCGCACAAAAATGACTGTGGCCGCAGCATTAGTGTGAACCACACAAAAATGTGTGTGGCCGCAATTCCTTAAGCATTTTTGACATGCCAACTTCAGAGACCATGCATTGTAACACTTAGATAAATTTTTCATGCATAGTCCCAACAATGCATACGCATTCCTACATACACTTCAAAACTAGTTAGCATAAAACAAAACCTGTCTAATCTAAAGATAAAAAAGGAAAGAAAGAAAAAGACATGGGTTGCCTCCCAAGAAGTGCTTGATTTAACATCGCGGCACGAAGCATATTACCAATCACATAAAATGAAGAACCGCCATAATGTGGCCATCATCAACCTTGCCAAGATAATGTTTAACCCAGTGCACATTGACTCTAAAAACCTCATCATTCTTATTTTTCAAATCTAGAGCTCCAAAGGGGGTTACATTCACTACTTCAAAGGGCCCACTCCATTTTGATTTTAACTTTCCCAAAAACATCCTTAACCGGGAATTGAACAATAGCACCAGATCACCTTCTTTGAAATCCTTGTTGTGTATATACTTGTTATGGAAGTACTTCATCATCTCCTTGTAAAGGGACGAACTTGTGTAGGCATGATACCGGAATTCATCAAGCTCATTCAAATGTGCCACTCTTAGGTTTGTAGCGACATCCCACTCAAGGTTCAACTTTTTCAATGCCCACATGGCCTTATGCTCAAGTTCTACCGGAAGATGACATGCCTTCCCAAACAACAATCGATATGGAGACATCCCAATCAACGTCTTGTAGGCTGACATAAAAGACCAAAGAGCATCATCAAGTTTTCTTGATCAATCCGTTCAGCTGTCATTCATAGTCTTTGACAAAATACTCTTGATTTCCCGGTTGGAGACTTCAACCTGTCCGCTTGCTTGAGGATCGTAGGTGTTACATCTCACGTTTTCATATGTTAAAAGTTTTGTCTTCAGTTAATTGACGTAGACTCGGGGATGTGATTATCTTGAGGTTAATATACTTATGCTATTTATAACAAACGATAAGTAAGTGTTATGAAGGATAAAGGGTACACAAATTAAAGAAACGAGTTTTGTTAAAGGTTGCTGATTTGGGATAAAATACGGGTCGAGCAATAATACCCGATATTTATGCACTAGTACCATACAAAGTACCATATGACCATGATAGTATGATGTATAAAGTATATTAAAAATGAGTAGTATTTTTAGGTAATTTGAGATAATTCTTAATTATGCGGGTAATTAGTTAATTATCGGGCAACAGAACATTACCTAATTACCTAATAAATGGATAAAGATTAATAATTCCCAACCCACCCCTACAAAAATGTAGCAGTTGGCCACAATCTAAAGCAAATGACTCCTTAGTCAATTTGATAGGTGGCAACCAAGTTAGCAAAAAAAGGACACTTCATTCCTTATGATTGTTATACAATTCCTACCATCAGAACATTAGGAACTTTTACAACTCAAAGACATTAGCATTCTTGCAATCCAAAATGTTAGCCATTTTCAAACCTTTCAACAAAGCTTCATTTCTCATGTATTGAAAATAAAGTCACAATCAGAACGTTAGAAACATTTACAATTCAAGCTCCTACAAGACATTAAAAACAAGATTTCCTGCAATTAACTTTTCCTACAAAGAATATTATACGGATTTTTCCCTACTCAGGTATGTTAAGGTCATTCCTTCTTTTTTTTTTGGCATGATCCAAATTATACGGAAAAAATGAACAAATGCATAACTTTCATAAATTACTCTATTCGTAGAAATGCTAGAGATGTGTATATTCTTATTCTCCCATAAGTCTTATTATTCTATCGTCTGTTCATGGGTTTCAGAAAAATACGTATTGGATAAAGTTTATCCGAAAGGCATATTGAGTTTTATGGCATTCCGAGAAAATCTTATTAACGTATTTCTTATGCATTTCATGCATTTATACATGTACATTGACCCATGACCAGATGGCATTATATACGCGTATATATGTATATTATATTTATATGGGATACGGGAAAAAAGTTACGATGTTATATACGCACCACTAGCTAATCAGTTGGTATATGTTGGTGATGTTACCCACAATAGCCGAGACGATATGATGGATTCCCTCAGAGGCTTGATGATGTTATGTACACCTATACCTATGCATTGTCGCGCCCTCTTTATTCCTTCATGGAATCGGGTTTATGACATTTTTGGTTATGAGACAACTCTCCCCTTTTGGGAAGGGGTTTTGTATTTTAGAGAATCTCCACCTAACGATTTAAAGGTGCGTTAGGGCACCTATAGGGTTCATCTATAACTACATTTGGTAACCAGAATAGGGTAAGGGCTTGAAATTATCCTAAAGGGAAGATGTTAGGCACCCCTCAGGATCCACTAGTGTGGTTCCCGGTCAAACAGTTTTTGTGAATTTGTACAATTAGCAAATAAACAAGTAGGGCTCAAATAGTAGGGGATTTAAGATTAAATGCACAAGTGTTTGAAAAACAATTAGTGAAAAGCGAGATCTTGAAAAGAGTTACAATCTAAGCACATACAGGAATGTAAAAGGGGGTGTCCTAGGGTTGCTTATAATATGGATCACATCGATGCAATGTCCAGTATGACACTCCTCAAAGAGGGGTTACACATGGTATTAACGCACTGGTCATCATATCCATATCTACCCTTTCCCACTCCGTGAAGGTAATTAAAGTGAGGGTTTGTCTCGAAACCTATTGCATGCTGTTACCCATCCCTTCCTATCAGTCCCGGAGGAATTTAGGACTCCTATCTTAAGGGGGGGGGTTCTAGGTAGACCCTCAATTTTAAAGGCAAAATACTAGGCGACAAATAAGAACACATAGGACTGCATTTAGGGGGGAAAACACAGAAAACAAATAGAAGGCTCAGATATACCTCCACAAGTAATGCACATAGACATCATGACTCATGCACAATTAAGGTCTAAATTCAGATCCTATACATGGTATCTAAGTGACAACAGCAGAATCAGATTTATTACATGACTCAAAAAAGAAGTCTGAATCAGGCTTGCCTACTGACTTTTAATAGTTGATAATTAAGCAACATACATAAAGAAGCATGTTTCCAGTTTTGACATATTTAGCACCTAAGGCTTGCCTAGGTGTAAAACAGTGTTCCGGTTATCACGGCTACTTAGAGAAGACTATTGAAAATATGTTGTTCTAAATGTTCAGAATTCCTTAATTACCTATTTCTAAATAATTAAACTAGAGATGCCTAAGCGGATGTGAATGCAATTCTAAATGCATGATATCTAATGCACAAAAATGCAGGATAATATATATGCATGACCTGAGCAAGATTTCTAAATGCATAAGTATTACATACTTTCAAAATATGCAGAAGATAGGGAAATGACCTGTTTATTAGCGTTGTTGTTATCCTAAGGCATGATCTCTAAGTGTACATGGCAGCGCATAACATAATGGCAAAGTGCTAGTTATTAGCATATTTTAACACATGATTTTATAAGGATGCACATGCTAAATCAATAAACATAGGACCTAAGAGCATGATTTCTTATGCATGTATGAATCCTAAGGACCTCAAGGGATCCCGGGTAGTGCTCACACCTAGATTTCATAGCCAAGACAGAGTAAGTATAGTATGGAAAGGCCAACTTTCATGTGTCCAAGTTCTGAGGGAGCTCAAAGGTCTCAAGGCAAGGCTCACACAAAAGGGGTAGAACTTAGTGGTCTAAGAGTAGAGTGAGAGTGCTTATCATAGATTTAAAAGAGTTGAGTTGGAAACAACTTTGACTAAGATTAGTTTGAAATAAGTTTGCAAAACAACAGAAGAGTTGCCTAGGGAAAACAATTTTGAAAGGAATAGGAGCAACAACCACTTGTAACAAATTAGCACACACATCCTCATTTCAACACTCACAAGTAGGGAAGTAAGGGGTTGAGGACATAGGGAGCCCAAATCAGAAACATGTAAACATGGATGAGAAGAGAAACATATAGACCAGCAAGTATAAAGAACAGGTAGCAATGGATTCTTACCCAGAATACAAAAACTACTACTTCAAAGTGTTAACAAGAGAGTCATGCTCGAAATTAGAATAGTAATAAGACATAGAGACAGGGTATGGGAGTGGTCATGTTTAGGACAGGGGTTTATTACACATAATTAGTCATGCCACTTAGTGTTAACCAGGCACTAACATGGCATACTAGTTGAGGGGAATAAACAAGAGCCCAAATAAACATGCCGGTTACACTTGAACAAGAGAGGGCAGAACATAAGCATGCTGAATAAAGCAGTAAACAAGAAGGGCAATTAAACACATGAGCCATTAAGTCAATGCAGGAAAAGACATGGGTTAACAGACATGGAGCACATAGAGTTGAGTTTCAGAATTGAACTAGGAACATACCAGTTAAGGAAGTAAAGTGCAGAAAAGTAAAGCAAGTAGAATTCCACAGTCTAGCCTTGGCTTTCAGCCGGCTAGCCAAGCAATCAGCACAAGTAGCAGAGAAAGAAGATAGAGTTTGGGTGTGTGTGTGTTTTCTGAACTATTTTTCATATGTTAGGAGGTAAAACAAGAGTGTATATATAGCACTTTAAGAGTTGAACAGAATAAGGTAAAGGAATCACCATTCAGTCAATTAAGGAAATCATAGGATCACAAAAACCAATCACATAAAGGAGTTCAGAATAGACCCCTTAATTAGGGGTAATTGATCAAATGGTAATAACAAGGGTCTAATTAAGGAAAGAATCTCAATCATACCATGTAAAGGAATTAGTAAGAATCCACAATTATACGGGCAATCAAATAAGGTCAGTATGACCAATTATGGTCATAAACAAGGAAACATCTGAGATTTATGCATATGGATCTCTAACACAGTAAATCAACAAGCCAAAACTTTTAAAATAACAATGATTTCCAGAAAGAAATACTCAACTTCCATAAACAAAAACTTAGGCTAAGTAAAACCTCACAAAGATACAAAAATTAGACGGAGAAATAGATTCGAACCCTAATAAAGATTAATTAGGGAAAATCCACAAAAAAAATAGGGAAAATTTTTAAGTCCAAAGATAGAGTAAACTAACACGACGGGTATCACAAAAACACCCAAAATTGAAGCAAAGATTGAAGGAACAACATAGAATCAACTAGGGTTTCATATTCTTGCACAAATCAGTCACGAAGACGAAAGGATAATTAATTAAACACTTATAAGTCAGAAAAACCCTTTGAAAACAACTTGGGGTGAACCCTAGTTTAAAAATTCGAAATAGTTAGTTAAAACAGGAGGGTTTTTAAAGGAAAATGCTTAATAATACTCGAATCACCTCAGATCTAGAAAGATCTGAGAAAGATCTGAGAAGAATCGAACAATATCGAATCTAGGATTTTTGGAAAATAGTAGAGATGAAGAAAAATCGGTTAAAAACTCATGGATATACCTAGATCTAAGACATATCTAAAAGAAAAGTGAAAAATCTCAAGAGTTAGGGTTTCAGATAACCCAGAGAAGACAAAAGGGCCTTAAAATGTTACCGATCTTAGCCGGAAAAGTCATAGATCTTACTGGAACAACCATGGATGGCCGGGAAATGGCACGAAAGACCATGGATAGGAGTTGAACTACTACAGGTTCACCTGAGGACCTCAGGGTAGTGTCAAACCAGCATGGGGTGAAGTAGAGGCCAAGATATGATGAGAGGCCATGGTTTCCAGCGAGGGAGATGGCCGGAGAAGGGTGGACAGTGATTAGGGTTTGAGGGTGTCTGAGAGAGAATATAGGAGGAGAAAATTCAGAGGTGGCTCAAATGAAAGAATGGGGTAGGGTTTGGGGGTCATTTGATTAATTATGGAAGGGAATAACGTGGACCGTTGATTTGGGAGATCAATGGTCGAGATTCAAAAGGGTAGGTGGGTTCCGGGTTTGTTATGGGTTAGTAGGGTGTGGGTTGGATTTTTTATTATAAAATTGGGCTGGGAATTTGGGGTCCGATTTGGCTATAATTGAAAGCCAATTTGGCTATAATTTAAATAGCATGTTTTTCCCTATTTGATTTATAAGAAATAATAGATAGTTTCTAAAAAAATAATTTAAAAATCTAAAATTATTTATAATACATAATTAGTAATTTAAAAAAATAGGATCAAATTTTATGCATATAAAACATAATTAAACCTATAAAAGGGCTGATATTGTAATTATATGCAATTTAGCTTTAAAAATACTAAATATAATTATAAAAATATTTAAAATTTACACTAGCCATATTTTGGCATAAATTTAAAAATTCAATAGATGAATTATCAAAACAATAATTTTGGAAATAATTATTGGGGATTTTATGGATAAAAAGGGAGAAAATAAATCAATTTAAAACCTTAAAATTATGGGAAAAATATAAAAACTTTGGACATGCTTATATATGTATATATATGCTATTTTGAAGTATTTTGCTTATTTAAAAATATATAGGGAAAAATTGGGTATCAACAACTGCCCCTCTTTACCCGAGAAGAATAAAAGAGTTTCCGAGTATAGAAATGATGGCCAATTTTGACCGAGCGAAACAGTTTGAAGAGGTTAGGCCGCACCCTGGCTTCTGAGCTACCTACATATCCCTAGTTTCACAGGAATCAGGTCGTATGTAGTTCCGGATTCATCAGCGGAGTATACCAATGAAGCGATTTTAAGAACGGACGTAACATCTAGGGATGGGTGAGTGGACGGTTTACAGAAATGGTTAGGTTTGTTATGGCTGAGGGAACTGGAGTGGGATCGCTCCTGGTGGGATAGCCATTGCTAGCCGGCTTACCTGCAAATAAGCAATATGAGCACATATTGTGTGTAAATTTAAACATGATGCAGATTCCCGTTGGACCATGAATGTTATCTTCAGACGATGAGGATGACGTCCTTAGACCATAATGTCCTAGGCCATGAAACGTATGATAAAGGATTCGCATGTCCATGAAATAATGTTCTCGGGCTATGAGGATGGTGCCTCTGAACCATGACGCCTTTGAATAATGATATGCAAAAGATTGAAAGGGATCCTTAGGCCATGACATGGTGTTCTCGGGCTATGAAGATGGTGCCTCCGAACCATGAAGCCTTTGAATAATGATATGCAAAATATTGAAAGGGATCCTTAGGCCATGACATGGTGTTCTCGGGCTTTATAGATGGTGCCTCCGAACGATGACGCCTTTGGATGAGTTAGCGATATTTCAGCCCATGAAGGATGCAGTAGTATTATGCGGACAAGACAGAGCTTAGTTTTGCGAATTGACGGGCAGAGCTTAGCCTGTAAGAAAAGAGAGATAAATAAAGCTTGGGATAGTACTTAGTTTCGAAGAAATATTAGAGGCCGAGCTTAGCCTCGAAAGGCAGAAAAGTAGCCTTATGAAAAGATGCGAATGCAGGTGGAGGTAGAGCTTAACCTCGGAAGGCAGAATGGTAGCCTTATGTAGATGGGAAGGCAGAATAGTAGCCTTATGCAATGCAAATGCAGATGGAGACAACGTTTAGTCTCGGAAGGCAGAATGGTAGCCTTATGCAAGTTGGAAGGCAGAATGGTAGCCTTATGCAATGCGGATGCAAATGGAGACACCATTTAGTCTCGAAAGGCAGAATGGTAGCCTTATTCAATGCGGATGCAGATGGAGACATCGTTTAGTCTCGTAAGGCAGAATGGTAGCCTTATGCAAGTTGAAAGGCAGAATGATAGCCTTATGCAATGCGGATGCAGATGGAGACTACATTTAGTCTCGGAAGGCAGAATGGTAGCCTTATGCAAGTTGGAAGGCAGAATAGTAGCCTTATGCCATGCGGATGCAGATGGAGACAACGTTAGTCTTAGAAGGTAGAATGGTAGCCTTATACAAGAAACAAAAATAACAAATGACTGTGGAGCTTTTCTTAGCTGATAGCAGATTGCCGAGTTGTGATTACTGGGAGCATTGTGACTACGGAGCATTACTGGTGTGTGCTGATAGAAAATGTTGGCAAGTTCAACAGTTTTGAGAGTCGTGTTCTTGAACAATGTTTGTCCCATGGGCGTACAGTATGTTTAAGGGATTACGCAATCCTAGTTCCTACATTCAAAGAAAAATCGTGAGTTTTGTAAGGGGGAAGGTTAGTTCGTATACCCTCTATCTTTGCTTGACTCGTTCGGCTTTGATTTGGTGATACCGTCAGTATTATTGGGGTAGAGTTCCTAAACTAAGCAGTTTCAATAATAAACATGCATGCTTTTTTAAAAGTATGACATATGTGTATAATTAAAAAAAGCTTTTAGATGAACCGACAACTGTGATATATCTTAGGACATTGCAACCTCTCCTACTATGGAATTTTGAGGGCCCTCCTCAAAAATTCTACCCCAGTTTGATGGGTTGACATTTCCGACTATTGCTCATACGACGATCGGCTAAAATTACTTCGGAATTTTGAGGGTCCTCCTCAAAATTTTGCCCCAATTTTCGATTGCGGGGAGGGGGGGAATGAAAATTTTATTGAATTGTGACCGAACCCCTAGGGCTGCCTACGTATCCCCTCTTAAACGGGAATCAGGTCAGGCGTAGTTCAATTTACATTATATAAGGAACATAAAGATTACACATAGTAACTATTAACTACATCTGAATTGATCGGCTTTGGCCAGACTTCCCCGTCCATTTCTGCAAGTATAAGGGCTCC
Organism: Nicotiana tabacum; assembly: GCF_000715075.1. Classification (NCBI taxonomy): domain Eukaryota; kingdom Viridiplantae; phylum Streptophyta; class Magnoliopsida; order Solanales; family Solanaceae; genus Nicotiana; species Nicotiana tabacum. The sequence continues at coordinate 40,075,042 of NC_134097.1, read as the reverse complement.
TCCTGTCAAAACCCGGTGAACCATGTATGGACCCTGCCAGTTGGGAGAGAACTTCCCTTTGGCTTCATATTGATGCGGAAAATTTTCTTCAACAGCAACTGTCCCGGTGTGAACTATCTTGTCTTGACTCTTTTGTTGAAGGCTCTGGACATTCTATTCTGATAGAGTTGACCATGGCAGACTGCATTCATTCTCTGTCCATCTATAAGGGCTAGTTGCTCATAATGACTTTTCACCCACTCCACGTCGTCGAGCTCAGCTTCTTGTATGATATTTAGGGAAGGAATTTCTACCTCAGCGGGAATGACAACCTATGTACCGTAAACCAGCATATAAGGGGTTGCCCCGATTGATGTGCGGATTGTGGTGTGATATCCCAATAGAGCAAATGATAACTTCTCATGCAATTATCTGTGATTTCTTATCATTTTCCTCAATATCTTCTTGATATTCTTGTTGGCGGCTTCTACAGCTCCATTCATCTGAGGCCTATAGGCTGTGGAATTCTTGTGTTTAATCTTGAAAGTTTCACACATAGCTTTCATCAAGTCGCTGTTGAGGTTGGGGCCATTATCAATAATGATTGATTCTGGAATTTCGAATCGACAAACAATGTGGTCGCAGACAAAATTTGCCACGACTTTCTTAGTCACTACTTTGTAAGATGTTACTTCGACCCATTTGGTAAAATAGTCGATGGCTACTAGGATAAACCTGTGTCCATTGGAAGCGGCAAGCTCAATTGGTCCAATAACATCTATTCCCCAGGCAGCGGACGACCACTGTGAGCTTGTTGTGTGAAGCTCTCTTAGAGGTACCTTTATCATATCTGCATGTATCTGACAGCAGTGGCATTTCCGGACATACTGGATGCAGTCTGTTTCCATAGTCATCCAAATTAACTAGCCCAGAGTATCTTCTTTGCTAAGACAAAACCGTTCATATGTGGACCGCAGGTCCTAGCATGAATTTCCTTTAGTAGTATGGATGTTTCCTTTGCGTTGACACATCTTATTAATCCCAAATTGGGAGTCCTCCTATTTAGGATTCCTCCGTTGTGAAAGAAATTGTTGGACAATCTCCGAAATGTGCATTTCTGAGTAGGATTCGCAAGCTCTGGGTACTCTCTTTTTGCCAAATATTCCTTGATATCATTAAACCAAGGTTTTCCGTCTGCTTCCTCTTCGACATGGGCACAGTAAGCTGGATGATTATGGATTTTCATCGGAATGGAATCAATGAAATTCTTGTCTAGATGTTGTATCATAGATGATAGAGTAGCCAATGCATCATCGAACTCATTCTGGATTCTGGGAACATGCTGGAATTCCGTCTTCGTGACCTCTTTCTCAATTCTTGTACGTGATGTAGATACGGGAGTATCTTGGAGTTATTGGTTGTCCATTCTCCTCGTACCTGATGTACAAGCAAGTCTGAATCTCCAATCACTAGTAGCTCTTAAACGTTCATGTCAATGGCCATTTTGAGTCCTAAGATTCAGGCTTCATACTCGGCCATATTATTGGTGCAAGGGAACCTGAGTTTGGCAGACACCGGATAATGCTGATCGGTTTATGATATTAGGACTTCTCCTATGCCAACTCCTTTCAAGTTTGTCACTCCATCGAAGAACATTCTCTAACCATCATAGGATTTCGCAATGTCTTCTCCTATGAATGATACCTCTTTATCAAGAAAATACGTTTTTAGGGGTTCGTATTCTCCATATACAGGGTTTTTAGCAAGGTAGTCTGCCAGTGCCTGCCCCTTGACCACTTTCTGAGTTACGTAAACAATGTCGAACTCACTCAATAAGATTTGTCACTTGGCTAGCTTGCCAGTGGGCATGGGCTTCTGAAAGATGTACTTCAAGGGATCCATACTTGATATGAGATATGTAGTATAGGCGCATAAGTAATGTCTCAGCTTCTGAGCTACCCAATTCAAAGCACAACAGGTGCATTCCAATATAGAATACCAGGCCTCGTATGGGGTGAGCTTCTTACTGAGATAATAAATGGCTTGCTCTTTCCTCCCTGTTTCATCGTGCTGCCCTAGAACGAACCCGAAAGCTTCATCTAACACGGCAAGATAGAGTAATAAGGGTCTACCTGGCTCGGGTGGGACTAAGACTGGTGGTGTTGACAGGTACTCCTTGATTTTGTCGAAGGCCTTTTGGCAGTCATCGGTCCATTTGTTGACGGCATCCTTCTTCAACATCCTGAAGATTGGCTCATAGATAACTGTAGATTGTGCTATGAATCGACTGATGTAGTTAAGCCTTCCTAAGAAACTCATCACATCCTTCTTGTTCTTTGGCAATGGTAGCTCTTGAATGGCTTTGACTTTCGATGGATCCAGTTCTATTCCTAGATGACTCATAATAAACCCAAGCAATTTCTCAGCAGGAACCCCAAATGTGCACTTTACGGGATTTAGTTTCAAGTTGTATCTCCACATTCTATTGAAGAACTTCCTCAGATCTTCTATGTGGTCAGTGGCCTTCTTGGATTTGATAATAACATCATCCACATATACCTCTATCTCCTTATGTATCAAATTATGGAAAATGGTAGTCATGGCTCTCATGTAGGTGGCCCCTGCATTCTTCAAGCCGAATGGCATCATCTGGTAACAGTACACTCCCCACGACGTAATGAAAGTCGTTTTCTTAGCATCTTCCTCATCCATCCAGATCTGATGATAACTAGTGAAGCAATCTATGAATGACTGTAGCTCATGCTTGGCGCAATTGTCAATCAGGATGTGTATATTTGGCAAAGGGAAGTCATCTTTCGGAATAGCTCGGTTGAGATCCCGGTAGTCGACACATACTCTGACTTTCCCATCCTTCTTTGGCACTGGCACAATGTTGGCTAACCACGTCGGGTATTCTACTACCCTAAGAACCCTAACTTTGATCTATTTGGTGACTTCTTCCTTGATTTTCAAACTCATATCAGGCTTGAACTTTCTGAGCTTTTGCTTTACCGGTAGACACATTGGATCGGTTGGCAGTTTGTGAGCCACAATAGATGTGCTCAGACCAGTCATGTCATCATACGACCAGGCGAATATGTCCTCATACTCCTTTATAAATTCTGTGTATTCTTTCTTCTCTGATGGCGATAAGTTAATGCTGATTCGTGTTTCCTTGATGTTTTCTGCATCTCCCAGGATGACAATCTCGGTCTCGTCCAGGTTGGACTTAGGTCTGTTCTCAAAGTTCTCAACTTCTTTGACAATCTCGTCAGGTATGTCATCTTCTTCTGAATCCATGTCCATTTGTTGCGTTGTCTCATTGAATGTCACGGTCATTGATTCATCAAGACAAGTAATAGTAATGCTGTATTGGTAAAGCAAGGAGAGAAAGCGATCGTAAAAAATATTAATTCATAAGAAAAATAAAAAATGCTTTTGATAAATTGAATAACTATTTTGAACACTGAAGATCTTATTGCAGGAATTGAAAAATGCAAAAATAAAATCATTTAGTAAATAAAACAGTGAATAATGCTTGTTTTAGCCTTGCTACCCCGAGGCGCGTCGGACTTTGGTTGTCCTAATGGTCTAATTCTTGAGCTGTGTTCCTCTGCTCACAGCCTGTATGGAAGGGTCTTCCCCCTCCTCCTCGAGAATAATGCAACTGTCCATATCATTGTCCTCTAGAAACAAGTTCTTCACTGCTGCAAGTTCTTTTTCTTCATCAGACCCATCAATAATGTCAGCCTGTTGGAAGGTCTGATCCAGATGCGGTATTGGCTGCTCTAGTAGGTAGTAAGGATAGTTCCATGGTGGCGACCAATTATTGAATTCTTCCCAGGTGTATTCATATCCCAAACCGAAGGTAGTGCTATGTTTCTTGAGTTTTATGGGTTTAGAGATTCCTTGGAGGTTCTTGCCGAGCCCTTTGCCAGGTTCATACCTACTCCAACTTAGTATACTCTTGATTTTGCTATCCCACCATTTGTCTTTGTCGATAGCATTAACCCGTTCAATGTTGTGGTAACTTTCTCCACCCAGCTTCCTTCTTCCCTCAATTGTTGGAATGGTCTAGCGTCTGTATATAGGGTTTCTACCGTTGCTGTGAATGATCACTTCCTAGTGATTCCTTTCGAACTTTACTACCTGATGCAGCGTTGATGCTACGACCCTAGCAGCGTGAATCCATGGTCGTCCCAGCAGCAAGTTGTAAGATGCTGGTACATCTACCACCTAGAAATTGACTTCGAACCAGGTTGCCATCTACATGCATAAACTAATCTCACCAATGGTGGACCTCTGAGAACCGTCGAAGGCTTTCACATTGATTGCTCCATCATTTATCTCATGCAGCCCTTTACCCAACTTATTGAGTGTTACCAGCGTACAAATGTTGAGACTGGAACCTCCATCGATCAGGATTCTGGTGATGAAATAATCTTTGCATTGCATGGTGATGTGCAGTGCTTTGTTGTGCTCCAGCCCTTCAGGTGGTAGCTTGTCCTCATGAAAGGTGATCTTATGGCTTTCCAGCACTTGTCCTACCATATTAGTCATTTCCCAGCTAGTTATGTTACCTGCTATGTACGCTTCATTTAGCACCTTTAACAAAGCATTCTTGTGTGTCTCAGAATTTTGCAGTAAAGAGAGAATGGATATTTTTGCTGGCGTCTTGTTTAACTGGTCGATGACCAAATATTCTTTAGCCTGTATTTTCCTCCAAAGGCCTTCCGGACCTGTCTCAATGAGGGGCGACCGATTGGAGGCCTGCTTGCTTGGTTTAGCTAGATGTTCAGGGGTATAGACTCTACCAGTTCTTGTCATACCCTGTGCTGCGACAGTTTCTTCAATCCTGACCTTGCCTTTCCTTCTCGCCTCAGTCATATAGTCCTAGGGTATAGCATTTGTATAGAATGGTGGCATGGTTGACATCGCCACTGGGACCGGCGCGGCTATCCTTACTTCGAATGGAACATGTGCCTTATGTGGCAAGACTGCGACCTCAAATGGTACGGGTGCATTTGCCGGAGAATCGAATTCAACCTCGATTGGTACCGGTGTCTTTACGGGTGGCGCTGCTTCAAACTCAAGAGGTATAGACATATTCACCTCAGTGTCCTCCGATGGTTGGATCTGAACTATGATTGGATTGAGAGTAATTGTTGGTCTCTTTAGGTCATCACCTTCTTCAATCAACCTGATTGATCCCTCGGGATTCGAGTCATCTTCAACTTTAATCATGTGGATACCTCCACCCTTATGGTCTGGCATAGGGTTGTTGCGGATGTTTGGAGCAGGTTCCTTTGCCACAATGATCTTGTTATCAATTAAGGATTGTATCTTGTCTTTTAAGGAGCAACATTCATCGATGGTGTGCCCTTTCATGCCAGAGTGGTATGCACAGGACTTGTTTGGGTTAACCCACTGAGAAGGATTCTAAAGGGTTGCAGAAGGGATGGGGTGACATAACCAACAGCTTTGAGCCTCTCATACAGCTGGTCGATGGGTTCAGTGATGGCTATATATTATTTTGGAGGTCTACGATCGAAATTAGGTCGGGGTCTAGGGAAATTTTGGTGGGGGTGATTGATAGTGGGATGGTTGAGCATTATAAGTTTGGTATACATGAGCGGGTTGGGAGTATCTAGGTGAAGTAGGTTAGTATATAGGAGGTGAAGATGACTTGTAAGTTAGTGGCGGAGCTTGGTAATTTGGGGTTGGCTAGTATGTGAGTGGAGGTGTTAGGTAAGCTTGGTATTTGAGGGGAGATTTGGTCCTTTGTGCAACCATTACGACCCATATGTCCCTTTTCTTGGACACACCACCGGACTGTATAGCCTTGTTCGTAGCTTGCAATGCTTCGAAATTTGTAACCATGCCACTTTTAATACATTCTTCAATTCTTTCACCTAATTTGATAATGTCGGAGAACTTGTGGTTCTCAATCATCATCAATCGTTCGAAGTACTATGGGTCTTGTGCCCAGACAAAGAACTTGTTCATTTGCTCCTCTTCTAAGGAAGGTCTAACCTTAGTAGCTTCAGACCTCCAGTGAGTAGCATACTTGCGAAACGTTTCCGTGGGCTTCTTCTTCAAATTCTGGATATAGAACACGCCTGGTGCTTTCTCTGTATTAAACCTGAATCTGTCCGTAAAATCTGATGCCATGCCTACCCAGCTTGACCACTTCTTGGGATCTTGGCTGATGTACCAAGATAATACATCTCCATTTAGACTCCTCATGAACAGCTTCATGCGGATCCTTTCATCCTTCCCTACTCCAACCAACTTGTCGCAATATGTCCTCAGATGGACCCTTGGATCACCTATTTTCGAACTTTGGAGGTTTGTATCCCTCAGGTAGTTCGATATCAAGTTGTATGCAAACGTCCTAGTAGTTCAGCCCCTCGATTCCTTTGCTTCCCTCGACGCCCAGAATCCGGCTGGTTAATTTCTTAAGTTCCTCGACCAAGTTCCTGATAAGCATATCCTTTTCATCAGACTCAGGTGTGCATGAGATGGGTTGGGTGGAGTGTGACATGGTCTCCACGTAGATAAGATTGTTATGGTGGCCTGGTGTATGGGTGTAGAAATGGTCGTTTGTGGAGTTTTGAGGTTCTGGGATGAGTAGTGGGGTATTGTACGGGGTATGGCAGGTGTTACACTAGTTCTTTGGTGGAGCAGCGTGATGGTGAGGCGCGGGATGACTCTGCTGTTTTGGGATATTTTGAGGAGGTATAGGGTTTTGAGCGTTGGGGAAGTTGATATGTGGGGTGCTGAGGGAAAATGACAGGTTTGCCAAATTCCGAACCTGATCGAGCCCTTCCTGGAATTTCAATAGTTTTTGTTCAAGTTGTGACACATTCTTGTTAGGAACCCGAATACCCTAGCCATCATTGGCCTCTACCCATTCAACTGTGTTATACTTCCTGATGTTATTCAGATCTTCCATCTTGCCTTTAATGAGACTAAGAGGAGGAGTGGGTAGAGGACCCTTGGATCTTGTGAAATAAGATGATGATGCCAGAGTGAACGAACTAACCTTTGGGAGGGGAAATAATAAAATGAAAATAAAAACAAAATGTAATCAAGTTAGTGAGGATTATAAAAAGTATTACAATATTTAAATACATAGTGCGAGAATGTAAAGCATGTCCTAATTTGGGAACCTCTTTATGCCTGAGGCCTAGCGACAAATAGACTTGGAGAACTTTTAATTCTAAATACCTTATTTTATTGATAAAAATAGACGAATCCCAAAACGACACTAAATAAGCAAGAAATAAAAGTCACTAATGGTCATTGGCCTTACTACATTCATAAAGCGAAAAAGTAAATTCCTATCTATTTGGTCCCAGAAGGACCTTCCCCAGACTCGACATCCTTGGCTCTGTCGAACAGCTTCCCCAATTTGCGAAGTCCCAGCAACAGGTATACTCTGGCTAGATGTCCGCCTTCGGTCCCTTCAGCCTTTTGATAGTCTTCAATCCTCTTGAGAAATTTTCCCTCCAGTTCTACTATGCCTCGCTCCAAGTATCCTATATTTTTATTGGCCTTGATAGCTATGTCTTTCCATTCCTCAATCAGCTTCTGGTTGGACTCTTGTATCTCGCGGTATTCGCTCTCATATTTACGGATCCTTTTGTGCAGCTGGTTGTACTTGACTTGCGCCTCGGCCTTTTCATCTATAATTCTATGGCCTCGAACGAACCCTGGCTGGCCTAGACCATCCCAATTGTCTTCCAACTAACCCGAATAGAAAGGGGTACAACCGACATGATATCTTTCTGGCTCGATGGTGTCTTTCCCCATTACGATCTTGTAGTGCCACATGTGCTGGGCTTGGCACTTGTGTGGACTAATATTATTTTGGAAGTCAGCTCGAAGATGGCTTATCTTGTTGACCCTGGGTATGACTTGCTTCCTACCTGCTTGCCTCATAACTCAAAGAGGGACGTAAGGGTATGTTCCTCTTAGACCAATCAGTATCAGGAAATGCGCATCTCTAGATCGGGCGATGAACTCCTCTGTCAGAAACCACTCAAACATTCATTGAACCAGTTCCTCAGTCAGATTATCAAAGAGCTTAACCCATCCTTTGGCATTCTCGGGCTGAGAGAACATGTCGGGGATGTAATTCATTCGCTTTGGATGGTGGAAAGGCGATGTGATCATCCTAGAACCTTCGCTGAATTTCTTGTCGGTAATCGCCCTTTTGGAGATGTTCCATGAGCCAAAGCTGAAGTAGTATATTGCAGCCTTCGAAGTGTTTTTCTCCTCGTTAACACTTCTCTAAGGCTCGGTATATGTCTGTGATGATCATGGGTATAACGCTGAATATCTTCCCACCAATCCCCTCCATTAGGGTCTTGGTTATCATAGCTAGCCTAGTATGAATTCTCCCTTTCTTCATTGGAAACACGATCAGACCGAGGAAGCAAAACATGAAAACGGAAACCCTACAACGGATATGTCCCAAGGACGTGATGGCAAACTCATCATGGTAGGAACGATATGATTTGATGTGACTGTACCTTTCATACAGGTAGTCAAAAGGGATGTACGATTCCTTCAGGTATACCAATTCTGCATTCTTCTTCAATCCTATCATTTTTAAGAAGCCCTTGCCTGTGTGGTTCTCAGGCATTAGCAAACCCGGAGTTTCCCACACTAGACAAGCCAGCCCTCATATCTCTTCTAGCAAAGGGGTCATCTCGATGTCCCCAAAGCGGAACACGGCCCTTTCACAATCCCAAATTAAGATGGCAGCTTCTATTATCATATTGTTAGGCTAGATCTCCAGGAGGGATGGCAGATTACCCAGATATTTTATGACGAGGCTTTTGTCACTAGAATGTAAATCTTTCCACCAACTTAGCAATCTTGGGTGGATATTGGTGACCATGCCGAATTTGGGGACTTCGTGCCTTATATTTCTGCAAGACAAACAAGGTTAGGCCCTTACCCCCACTAGACTAGACTATTTAATATCAACAATTAGCATGAAGCATTTAGTTTCCCAAATAAATGCACAGAACGTGATGATGTCCGTTTGGGTTTAGGGAAACACAGTGGACTTTTGGACAAGGCTATCTTAAAGGATCATCATGTGGACGACATAACTGACCCGGCTAGGTTTGACCATGATGCATGCACAATTTAAACAGAGTGAGGTTTCTATGGGGTTTTAGACTGGTACCCTTGAGCGAACAAGTCAAGGGGGAAGGCACGGAACTGTCGACTGCACCGCTGATCGACTAGTTTTACCACAAATAAGCCTTTCCAAATTTAGGGGGTAATGATATAGGAAGGGCACAACCACTCATCAAGCATTGCTATAGTATTTGTTTGGCACGAGTGGAGTATGATGTTGAGCGTGATTATGTAATAATTAAAAGCATGTTGACATATATTTGCACGTTAAGAAAACGGTAAATACAGTAGTTTTATAATTTAAAGCAGTTATAAAGGAAGGAAACAAGAAAGATATGCCAGTTTTTCTTTTGAAAAAGAAATTAAACGCTTAAAGGAATTAAACAAGTAATTGCACATAGGAGAGGTACAAATTCACAAAAACGGTATGAAATGGAAAAAGCCTAAATATCTCCAGCAGAGTCGCCATGCTATCGTGCCCCCCTTTTTCCTTCGCGGAATCGAGTTTATGGCATTTTTAGTTATGGGACAACTTTCTCCTTTTAGGAAGGGGTTTTGTATTTTCGAGAGTCGTCACCTAACGAGAGATAGGGTTCATCTATAACTACGTTTGGTAACCAGAGATAGGGTAAGAGCTTGAAATTATCCTAAGGAAAAGGTGTTAGGCACCCCTCAGTATCCACTAGTGTGGTTCCTGGCCAAACAGTTTTTATGAATTTGTGTAATTAGCAAATAAACAAGTAGGGCTCAAATAGTAGGGGATTTAAGTTTAAATGCACAAGTGTTTGAAAAACAATTAGTGAAAAGCGAGATCTTGAAAAGAGTTACAATCTAAGCACATTCAAAAATGTAAAAGGGGTGTCCTAGATTTTCTTATAATATGGATAACATCAATGCAATACCCAGTATGACACTCCTCAAAGAGGGGCTACACGTGGTATTAACGCACCGGTCATCATATCCATATCTACACTTTTCCGCCCCATGAAGGTAATTAAAGCGAGGGTTGGTCTCGAACCCTATTGCATGTTGTTACTCGTCCCTTCCTATAAGATCTGGAGGAATTTAGGACTCCTATCCTATGGGGGGGGGGGTTCTAGGCAGACCCTCAAGTTTAAAGGCAAAATACTAGGCGATAAAAAAGAACACATAGGACTGCATTAAGGGGGAAACCACAGAAAATAGATAGAAGGCTCAGATATACCTCCACAAGTAATGCACATAGATAGCATGACTCATGCACTATTAAGGTCTAATTCAGATCCTATGCATGGTATCTAAGTGACAACAACAGAATCAAATTTATTACATGACTCAAAAAAGAAGTCCGAATCAGGCTTGCCTACTGATTTTGAATAGTTGATAATTAAGAAGCATACATAAATAATCATGTTTCTAGTTTTTACAAATTTAGCACCTAAGTCTTGCCTAGGTGTAAAACAGTATTTCGGTTATCAGGGCTACTTAGAGAAGACTGTTGAAAACATGTTGTTCTAAATGTTCAGAATTCCGGAATTACCTATTTTTAAATAATTAAATTAGAGATGCCTAAGTGGATGTGAATGCAATTTTAAAGGCATGATATCGAATACACAAAAATGTAGGATAATGTATATGTAGGACCTGAGCAAGATTTCTAAATGCATAAGTATAACATACTTTCAGAATATGCAGAAGATAGGGAAATGACCTGTTTATTAGCGTTGTTGTTATCCTAAGGCAGGATCTCTAAGTTTACATGGCAGTGCATAACATAATGGCAAAGTGCTAGTTATTAGCAGATTTTAACACATGATTTTATAAGGATGCACATGCTGAATCAATAAACATGGGATCTAAGAGCATGATTTCTAATGCATGTATGAATCCTAAGCATGGTTTCTATTGCGCAATTAGAAATATAAACCTAATAACATGTTTTCTACCCTTAACAACTATAGCATGCATATTTATCCCATCCTTTTTCACTAGCCACCCCAATACTTGTTCACAATAGGTTATTACAGACCAACATTGAAATGAATTACATAAGTAGTAATGAAAAATAAGTGATTACACTATAGAAAGCCTGATTAGGACTTCCTCCCTGAGTTATGTAATAAATCACCTCAAGTGCCAAGATTGTTTCATAGCCCTTCTCATATCCGAGTGTGTCAGAGTTCCCTAAAGACCTCAACGGATCCCGGGCAGTGCTCACACCCAGATTTCATAGCCAAGACAGAGTAAGTGCAATGTGGAAAGGCCAGCTTTCATGTGTCCAAGTTCCAAGGGAGCTCAAGGGTCCCAAGGCAAGGCTCACACAAAAGGGGTAGAACTTAGTGGTCTAAGAGTAGAGTGAGAGTGCTTATCATAGATTTAAAAGAGTTGAGAGTTGGAAACAACTTTGACAAAGATTAGTTTAAATAGGTTTGCAAAACAACAGAAGAGTTACCTAGGGAAAATAGTTTTGAAAGGAATAAGAGCAACAACCATTTGGAACAAATCAGCACACACATCCTCATTTCAACACTCACAAGCAGGGAAGTAAGGGGTTGGGGACATAGAGAGCCCAAATCAGAAACATGTAAACATGGATGAGAAGAGAAGCATATAGACCAGCAAGTACAAAGAGCAAGTAGCAATGGATTGGCCCCCAGAATACAAAAACTACCACTTCAAAATGTTAACCAAGTGTTAACCAAGCCCTAACATGGCATACTAGTTGAGGGAAATAAACAAGAGCCCAAATAAACATGTTGGTTACACTTGAACAAGAGATGGCAGAACTTAAGCATGCTGAATAAAGCAGTAAACAAGAAGGGCAATTAAACACACGAGCCATTAAGTCAATGCAGGAAAAGATATGGGTTAACAGACATGGAGCACATAGAGTTGAGTTTCAGAATTGAACTAGGAACATACCGGTTCAGGAAGTAAAGTGCAAAAAAGTAAAGCAAGTAGAGTTCCACAGTCTAGCCTTGGCTTTCAGCCGGCTAGCCAAGCAGTCAGCACAAGTAGCAGAGAAAGAAGAGAGAGTTTGAGTGTGTGTGTGTGTATTCTGAACTATTGTTCGTCTGTTAGGAGGTAAAACAAGAGTGTATATATAGCACTTTAAGAGTAGAACAGAATAAGGTAAAGCAATCACCATTCAGTCAATTAAGGAAATCATAGGATCACAAAAACCAATCACATAAAGGAGTTCAGAATAGACCCCTTAATTAGGTGTAATTGATCAAACGGTAATAGCAAGGATCTAATTAAGGAAAGAATCCCAATCATACCATGCAAAGGAATCAGTAAGAATCCACAATTATATGGGCAATCAAATAAGGCTAGTATGACCAATTACGGTCATAAACAAGGAAACACCCAAGATTTATGCATATGGATCTCTAACAAAGTAAATCAACCAGCCAAATCTTTTAAAATAACACTGATTTCCAGAAAGAAATACTCAACTTCCATAAACGAAAAATTATGCTAAGTAAAACCTCACAAAGATATAGAAATTAGCCGGAGAAATAGATTCGAACCCTAATAAATATTAATTATGGCAAAACCACAAAAAAACAGGGAAAAGTGTTTAAGTCCAAAGATAGAGTAAACTATCATGACTGGTACAACAAAAACACTCAAAATTGAAGCAAAAATTGAAGGAACCACATAGAATCAACTAGGGTTTCATATTCTTGCACAAATCAGTCACGAAGACGAATGGATAATTAATTAAACACTTAGAAGTCAGAAAAACCCTTTGAAAACAACTTGGGGTGAACCCTAGTTTAAAAATTCGAAATAGTTAGTTAACTGGAGGTTTTTTAAAGGAAAATGCATAATAATACTCGAATCACCTCAGATCTAGAAAGATCTGAGAAGAATCGAACAATATCGAATCTAGGGTTTTCGAAAAATAGTAGAGATGAAGAAAAATCGGTTAAAAACTCCTGGATATACCTAGATCTAAGATAGATTTAAAAGAAAAGTAAAAAATATCAAGAGTTAGGGTTTCAAAGAAGCCAGAGAAGACGTGAGGACCTTAAAATGTTACCTATCTTAGCCAAAAGGGTAATAGATCTTACTCGAACAACCATGGATGGCCGAGAAATGGCATGAAAGACCATGGATAGGAGTTGAACCGCTCCAGGTTCACCTGAGGACCTCAGGGTAGTGTCAAACCGGCGTGGGGTGAAGCAGAGGCCAGAAGATGATGAGAGGCCATGGTTTCCGGCGAGGGAGATGGCCGAAGAAGGGTGGACAGTGATTAGGGTTTGAGGGTGTCTGAGAGAGAAGATAGGAGGAGAGGATTCAGAGGCGGTTCAAATGAAAGAATGGGGTAGGGTTTGGGGGGTCGTTTGACTAATTATGGAAGGGAATAACGTGGACCGTTGATCTGGGAGATCAACGGTCGAGATTCAAAAAAGTAGGTGGGTTCCGGGTTTGGGTATGGGTTAGTATGGTGTGGGTCAGGTTTTTAATTGTAAAATTGGGCTAGGAATTTTGGGTCCGATTTGGCTATAATTGAAAGCCAATTTGGCTATAATTTAAATAGCCTGTTTTTCCCTATTTGATTTATAAAAAATAATAGATAGTTTCTGAAAAAATAATTTAAAAAGATAAAATTATTTATAATACATTATTAGCAATTTAAAAATACAGGATCAAAGTTTATGCATATAAAACCTTATTAAACCTTTAAAAGGGCTAATATTGCAATTATGTGCAATTTAGCTTTAAAAATACTAAATATAATTATAAAAATTACTTTAGCCATATTTTGGCATAAGTATAGAAATACAATAGATGAATTATCAAAACAATAATTTTGGAAATAATTATTGGGATTTTATGGATAAAAAGGGAGAAAATAAATCAATTTAAAACCTTAAAATTATGGAAAAATTAATAAAAACCTTGGACATGCTTATATATCCATATATATGCTATTTTGAAGGTATTTTGCATATTTAAAAATAAATATGGAAAAATTGGGTATCAACATGCATGGCACGACATTTATATGCACGTGCATGACATTATAAATGTTTTAGAATTTACAAGTTATTCAGATTTACAGATGAATTTCTTCATTCCATGTTTCATCTGTCTTTTATATATTGATTTTCATGCCTTACATACTCAATACATTATTCATTTTGACGCCTTATTTCCTGGGGCGTGCGTTTCATGCCTGCAGGTACAGGTAGACAAGCAGACAATCCCCCTTCTTAGGATCCTTGATCATCGAGAGTTGGCATGATCCACTTGATCCGGAGCTACTTTTAATTTTGGTACGATATGCTTGTATACATATACGGGTATGACGTGGCTCAATCCCGTCTTTGTACAGTTGTATTTCTATTAGAGGTCTGTAGACAGTTATATATAGTTGGATAGTATGTGGCCTTGTCGTCTTTTAATTTTGGATATATAGTTGTCTATAGCAGCCTTGCCGGCTCGTCCACCGTATTCCGCATGTATATGTACATATGACTTTTGGATGGGCTTCCCTCACATATGCTATTCATGTTTATATCTTAAACGCACGCTTAAGGATTTTCGACATGTACGATTCAGGCACCCGTCATGACCCATCGGTTTGGGTCATGACAAAAGTGGTATCATAGCAGTTCTGTCCTAGGGTTGTCTACAGGCCGTGTCTAGTTGAGTCTTGTTTATGGGTGTGTTGTGCACCACACTTATAAACAGGAGGCTACATGACATATAGGATATTATCCTCTCTTTTTGTCTTAGATCGTGCGATATAAAAATTCATGTACCTAATGTTATGTTACATTTTCAGCGATGACTCCGAAGACTACAACCACCCAGAAGGGAAATTCCGTGGCTGGTGGGACTACTAGTCGAGCGCCATGGGTTACTAGGGCTCGGGGAGAGTCTCATAGTGCGATTCCATCTTAGACTTCACATATCCTCCCCTCTCCAGAAGTGTTCCGAGGGGCACCAGCTCCAGTGCCCGCCCCTGTACGTTTTGCCCCTTAGCCAGATACACCGGTTCAGGAGATGAGAGATGCTATTTAGTTATTAACTCGATTAGTAGCTGCACACTCTCGACGTCAGGAAGTAGGTATTGGTCATGCGGATAGGTCCGTTAAGTGCAAGGGTTCGCGATTTTATTAATTTGGACCCTTCGGTATTCACTGGGGTAGATCCAAACAAAGACCCTCAGGTATTTATTTATAGAACTTAGAGGACGTTAAGGGTAATGAAGGCCAGTACGACTGAGTCAGTTGAGCTAGCTTCCTATAGACTCTGAGATATTGTAGTTAATTGGTACGAGTATTGGGAATTGTCCAGAGGTGAGGATGCCCCTCCAGCAGTATGGCAGGAGTTTACAAAAGCTTTTCTTCGTCATTATCTACCACCAGAGCTTATGCAGGCCAGAGTTGATAGGTTCTTGACCCTTTGGCAGGGTAACATGAGTGTTTGGGAGTACAATCTTTAGTTTGATTCATTGGCTAGGTATGCTCTCAGTATTGTATCTAAGATGGAGGATCGGGTTCACCAATTCTTGATGGGATTAGAGCCACACTTGCTTATTGATTGTATGTCAGTCTCACTTCAGCCGGAATGGATATTTCTTGTATTCAGGCATACACTCAAGGTTAGAGGAGCGTAAGCAGAAGCAGAGGATGAATCGTGAGCATGATAGGGCCCAGAATAAGAGAGCGAGGTCTTTGGGTCCTTCTGGTGAGTTTTGAGGTAGTCAGAGGCAACAATACCCGAGGTATCCAGCCCAGCCACCGGCTAGCGTGCCCCCTTAGTTTGGCAGTAAGATATTTGATCGTTCCACATATTTAGGGTCTGGTCAAAATTTCAGGGCCTTAGGTTCTCAATATAGGGGTGAGTCAAGTCAGATGAGGCCTCCCTTGCCATGATATGCTTAGTGTGGTATGCAGCATGTCGGGCAATGCCGTATGGGGTTAGGTGTTTGTTATTCTTGTGGTTATCCAGGCCACGTTATGAGGGATTGTCCAACGAGAGGTGATGCAAGCATAGCTCAGCCAGCGGGATCTGTAGCTGGTTTGTCATCATTAATACACCCCCTTGGGCAAGGTCCACAAGCACCAATGAGTCATGGTAAAGGTAGAGGTGGAGCATCTTGCTCGAGCAGTCCTCAGAAATGTATTTATGTGTTGGCGGGATGACAGAACCAGGAGTTATCACATGATGTTATTACAGGTATATTATCAGTCTCCTCATATGATGTATATGCACTGATTGACCCAGGTTCCACCTTATCATATGTTACTCTGTTGGTTGCTAGTAAGTTTGGAATAAAACCTGAATTGGTTAAACCTTTTGAGGTATCTACACCTGTTGGAGACTCAGTGATAGCTAAGCGAGTATATAGGGGTTGTATAATAGTAATTAATAATCAATCTACCGTACCGGACCTAACCGAGTTAGACATGGTAGAATTTGATGTTATAATGGGTATGAATTGGTTGGTTTCTTGTCATACCAACGTTGATTGTAGATCAAAGATAGTCCGATTTCAATTTCCAGGGGAGCCTATTTTGGAGTGGAAAGGTAATATGGTGTTGCCGAGAGGTAGATTTAGTTTCTATCTCAAGGCAAGGAAGATGATCAGAAAGGGTTGTATTTATCACTTAGTTTGGGTTTAGGATATGGATGTAGAGTCACCAAACATTCAGTCCATCCCTATGGTTAATGAGTTTCCCGATGTTTTTCCTGATGAATTTCCAGATCTTCCACCAGAGCGAGAAATTGAGTTTGCTATTGAACTACTACCAGATACTCATCCAATATCTATTTCTCCATATAAAATGGCCCCCATAGAGCTGAAAGAGTTGAAGGAACATCTAAAGGACTTGCTTGAAAAGGCTTTATCAGACCTAGTACATCCCTGTGAGGAGCGCCTGTGTTATTTGTAAGGAAGAAAGATGGTTCCTTACGGTTGTGTATTGATTATAGATAGTTGAATAAGGTGACGATCAAGAATAAGTACCCGCTCCCGAGGATTGATGATTTATTTGATCAGTTGCAAAGTGACATGTGTTTTTCAAAGATAGACTTGAGGTTCGGATACCAGCAGGTAAGGGTTAAGGAGGAAGATATTCCAAAGACAACATTCAGGACCAGATATAGGCACTTTGAGTTTCGTGTTATGTCGTTCGGTTTGACAAATGCCCTAGCAGTATTCATGGATTTGATGAACCGTATGTTCAGGCCCTTTTTAGATCTGTTCATAATTATATTTATCGATGATATATTAGTGTATTTTCGTTCAGAGGCTGAGCATGCAGATCATTTGCGTACTGTGCTCAGAGTTTTACAAAAAGGGAAGTTGTATGCAAAATTCTCTAAATGTGAATTTTTTTTGAACTCTGTAGCTTTCATTAGACATATCATTTCGGGCAAAGGCATCCGGGTAGATACACAAAAGATGGGGGCAGTAAAGACTTGGCCTAGACCCATAACACCGATAGAGTTTCGTAGCTTTCTCGGTTTGGCATGCTGTTACGGGAGATTTGTAGAGGGGTTTTCTTTCCTTTTGGCACCTTTGACAAAGTTGACTCAGAAGGGAGCAAAATTTCAATGGACTAACGCTTGTGAATGGAGTTTCCAGGCATTGAAGGACAGATTAACTTCAACATCGGTTCTAACGCTCCCAGAAGGGACCAATGGTTACGTTATCTATTGTGATGCTTCAGGTGTCGGGCTGGGTTGTGTGCTGATGCAGCATGGTAAGGTTGTAGCACATGCTTCTAGACAACTGATAATAGGCTAGATTTATGTAGTTTGGCAACTATTTATACCCCAACTTGACTATGCTGCACCGTTCTAGGAAGGTTAAATGACGATAAATTGGCTCTAATTGTGAATTTCATGTTTTACAGGAGCAAGTTGTGCTTATGAAGACTTAGGACAATGTTTGGAGCTAAACTAAAGCAATGGAAGCTCCTCAGAGCTGAGTACGTATTAAAGAAGAAAGAATAGAAGAGAGAAAATACTGATCCACTCTAGCGCAGGCCAAGCGCGGCCTTAGCGCGACCGCGCTAGAGCAGAAAAGGGGACAATACACTTAGCCATATGTGCGGCTACTAGAGCGGTTCGAGCACGGTCGCGCTAGTCACTTCGGAGTGCAGAAAGTTCAGGGGTAAACTTGGAAGTTTGGGGGTAATTCCACTTGACCTATAAGTGGTCCAGCTCACCCAAAAAGAGATTATCAAGGTTTTTATAGCTTTGTTGAAGGCAAAAAGAGGCAAGGAGGATAATTCGACACTAAGTTCTACCTTTCTTCCTTTTGTATTTATCATTCATGATGAATTTTGTTGTTGTTATTATGAATACGATTATGAGTAGCTAATTATTTAGTTTAACGTTTTGATGGAACTTGTTGAGGGATGAACTTCTTGTTGTGTTAATATAGTTTGCCCAGTTTAATCTCTATTTGTTCAACTACGTTCTTGTTGTAGTTAATTGATATG
Organism: Nicotiana tabacum; assembly: GCF_000715075.1. Classification (NCBI taxonomy): domain Eukaryota; kingdom Viridiplantae; phylum Streptophyta; class Magnoliopsida; order Solanales; family Solanaceae; genus Nicotiana; species Nicotiana tabacum. The sequence goes on along the minus strand of NC_134097.1, from coordinate 40,056,455 downwards.
ATCCTCAATTAGCTGGGGCTATTTAGTATGTATTACTCGTGAGAGAGTGCATATTTAGGTAGTTGTTGAACAATACCACTCCCAAAGTATATGAGGAATCAATAACCGAGGGTTTAAAGGTGGAATTAGGGATAACGAAACCTTGGGTGCGATCTAAGTGAGCTATAATAAAAGCCAGCTAGCGTAACTCGGGAGAGTGCATCTAGTAAATTATCGTAATTACTCGGGAGTGATTTAAAGTAGTAAGAGTGCTCATGATCGATAGAGATGATTAGGCAAATCTATGTGAAACATAACAGGAATGGATTCCATCAATAGGGGAAATTACAACCGTCTCTTATTTATTTACACCTCAGTCATAGTTAGCTTCTAGTTTACTTAATTTTATTCAGTTATAGTTAGTAGAAATATCACCAAGTGTTATTCAAATTATCTGGGAAATTGATTACGGAGGATTCAGCGAGTCTGACAAAAGTAATTGGTAGGTTAATTCCGTATGGGATTCGACTCTAGGCTAAATACTCGGATTATATTTGCAATGACCGCTTGTCCTTTTTATAAGGCATAGTTGGACGTGATCAAATTTTGGCGCCGTTGCCGGGGAGTTAACGGTGTTATCAATTACAGTTGAAAGAAATACAAAAATTCTTAGTGTAATCAGTTTTCTTTATTTTCAATCCATACATTGAAATTGTAACATTTGTTAACTTTGTTATACAAGTCCGTGCCTAGAAACTCATCGAGAACTAGTGAAGTGTTTGAAGCATTATCAAATCCTGAGAAAGTTTTCAAGGCCTTGAATCGGGCCAACCGGAAAAACAAACAACAACAATCAATTGAACAACCTGAACCAGACATAGCAGACCAGGTAAACAACAGAGACAACAACGGGGATAACGTAGTAGACCCAGCTGTGCAGGTAGTGGCGCCTCTAGTGCCAGAAGATCCTCTATATGATTGGGAGCAACCCACAACAAAGAATTTGGCCACAATGATATTAGTCCCACAGATATAGGCTGAATCTTTTCAAATCACAAACAACATGCTGCACTTGTTGCAAAACAAGGGACTATTTTCAGGGTCATACATTGAAGATCCTTAACAACACTTGAAGAATTTCCTGTCAATCTGTAAAACTCAAAGGCAGGCCAACGTAACTCAGGAAGCAATAAAGTTGTTGTTATTTCCATTTTCAGTGATAGGAGCTGCCCAGACTTTGCTAAATTCACTCCCTATTAATTCCATCACGACATGGGAGGAGTTAGTCAAGTAATTTGTGAATAAGTTTCATCCACCTAACAAGACTGCTCAGCAAATTGATGAAATTTTGAGCTTCAGATAGAAACCAATGGAAAATTACAAGAAACATGGGCACGATTCAAAGGGATGTTGGTTATATGTCCACACCACGGTATTCCAGACCAGATGTTAGGGCAGTAGTTTTACATGGGTCTAATAGATAACGTGAAGGCTAATGTTGATGCTTCAGCTGGTGGAGCATTCTTGAGCAAATCATGGAGAGAAAACTAGATCCTTCTTGACAAGATGGCACAAAATTCGGGGTGGACAACCAGGAATGCACCTATCACCCCAATAGTTCACTCAGTGTCCTTAGATCCAGCCAACACTCTTGCTAAAAATATGGCCACCTTAATGACACAAATGAGCATACTCACCAAAAAGGTGGAAGAGTCAGGGCAGAAGCAACAGGTGCACATTGTAGATACAACCAATGGGGGCTTATGCACATCTTGCATTAGTCAGCTAATTGGTATCCAGTGGAATGCGGAAAATGATCATCATCATTACTCTGAGGACATGAATTATGTGTCTAATTATGGGGGCTAGAGACAGGGTGGTCAGAATTGGGGCCAACAGAATCAGCCATACAGGCCAGCCCAGCCATAACACAACAATGGAAATATAGGAGCCATGCCACCTCACAATAATGTGGCGCCCTACCAAAGGCCACAGGGATACAACAACCAAAATCAGCAACAAGGTTATCATCCTCCTCAGCAGCAACATGGTGGAAGACAAGAAGATGGGTTTGCTAGAGTCGAGGCAATGATGCAGTAGGTTATTGGGTCAAATGCGAAAATGAGTGAAAGAGTAGATGCACATGAGTCAGCCATAAAGAATATTGAAGTGCAAATGGGCCTGATCTCGATGTCTTTAAATAATCATCCTCATGGGACATTGCCCGCAGACACCCAGGTAAATCCAAAAGATCAAGGCCCGAAACAATTGATGGTAGTGAGTCTACGTAATGGCAGAGACTTAGACTTGGAGCAAGAGAGGGATCGAGAAAGCAGACAGGCCGAGGCACTTGTACCAGTGCCCATTGAGCTAGTTGATTCAGCAAAACTGACAGAGGTGACAGTACAGCCTGCCCAGGAAGAAACAAACACACAAATTGAGGCTGAGAAAGAAGCTGAGACAGTCCAGGAACCGGTAGTTGAGGTGGTGGCTGACAAAGAGAAATCCCAAATCATTAGGAAGAAGAGACCTCTGGCACCATTACCACAGAGTCTGGCCAAATACCAGAAAGAGAAACAATACAAGAAATTCTTGGAGATGTTAAAACAAATCCAGGTAAATATTCCATTGATTGATGCTTTGAAGGAGATGCCTGGTTAAGCAAAAATGATGAAGGACTTGATGTCCCGAAAATTTGACTTCCAAGATTTTTCCATAGTGACTCTAACTCAGACCTGCAGTGCTGTGGTGACTAGACCAGTTGCTGAGAAGTTGTCTGATCTAGGTAGTTTCACAATTCCTTACACCATTAGTAACTTTGCCTTTGCTAAGGCACTCTGTGATTTGGGGGCTAGCATAAATCTTATGCCCCTGGAGATCTACAAGAGGTTAGGGATTGGGAGAGCTAGACCCATGTCTATGTTGTTGCAGTTGGATGACAGGACTGTGAAATGACCCTCAGGTATTTTGGATGACGTGTTAGTACAGGTAGGGAAATTTGTGTTCCCTGCAGATTTTGTGATTCTGGATTGTAGAGTGGATGAAGAAATTCCCATAATTTTAGGAAGTCCGTTCTTTGCCACAGGGCGATCCCTCATTGATTTTGAAACTAGGGTGCTCAAGATGAGGTTGAACAATGAGAAGATAACATTCAACATGCAGAAATCTATGAGGCGACGAAGTGTATTCGCTAGAAATTTAGATGAGGTGAATGGGCGCTGGCTCTAGAGGGCAGAGGGTTTTGGGATAGAACACTTGAATTCGAGCCCCTGCACTTAGAAAATAGAGAAACTCCTTCGGCCAAGCCATCCATAAAAGAACCACCAAAGTTGGAGTTGAAGCCACTGCCCGCCCATCTCAGGTATGCGTTTCTAGAAACTAACTCCACATTATCTGTTATTATCTCATCTAGTTTGTTAAAGGAGCAGTCATAACAGCTTTTGCAGGTACTCACAGAGTGCAAGACTGCCATCAGGTGGACCATGGCAGACATTAAGGGGATTATCCTGGCATACTGTATGCATAAAATTCTACCTGGAAGAGGGGCACAAACCTTCCAGGGAGCACTAAAGGAGGCTGAACCCCAACATGAAGGATGTGGTGAAGAAAAAGGTCATTTAGTGGTTGGATGCAAGAATCATTTTCCCCATCTCTGATAGCAACTGGGTTAGCCCGATGTAATGTGTTCCTAAGATGGGTGGTATGACGGTGGTAAAAAATGATAACAATGAGCTGAACTCTACAAGAACCGTCACCGACTAGAGAATTTGTATAGACTATAGGAAATTGAATACGGCCACCCGGAAAGACCACTTCCCACTTCCATTCATTGATTAGATGCTTGAAAGACTAGCAGGGAGGTCCCACTTCTATTTTTTGGAGGGGTACTGAGGGTACAACCAAATCTCCATTGCACTCGAGGATAGCGAGAATACCTCATTCACATGTCCATATGGGATTTATGACTTCCGCAGGATGCCTTTTGTCTTATGTAATGCACCCGCCACATTCCAAAGGTGCATGATGGCCATATTCACCGACATAATGGAGGTGTTCATGGATGATTTCTCAGTGGTCGGAAATTCATTCGATGGGTGCCTTACAAACCTAACCCGAGTGTTGAAAAGATGTATCGAGACTAACCTTGTACTTAATTAGGAAAAGTGTCATTTCATGGTACAAGAGGGTTTCAAGCAAGGGAATCAAGGTGGATCATGCTAAAGTTGATGTGATAGCAAAGTTGTCACCCCCACATCAGTCAAGGCAATTAGGAGCTTTCTCGTGCATGCCGGTTTCTACCAGAGATTCATCAAAGACTTCTCAAAAAATGCCAACCCTCTCTCTAAGTTGTATAAAAAGATCACTCTTTCATGTTTTCTGATGATTGCAGGGTAGCATTCGAGGAGTTGAAAAAAAGGCTAGTCACAGCACCCATCATTGTTTCCCCCAACTAGGAGAAACCATTCGAAATCATGTGTGACGCTAGTGACTATGCAGTGGGGGCAGTGCTAGGACAGCGGAAAGAAAAGATAATACACCCAAGTTACTATGCTAGTAGAACATTGAGTGGAGCCTAGCTGAACTACAATATGACTGAAAAGGAGATGCTGGTTGTGGTGTTCTCATTCGACAAGTTCAGATCATACCTAATTGGCTCTAAGGAAATTGTATATACTGATCATGCTTCTCTCAGGTACTTGATTGAAAAGAAGGAGTCCAAACCACGAATGATTCATTGGGTGCTGTTACTGCAAGAGTTCGACCTAGAGATTTGTGACCGTAATGGCACGGAAAACCAAGCCGTTGATCATCTATCGCGACTTGAAGGAGCTGAAAACTCAGTTGAGGTAGATGATATTCTGGAAACGTTTCCAGACGAGCAGCTACTCGCCACATGACTTGAGGAAATGCCATGGTATGTAGACTTTGCAAATTACCGGGCAAGCGGTATAGTTCCCTATGACCTTTCTTCTGTGCAAAAGAAAAAGTTTTACCATGACTGTCGCATGTATTACTGGGATGAACCTTATCTGTTTAGAATTTATGTTGACTATATGATCCGGAGGTGTGTACCCAAGGTAGAACAATCTTCTGTTTTGTAGGCATGTCATGCATCAGCATATGGCGGACATTTTGGAAGAGTCAGGATGACATCAAAAGTTTTAGAAGCCGGATTCTACTAGCCAATATTGTTTAAGGATGCACATCAATGGGTGAAGGGTTATGATGAATGTCAGAGGACCGGGAGCATTTCCCGTCGCCATGAGATGCCCATGAACCCAATTCAAGAGGTTGAAGTGTTCAATGTATGGGGGATAGACTTCATGGGTCCCTTCGTCAGCTCCTTTGGAAATAAGTACATTCTTGTTGCTGTAGATTACGTGTCCAAATGGGTGGAAGCTGCAACACTCCCTACCAATGATGCAAGGGTGGTGGTGGGGTTTTTGAAGAAGAATATATTCACCCATTTCAGGACCTCGAGAGCTATTATTAGTGATGGAGGCACTCACTTCTGCAATCGAGCCTTCGAGAAATTGCTAGAAAAGTACGATGTGCGTCACAAGGTGGCAACCCCATATCATCTTCAGACCAGTGGACAGGTCAAAGTGTCGATAGAGAAATAAAGAGTATGCTGACCAAGATTGTGAATGCCACAAGAACTAATTTGGCAAAAAGCTAGATAATGCACTCTGGGCCTACAGAACCGCTTTCAAAACACCAATTGGTATGTCACCATACAAGTTGGTGTTCGGGAAGGCCTGTCACTTGCCAGTGGAACTAGAACATAGAGCTTGGTGGGCAATGAAACAGCTAAATCTGGACATTGAGGCTGCTGGAACAAATAGAGTCACAGAATTGCATGAGCTAGATGAGTTCCGATTTCTTGCTTTCGAGAGCACGAGGTTATACAAGCAGAGAAAGAAGATGTTGCACGACAAGAAAATTGTTGAGCGAAATTTCAATCCCGTAGACATGGTGTTGCTTTATAACTAAAGATTAATGCTATTTCCGGGTAAACGCAAGTCATGATGGTCTGGACCATTTCGGGTGGTCGAAGTGCTCCCTTCAGGTGCCATAAAGATTGCCTCAAAGAAAGATTCCCATACATTTAGAGTCAATGCAAAGATTGAAACCATATGTGGGCATGGATGAAACCAAAGAAGTGTCAATGATCCATTTGACAGAACCTCAGAGGTCGAGCGATCCTTAAATGCGCTCATCTACATCATGCCACAATTTTAAATCAGGCATTGCTTGGGACGCAACCCATTGACTTGTTGTAATTATCGTGCCACGACATTAACTAAGGCGCTAGTTGGAAGGCAACCCAATGCGTAGTGACTTTAGTATAGTTAGTATTTGTTATTTTTGATTTTGGTAAGTACTAACCAGTGCAGGTGAGCTTGGGCGAGGGATAAGTCCATCAGGCACTGAAGGAAAAGGTAAAAAAGTGGAAAAATTTTGAGGCCCAGGAGCGCGCCCGCGCTAGTGGCCGCATAAATGGCCACGTATTCTGCCTTAGCTTTTCGCCTAGGAGCACACCCGCTCTAGTGACCGCGCATATGACCAAACATTCTGCCTCAGCGTTTTACCCAGGAGTGTGCCGACGCTATTGATCGCGCATATGGCCAAACATTATGTTTTGCTAGCACGGCCGCGCTCGGACCGTGCTAGTTCCGTTCAAGCTGCCAAGTTGTTTAACTTAACATTTTTTTATTTTCTTATTTTGTATTTTAATTATGTATTTTGTTTACCCCCCACCCTAACTATTCCCCTCTTATCCTATCAACACCCAACGCCACAAATCTTAGCCCTAATTCCCTTCTACTCCATTCCCAAATAATCCCAACCCTAATTCCCCAAGGTTCAAGCCAATCTCTCCACTACTCTTCTTCACTTCTCACAATCTCCTCCCACTTCAGGTAATGTTTTCTTTTTGCTAATTTTTGTGGATTTTTGTTTGACTTTTTAATTTTGTAGTAGTTTTTCTTCTATTTTCTTAGAAGTAATTTGTAGTTTATACATAGTGCTTGTGGGTGGTGATGTTTGTGGAGTTGTATATCTTAACTTAGTTGGATGAATTTTGGGCAATTGTGGTAGCAATTGGGTTACAACATATTTAATTGGGGGTTATGATAAATGATGCCCACAAAGTATTTGTTTAAGTGCCACAGTGAGTGTCAATGGTAATTGTGACCAATTGTGCGGGTGAAGTCTGAGTAACCACAATTGAGTCACACCTTTTGTGTTGTGCTGATGTTTTTCTTCTTACCGATACTATGGCACTCTCAAGGAAACGCCAAGCCACTAGTGCTTCATCTAGTGGTCAAGCCGGATCCTCCAGAGGGCGCTCTTCAGCTCCTGCTCATCCTTTTGATAGTAACAGGTTTGTCTCCGCCAAGGCTCAGGACTGTTTTGCTGATAAGGCCTCCAAGAAACCAATACCGAAGAGGGGCATAGATATAGGGTCGCTCCAACTGGGCTATACCAACTTGTATAATGAGCTAGTCAGGCGTGGGCTGCAAATCTTCTTTGAAGAACCAAATGATGGGAATGTGATGGTTGTGCGTGAGTTCTATACCAATGTTAAAGAACACGTGGATGGTGTAGTAACAGTGCGCAAAAAGGCTGTGGATGCCTCTGTTGAGGCTATTTGAAGGATATACTAGCCGCCCGCACCGGTGGAGGAGTTGGACGACTATTATGAACTATATGGCAGAAAATATACTTAGTGGGAGAGATTCTTAGAAACCATATGTGTACCCGACAAGGAAATTGTGGATATGAAATATGGGAAGAAGTTCCATTCAGCAGCACTCACCTTTGAAGGGAAGTGCTGGTTGTATGTCATCAACAACCACCTACTCCCGTCCTCCAACACTATAGAAGTGAATGCTCCTCGAGCTGCTTTAATTTGGTGCTTTATAAATGGTCACAACTTTGACGTGGCCAAGCTTATGCACGAGGAGATGTTTACACGATGTCCGGTGAAGAGGTATGGTTTCTTTTTCCCCTCACTAATCACTAGGTTTTGTAGGGCAGCTCGGGTGTCGGAAAATTTGAATGTGGATGGCAAAGTGCCGAGAGAGGGAAAGTTTTGAGATGACAAGATGACTACTGGGAAGGAGCCTGTGGCACCTGGTGGTGATGATAATGCTGACTTCAATGAATCTGAGGAAGGAGAGGATGAGTAGGAGGAAGTAAGAGCCGACTCGCCTGCCCATGCATAGGTTACAGAGGCTGCAAGACCATCTAGGGTTGGTCAAGTTACCCGGTTAGAAGCTTTAGAGTGGGAGGTGGTAGGGTTGTGTACCTCGGTCGATGATTTAAGTATGCGTGTTGATGCGGTGGCCACCCAGCAGGTTAAATCTGAGAAGAAAATATTGAGCTGGCTGCGAGCTCAAGGTCGTGCATGTCATCTGGACCCGGGGACGGTCTCCGATCAAGATTGATCCTTCAGGGAAGTTCCTTTACCTCACTGTTCTTTATTTTGTATGCCATGAGGACATGTCTTCTTTTCAAGTGTGGGGTGGGGGATACTTCGGTGTATGTGTACATATGTAAGAACTTGATTGTTTTTATGTTTTCTTTGTTTTTGTGGTTTTGAGTAGCAATCAAATTAGGTAAGTCGACTTGTTCAGATGATGGATCTCTTTTGACGGGGTTCTTGAGGGTCTAAGTCGTCGAGAAAATCTCTAATAAAAATAATAGAAATATGTGAACTCTTCCTGATGACAGATCTTCTAGACAGTTTTCTTGAGGGAAGTAAGCCTAAAGAAATACCAAAAACAATTCTATTTTAGGTAGTGTAGTAACTCCCCCTTGTTTTTTCTTTGGGCCACGGTTCGATTCCAACGGTTTTGCTTAAACTGGGTGTAGTTAGTTTTTTTTTTAATTTTGTTTCTAGTTTTTAGTTGGTACATATGGGCGATGAGCTGAAATAGGAAGAGAAGCCCTTAGCGTTAATACACATGAACATAGTAAACACTAGAGTGTGACGCTTAGTCTTAGTTGTTAATTCTTGTTAGAGTGCCTTAATTTGTACGTTTGTAACTGACTTGATTACTCAAACGACAGTGTTTTGATAAGCCAATCTGGAGTGAGTCATGTGTCATGTGTGTGTGAGTTGTATTGTATTCTATGCTCTGCATTTGATGCCTAGAACTTGCCCTGTGTGTTTGCAAAGCGAAATAGTAGCTTTATCCAGTCTTAGAAGTGATATAGGCATTTATTTGTTAAGACAAATATTTAAAGTAGACCCACCTAAATGCGATACACCGTAGTTAACCCTGTTAAGCCTATAAGCCTGTTTCTTTGGCAACCACATTACAAACCTTACTCAAGTGTTTGAACGGCTCATCTGTTTGAACCCCTTTACCTCTTATGAGCACTTGAATGGCTATGAAATATGCAACAGTTAAAGTGTGGGGTGGTGGTTTGGTTTTCGAGTGGAACCAAAGAAATAGAGAACAAAGGTGCAGTGCATTGAAAGAGGAAAGAATTCCTTAATAAATGGTGACTTGATACGGTTGCACCTAAAGGAGTTTGGGGGTATTATAAATAGAAGTGTGGTGGAATGTCTGGTCTGACATAAGTATGGTTCTGAATGCAAAAATGATTGTATTAAAAGTGCTTAGGGAGGTTAGTCAGTATATCCAAATATATTCCACCCGTCCTTTAGCCTATATTACAACCAAATGAAGTCCTAATTGATCTTAGACTGAATGGGCTCGATTAGTAGAGTAGTACACTATGGGCAAGCCTATGGTGCATCTTTGTGACATATGAATGTTCTTTCTGAGAGTGAGTGAATTTTGTCAATCTAATTTCCTAATTGTTCTTAATATTATTATTTGTGGAACTACTCTCTTGTGTGATGTGAAGGCATTTGATTCACAAAGGAAAGGTAGGTATTGACCTCTGTATAGAGTAACTTGAGTAAGTATGAATATTGCATGGCACGTGAGAGTCTACACTAGAGGCAAAGATGTTACACTACTAGACGCAACTTTGGTGATAAGTTCTTGGTGTGATTGATAATTTAGGATTTTAATATGTTTTATGCTCTTACTTGCCTATGCTTTGATCATATATTATTACAAAATAGTCCTAAAAGGCTTACAAGTTGTGCTTGATTGCAGGTTTTATCGACAAAGTGACGAAATGTCAAAGATTAGCTCAAAAATAAGTTGAACCTGCTCAAGTATCAAAGACCAAGGAATCTAAGAAAAGAAGGCCTAGTGCGGACCGCGCAAAATGGAATGCGACCGCACTAGGTGGTTCAGAGAGTTGGTGATTCAGGCTAGAAGAAGCGCGACCGCGGTACACATCTTGCGGTCCACGGTGAAGGCTCCGCGGCTGCACTACTCTTTTGTGCAGTCCGCGGTCATGAGATTCAGAGAGATGAAGTTTTCAAAGCCAAAGCTATGCGGTCCGCGGTCGTGAGTGAGCGGACCGCACCAGCTCCCACCGCGGCCGTGGTCCATTCTACGCGGTTCGCGGAGTCGAAGTTTAGAAAAGAAAAAGTGAACCCAGTGCAGCCGCGGTCCATTTAATGCGGCTCGCACTGACCCCGCATGGGTATTTTTATCCAGTTTTTCCAGCCTAGTATAAATAAAATATTTTACCATTTTTTAGGTATTAAGATAGATCAGTTGATAGTTACGCTCGTGAGATCGACTTTTGTAGCCATTTTTGGCACTTTTGCTTTACATTTACAACAGATTCTTGTAGATTAATTTTAGCAATTAATTAATATGCTTAGTTCTTCATCTATTTCTTCAATTTCTTTATCTAGCATGAGTAGCTAAATCCATTAGCTAGGGTTGTGGCTCAACCCTAGTGTGGGTAATTTATGAGTGTTGCCATCTAGTGTGAGATTGACTATGGGTGTTTGCTATTTGGGTTGGTTTTATGTTTTAATCTAGAATTGGTGGTTACAAATACTGATTCAAGCCTTGTGGGCTTAATTCTTCTTGAGAAAGAGAATCTATGACCCCAAAATTAACCCAACAAGGAATTGGGATGAACTCATGAGAAATGATAGTCCCAATTTACGGGTTAAACCTCGAGAGAGTAATTACCCTACTTGAACCCTAGTTGCTTGGTCTAATTTGCCTACCCATTTGGTCTCCAGAGAGTCAATTGGGCAAAATCACTTTCTCTACCGAGAGGTGTGAGAGTGGGTAAAATTGTGCAATAGTTATAGTATAAGCCCCAGTTATGTCAATCAAACCTTAGTAGCATCTACCCATCAATTAGCCACCTAGGTAGTGTCACGACCCTAGTGCTCTTCTTCCCCTTAGATACAACTTAGCACTATTCTCGTTGCATAATTTAGAGTTACTCAATAGTTTTATAAAATTAGTTATAATTCGAAAACTCAAAAATGTTTGAAGTGACATTAGGAGTACAAACAGATCTCTAGGATAGACAGACAATCCAACTTCACTTCTAGCTCCCTAAGGAAATCGATCCCAACCCTCATATCGGGTAAAAGCTATTGCGACCCGCTCTTCCTACCTTAGTGTAGCATCGAGATAGCTGCGATCACTTTTTGGCACCGTTGCCGGGGATCTTACGGTGTTGACTATCTATTTATTTAGTTTTGTGTTTTGCTTCTCTTTCCTTCTTGTTTACTAATTTTGTTTGTGTCGATCAATTAGGTACAAATGGATCTTAATGCAAATGACCCTCTCGGCAATGTGATAGCGGGGGATGAGGTAGAGGATCTAGAACAAGATGAGGTCTTACCTCAAGTTCCACAGAGAGGCCGAAATGCCAATGTAAATGCAAATGAGAACAACAATATTCTAGACCCTCCTCCGGCACCACCGAGAGTGGCTCCCAGAGTCTTACCAAATCAAGGATACGCCAATGCTATTGTTCCTCCCTGAATCCGGGCGGGTAACTTTCATATCACAAATGTTATGTTGACCTTGCTAGAGCAAAGAGGGTATTTCACGGGCGCCTCCGATCAAAATGCCTACAAGCACTTGAAGGGGTTCATGGATACATTTTGGGGTAGCAAGCAGACAAACATGTCTGAGGATGCATTGAGATTGAGGCTTTTCCCATTCTCTCTTTGGGGTAAAGCATTGGATTGGTTAGAAAGGCTCCCTAATCATTCTATTACAACATGGGATGAATTGGCGGACAAATTTATTGCCAAGTTCTTTTCTCCAAGTCATATGGCAGCTCTTCGGGATGAAATTCTAACTTTTAAGTAAGAGCCAACGGAACCTTTGCATGAGATATGGGAAAGATAGAGAACAATGGTGAAAGAGTCCCCTAATAACGACATGACTGAGGCTATGATTCAACAAACCTTTTATCGGGGCATCAACACCACGAATCAATGCATTGTGAACCAATTGGCCGGAGGGGACTTTATGAAACTTTTTTACCAAGAGGTATGTGATGTACTTGATGAAATGGCCGACACCTCTTCGGCATGGCAAAGCCGAGCAAATGTGCCCCAAGGTGACCCCACGGTAATCCATTTGCACAAGGAATTGCACAATCATGGCCAAGCCATCGCCGAGCTTACAACAACTATGAATCAATTGGTAAAGGCACAATTGCAACAAGTCCAAAACCCGCGCCAAGTCAATGCAATGGAAGGCGTTTCTATGTAGAAAAGGAGGCAAAGAGGACAACAACCTCAAGGTAATTGTGAACAATATGACAACAACAATGATGTTGGTGGTTATTCAAATGAGTGCTATGATGATCAAAGCGAAGAGGTCCAATATGTCAATAACTACCAAGGGAATAGAGGCAACTCTTCGAATCAACAATGGCATCCTCAAAGAAATTAGGGCAATCAACAACAAGGCAGAGGTAATTGGAATAACAACAACCAAAACAACAATTGGGGTAATCAAAGCAACCAAGGGAATTGGAATGGTAATAACAATAATTGGGGCAACAACAACAATCAAGGAGGGTGGAACAATAGCGGGAACCAAGGCAACCGGGGGCAAGGCTTTCAAAGGCCCCCATGTACCAACAACCGAACAATCCACCCCTCCTTTCCTTATCAAGGTCTGAGTTCTTCCAGAAGTGATATGGGGAGAATTGAAAGCATGTTCGATCAAATGATGAAAAAGAACCAAGATTCTGAGGCCCAATTATCGTCTCATAACACATCTATCCGAAACTTGGAGGTGCAATTAGGCCAAATCTCTCAAGCATTGAATACTCGTCCCAAGGGTGCTTTACCAAGTGATACGGTGGTGAACTTGAAGGGTGGGAATAATAATCATGTGATGGCGGTTACAACAAGGAGTGAGAGAGGCGGTGATGTGAATGCCTCAATGCAAAAGAAAGTTATGGATGAAGATGTTCAGTTGCGGGATGATGATGTACCTTTGATTGTTGATGATGTGGTTAATCAAAATGTGAACAATGATATGCGGATTGATATTGATGATGAATCCTAGGTATAGACTCAAGATGTCGTGAACCCGTCTAGGGAACACATGATTGACATGCCCGAGCCAGTTGTACAAAAGGCCAAGGCACCTTTTCCTAGGCCACCTCCACCTTATCTTCAACGGTTAGCAAAGCAAAAGAGTGACAATCAATTCAGAAAATTCATTGACATGATGAAGAGCCTCACAATCAATGTGCCTTTGGTGGAGGCACTTGAGCAAATGCCGGGGTACGCTAAGTTCAAGAAAGATTTAGTAACAAAGAAAAGGTCAATGGAGTGCGAAACAATTAAAATGACTCATCAAGTGAGTGCCATAGTGCATTCAATGGCACCCAAGCTTGAGGACCCCGGAGTTTTTACTATCCCTTGTACTATCGGAAGTGTGGATTTTGCCAAGGCCCTTTGTGACTTGGGATCTAGTATAAATTTGATGCCTTACTCGATCTTCAAGACTTTGGGAATTGGACAACCTCGACCTACCTCAATGAGACTTCAAATGGCGGATCGTTCGATGAAGCGACCGTTAGGCATTATTGATTATGTGCTTGTCCGGGTGGATAAGTTTTTATTGCCGGCTGACTTTGTCATATTGGATTTTGAGGTGGACTTCGAAGTGCCGATTATTATTGGTAGGCCTTTCCTAGCTACGGGGAAGGCATTGGTTGATATTGAAGCGGGTGAGTTGACTTTTCGAGTGGGGGATGAGAAGGTGGTATTCCATGTTTGCAAATCAATGAGACAACCCAACAGCACGGAGGTGTGTTCATTTGTGGACATTGTCACAACTGTGATAGTGGATGACACAAGTTCCATGATCCATGTTGAAGATCCCCTTGAGGTCGTGCTTCTTATTATGGATGTCAATGATGATGCTAGTAGAGTGGAGTGCGTGAATGCATTGCATGGTATGGGTTCATATTCTTATGAGCCTAGGAGGATATCTTTAGATCTTGAAAACCGCAAAACTCCACCAACAATGCCATCGATTGAGGAGCCACTGGTGTTGGAGTTGAAGCCACTTCCTCCACACCTCAGGTATGACTTCTTGGGTTCAAATTCTACTTTACCTATTATTCTTTCTTCTTGCCTTACTAACATGCAGGTTGAAGCCACCTTGGCGGTTCTTCAAAAGCGAAAAAGGGCAATCGGATGGACATTAGCTGATATTCGGCGAATAAGCCCCGCATTTTGCATGCACAAAATCATCTTGGAGGAGGATGCAAAGCCTTCCTCGGAGCATCAAAGAATATTAAATGAGGCGATGCAAGAGGTGGTGAAGAAAGAGGTTATCAAGTGGCTAGATGCTAGGGTGGTTTATCCTATTTCTGACAGTTCGTGGACTTCTCCGGTGCAGTATGTGCTGAAGAAGGGTGGTATGACCGTGGTGACCAATGACAACAATGAGCTCATTCCCACTAGAATAGTCACCGGGTGTAGAGTTTGTATGGATTACCGGAAGCTGAATAAGGTGACTAGAAAAGATCACTTCCCATTGCCATTCCTTGACCAAATGCTTGATCGTCTTGCGGGTCGGGCTTTCTATTGCTTTCTGGATGGTTACTCGGGGTACAATCAAATTCTAATTGCCCTGGAGGACTAAGAGAAGACCACCTTTACATGTCCTTATGGCACATTCGCTTTCTCTAGAATGTCATTTGGATTGTGTAATGCTCCGGCGACCTTCCAACGTTGCATGATGGCTATTTTCACCAACATGGTGGAGGATATCTTAGAGGTCTTCATGGATGATTTCATCATGGTTGGGGATTCTTTTGAGGAGTGATTGGTAAACTTGGATAGAGTGTTGGCCCGATGTGAAGACACCAACCTTGTTCTCAATTGGAAAAAGTGCTATTTTATGGTAGAAGAAGGTATAGTGTTGGGTCACAAGATCTCGAAGCGAGGAATTGAAGTTGATAAGGCCAAGATTGAGGTTATTTCGAGGCTCCCTTCCTACTTCTATCAAAGGGGTGAGGAGTTTCCTTGGGCACGCGGGTTTCTACCGGAGGTTCATAAATGATTTTTCTAAAGTGGTACATCCATTGTGCAAATTTCTAGAGAAAGATGCAAAGTTCTTGTTCGATGAGAGTTGTATGCAAGCATTCGAGCTTCTCAAGATCAAGTTGACTTCTACCTCGATCATTACCGCACCAAATTGGAGCTTGCCTTTTGAGCTCATGTGTGATGCTAGTGACTTTGCAGTTGGCGCTGTTCTGGGCCAAAGAATCAATAAGATGTTTCATCCAGTGTACTACACAAGCAAAATCATGAATGAGGCTCAAAGAAATTATACAATCACCGAGAAAGAATTGTTGGCTATTGTGTTTTCTATGGAAAAGTTTCGACCTTACCTTATGGGGGCCAAAGTTATAGTGCACACCGATCACGCCACCCTTAGGTATTTGATGACCAAGAAAGACTCCAAGGCGAGATTGATCAGATGGGTGTTACTTCTTCAAGAGTTTGATTTAGAAATTATTGACCGGAAGGGTTGTGAGAATCAAGTGGTGGACCCCTTGTCCCACTTGGAGGAGGAGGGGAGGCCGTGTGACGGCCTTGAGATCAATGATTCATTTCCCGACGAACAACTCCGTGCGGTGTCAATGAAGGATATGCCATGGTTTGCCGATGTTGCCAATTACCTTGTGACCGGAATAATCTCGTGTGAGCTCTCTTCTAACCAAAGGAAAAAGCTCAAGCGGGATAGTTTGGATTTCTATTGGGATGAGGCATACTTGTTCAAAATTTGCACGGATAGTGTGATTCGTAGATGTGTCCCGGAGGAAGAACAATTGAGTGTCCTTGAGGCTTTCCAATCTTCACCCTATGGTGGCCATCATGGCGGGGCGAGAACGGCTTCTAAAGTGCTTGGCTGCGGATATTATTTGCCCACCCTATTCAAAGATGCGAGAGAATTGGTGAAGAGATGTGATGAGTGCCAAAGAGTCGGCGGAATTTTATAAAGGGATGAGATGCCCCTCAATAAAATTCTCGAAGTGGATATTTTTTATGTTTGGGGCATCGATTTCATGGGTCCTTTTGCGAGCTCTTGTGGGAACACTTACATTCTCGTGGCGGTGGACTATGTCTCAAAATGGGTTGAAGCCGTGTCTTTTCCCAACAATGAAGCCCGGAGTGTTGTGCCATTTTTGAAAAAGAGTATTTTCACAAGGTTTGGCACTCCTCGTGCTATCATTAGTGATGGGGGGTCTCACTTTTGCAACAAGGCTTTTGATACGTTGCTTTCTAAGTATGGTGTCAATCATAAGGTTTTGACCCCCTATCATCCCTAAGCTAGTGGCTAAGTGGAAGTCTCCAACAGAGAAATTAAGAGCATCTTGTCTAAAATGGTCAATGCTAATAGGACCGATTGGTCGAAAAAGTTGGATGATGCTCTTTGGGCTTATCGGATGGCCTACAAAACTCCGATTGGTATGCCACCGTATCGGTTGGTGTTTGGAAAAGTTTTTCACTTTCCGGTGGAATTAGAGCACAAGGCCATGTGGGCTTTGAGGAAGTTGAACTTAGAATGGGATGTTGCGGCAAATCTGCGAGTTGAACAACTTAATGAACTTGATGAGTTTAAATTCCATGCCTACTCCAGCTCGTCCTTGTACAAGGACAAAATGAAATACCTTCACGACCAATATGCTCGGGGTAAGGAGTTCAAGGTTGGAGATATGGTTCTCTTGTTCAATTCCGGTTACGTCTGTTTCCGGGTAAGCTCAAGCCAAAGTGGAGTGGGCTGTTTGAAGTTGTGTTCGTGACCCCATTTTGTGCTCTTGATCTAAGGAACAAGAATGGTGAAGTATTTAGATTCAATGGACATCGGGTCAAGCATTATCTTGGGATATTTGATGATGGCCACGTGGTGGCACGTCTCCATCTAAAGTGATATGCTAGTAACAGGCATCGTGTTGCGACGTTAAATCAGGCGCTGCTTGGGAGGCAACCCATGTCTTTTATTATTGTTGATTTTTTGTGTTTTCTTGATAGTGTAGGTTTGGTTTTTGGGCTAACTAATTGTGAGATGTTGCAGGGATTGAGTTGATGCAATGCAAAATAGTTTGAAAAAAGTGAACAGTCTCTGAAGATTGCCAATGCGACTGCGATTGCTTTTATGCGGTCCGCACTGGTGATGGTGAAAAGCGGTGCTCTCTGAAGTATGCCACCACGGCCACATTCCATTTAGTGTGGTTCGCGGAGGTTGCCAACTCAAGCTTTATTTGAACAAACCCATCGCGGTCCACGTCGGTTTTATGCGGCTGTGCTGGTAGGTAGGTATGGGTCCCACTGTTTTCCTATAAATAGAACCCATGGGTCACTATTTACCCTTTTCGAACTTGTTACACTCAGACCCCTAATAGTTACTGTTCACTCTCTCTTCTGATAATAATTCTTGCTTAACCTAATTAATTGCATCTCATCATCACAATCTGGTAACATTTCATCATCTTTCCTTGTTTTATATTATAATTTCATCTTGTTTTCATGCCCAGTAGCTACAGTCTCTTTTTTTCCCGTTTTTTATTTCATTTGTTAGCCAAGGAATGTGTAATGGTTGGATATTGTGTGTTTAGGAACCTTTGTGAACTAGGTAAATTGAGTAGGGACAAGGTAGGTGGAAAACTTGAACAAAAATAGCAAAAAATTTAAGCCCTAACTTAGTGCCTCTGAAAAACACTCATCGCGGCCCACTGTTGCGTTTGTGCGGTCCGCGGTGCCCTGAAGCGCTCTGCACCGCCATTTTGCGTGGACCGTGGTACCCGAGTGACTGAAAGTAAACCTATGCTAGCGCAGCCGCATTGCATTATACGCGGTCCGTGCTGGACCACCGCGGCCGCAGTGCTACTTTGTGCGGGCCGCGGTGGTTGGATTCAGAGAGGTGGTGCTACAAACCTTACCTTAGTGCGGACCGCAGTCATTTTTGTGCGGTCCACGGTGCCCTCAATGCAGCCGCAGTACTCTTTGTGCGGGCCATAGTGAGGAGATTCAAAGAGATGTTTTCAGGGGTTTTATCCCAATGCGGACCGCGGTTGCTTTTGCGCGATCCGCGGTGCTCCCAGTGCGGCCGCACTCCTGTTTGTGCGGGACACAGTGCTCTACTTTGTAACTATTTCTGCAACATGTAATTTGATGTCTGCAGTTCAACTTCAATACTTGTTTCACTGCCTGTGCTGATACTAACCATGTTAGATGTGTATGCTTGCAGATAATGGTCAAACAACGAGGCGGCGGTGCCAAACAACCCGGGCGAGGTAATTCCTCCCTGAGAGGGAATCAAAGGATGGTTAAACTTACTCCCCATGCTAGAAAAACATAAAAGAAATGAGGAAAGAAATAAAAGCGGCTAACAGAGCCATTGACAACTCGGGAGTGAGTATGAGCCATCCCGGGAGATCTCTTCAGATTTAGTCCCTCTTTACATCCAGTATCCGGAGAACGACATACATAAAGACACTCCTCCATCTTCCCCCGATGCTTGAGCCTTTATCAACATTTCTTTTGGGTCATCTAAGGGCTCAGCGGCAAGTAGTGGGGAGGAATACTCTACATCTCCCACAGCGTCACTATCTAGAGAAGGTGCTAAGGGTGATGAGGGAGATAGGGAATTGCCTGGGGGTGGTGTGCCTTAGGTTGGGGGGGTTGACCGGACTAGGAATCCTGCTGTTTGGGAAGATAGATTCGTCAGCCAGGTGGTGTTCCACAAGTTTAGGGAATGGTGGCCGTCACGGAAGTTTATTCTTGAGAGGAGCTTCATTGACAAAGACCTTCTACCCCTACACCCCAATGTGCATAGACAGTTTCAGGCTCGAGTGGGTTGGGAGTTCTTTAAAGACAATTGTGTGAAGGCGAATGAGCATATGGTCATGGATTTATATAGCAATGTGGCCCATATCTTGAAGGGCACTAAGGTGACCAAAGTGAGAAACAAAAGTGTGGTATTTACCGGGAAGGCACTGAATGAATACTTGGGGTTAAATGATGAAGATGAGTCCCTTTACAATGAAAAGTTAGCAATGGGAGAGGAGGTTTGTCCGTGGTTAGCTTCATACCTGGCAATCCCGGGTACAGTTCTAGAGTGGTTACAAGCAGGGGCCAAAATACTTCGGAGAACTTTCAACTTCGAGGCTAGAGGGTGGTTGACTTTTGTGTGCAGTCGGCTCGACCCCACTACCCATGATTAGACTATTCCACTTGCCCGAGCAGTTCTTATTGCTTCTATTATTTCGGGATATCCTATCAACAGGGGCAATGTGATGTCCCGCGTCATTTCTACAGTGGGGGTTGAGCATGACCGGAACTACCCTTTTCCCAGCACCCTCACTATGTATTTCTGGGACTTTGAGGTGGAGAAGAGACCGTTTGATGTCAAGGTCAAACCTGTGGCTCCGTTCTCCTGGTACAGTTTGAAGGGGTTAGACAACCCCAAGGAAAAATTACAAGCTGCCTTCTTCTACCCCAACCGGCCAGTCTGAAGAGCCAGTTGCGGTAGAGCCCTCCACTGAGCCTACTTCCACAGCTGCTGACATGACTCCCGGACCTTCCACTACTGCTGGTCCCTCTACTTCAGCTGGCCCGGGGATTCCATCTTCCTGGGCCCATCCTATCACCGCCCACCAGCTGAGCCAGACACTTCATAGCTTGAACAACTGGATGGCGACTGCTTCATCCAAGTTGTCCATCTTGACTTCTACCATTGTGGCTCAGTCGGCACCACAACCAGTGCAGGTGCCCCAGCCTATCGAGGATGCACTTAAGGAGATTCTTGTCAACCAGCAAAAGATCCTCGATTCTCAGGCTGCCTTGGCTAAGGTAGTGGATTCATATGGCAAGGCCCTTAGGGAGCTTGCCAGGGAGCACAAGAAGCTGCGCAAAACACGGGCTTCCAGGGAGTCTGTGAAGGCGCTGAGAGAGGATGTTGACAAGCTAAAGGCAGACCAATTGCCTTTAGACTTTCTATTTGAGGACCCAACCCCAGCAACAGCACCAGTAGCATAGCCACAGTAGGAGCAGACTCAGAGGCTTCCTAGGAAGAAGAGGAAGGTCCCTAGTGCAGACAAGGCGGTCATCCAGTTGGCAGACCCATAGGAGGTTTCCTCCAGTCAGCCACAGTTTGCTCCAGATATTCAGCCCGTATAGGTCCAGGCCCCAGTCCCAGCAGTTGAGCAGCAGAAGATCGGGAACCAGTCTGAGGTTCTCGTACATACAGAGGACCCGGGACCACTCATGTTCCCATGCATACAGACGAGGCTTAGGGAGCTCCTATATCCTTTCCTTTTGTTTTATGATGCTTATTTGTTTAGTTGGCATTGGGGACAATGTCAGCTTTTATTTGTGGGGGTGTGCCCTAATTTTTATCCGGATGATTGTATATATTTGTTGACTTAATTTATGTTTCTGTTGATATTTTTTTTATTTTGTCTGTATATAACTTTACATTTAGTTACTTTTATCGCACTTTTTATCTTCTCTTTGGTCTGTATATAAAGTTACATTCTTGTATATATATTCATCCCCCGTTGTATATTCTAATCCCTGTATTGTAAATATTTATTCTATTTTCTATTTTCGTACAAATTTTTCATTCTCAGTTAGTAGATAGGCTTGCAGCATTTTTGTTCGGTTTTGGCGCTTTCAATAAGCCCTTGGTTTGCTTAATTCCACGGTTCTTTCCAAGGGTAGAGTATTGTGCGAACCGGGTGGCTCTTTCCGATGATGGATGGCGTGACAAGAGTTCGTTTTTTATTTTTCTTTTGTTTTTAGTAGTTTATAGTTAAGGGCACCTCAAGCAAAGCTTCACTTGGGCCTAACACATTTGCTTTTGATCCCATGGTCAAAGACAAGTGGTTGTGTTTAGGATGGTGAAAGTAGTGACCTTGAGACTCTTGTTTTGACCAAACAAACATCATGTGGTCTTTTGGGACTATTGTGTGCTCAATCATGTCTAAGGTTGGTGTGGGACCCCGACTCTATGTCTTCAGTAATCCTTGAGTGTATGTGGTGAGAAATCGAATTGTGAGTCCAAGTCCCGAGCCAATGGTCTAGAACTTGCCCTGAATGTTTGTTGAGGCAAAATTTTGAGTGAAATTCGACTTGAGAAGTGATTATAGGCTCTCCTTGATCCAAGCAATAGTCGAACAATTCCATAGCCCACCAATGATATAATCCTTTGCTAACCCTTTTGAACCTTAAACCTTTTTCTTTCAAGAACCAACGCTACAAGCCTATACCCGTTCTAAATTATACCCTCTCTTGGTACCCAAATCGTCCCTTAAGTAATGGCAAAAGTCTAAGTTTGGGGGGAGAGACAAGAAAGGAAACGAAGTAGTAAAAGGAACAAAAGCAAAAGAAAAGGAAGGCGATGAAAAAGAAAGAAAAGAAAAAGAAAAGAAGAAAGCCCAATGGGCAAAGAAAAAAACGGGATTCAAGAATAACAAAAGTGGAAAAGGTGTGGAAAAAGTAGAAAAAAAAGAAATGTTTTGAATTGCATAAGAAAGAGTGACAATGTATCTCTCTAACCCCTTGAAAAGAAGTGAAATACTGAAAGAGTCAAAGAGAATTGTGCCAATGAATCAAAAGAAGTGCTTAAGGGAAGATGAAACCCATATAAACCAATAACTTTTCCTACCCTGAACCAAAAGCCTTCACATTGAGTCCACAAAAGCCCTATATGATCTTGAGTTGGATGACACTCGCATTAGTGGATACTTACATAAGGGTCAAGCATATGGTACTTAGATCCGGACTTGTGACCTTTCCTTGAGAGAGACGAGTGAATTCTCATTAACCTTGGTTTGCGTGCTTGTACTCTAAAAGGTGAGGTTTGCCTAGGGAGAGTTGAGGACGTGTGAGTTTGGGTTCCACAACAACCAAAGTAATTGAGAGAGTTCTTTGATATACTGAGTCAATTCTTGATGCTCATGTGTCACACTTGATCCATAGTTTTTCAAAGTTTAAGTTTTGTTAATGATCCATTCGTATTAAGGGAAATTATTAGTCCCAATTGATGCTTGTTGAGGTTACCCTAGGACAGCTGGAATTACTTGGATTTTCCTTTAGGGGGTGGGTTTTATTTTGTTTGCTTGAGGAAAAGCAAAGGTTTAAGTTTGGGGGAGTTGATAATTTAGGATTTTAACATGTTTTATGCCCCTACTTGCCTATTCTTTGATCATATATTATTACAAAATAGTCCTAAAAGGCTTACAAGTTGTACATAATTGCAGGTTTTATCGACAAAGTGACAAAATGTCAAAGATTGGCTCAAAAAGGAGTGAAACCTGCTCAAGTATCAAAGACCAAGGAATCTAAGCAAAGAAGGCCTAGTGCGGACCGCGCAAAATGGAATGCGGCCGCACAAGGTGGTTTAGAGAGTTGGTGATTCAGGATAGAAGAAGCTCGACCGTGGTACACATCTCGCGGTCCGCGGTGAAGGCTCCACGGCCGTACTACTCCTTTGTGCGGTCCGCGGTCATGAGATTCAGAGAGATGAAGTTTTCAAAGCCAAAGCTATGCGGTCCGCGGTCGTGAGTGAGCGGACCGCACCAGCTCCCTCCGCGGCCACGGTCCATTCTACGCGGTCTACGGAGTCCAAGTTCAGAGAAGTAAAAGTGAACCCAGTGCGGCCGCGGTCCATTTAATGCGGCCCGCACTGACCCCGCAGGGGTATTTTTATCCAGTTTTTCTAGCCTAGAATAAATAGAATATTTTACCATTTTTTAGGTATTAAGATAGATCAGTTGATAGTTACGCTCGTGAGATCGACTTTTGTAGCCATTTTTGGCACTTTTGCTTTACATTTACAACAGATTCTTGTAGATTAATTTTAGCAATTAATTAATATGCTTAGTTCTTCATCTATTTCTTCAATTTCTTTATCTAGCATGAGTAGCTAAACCCATTAGCTAGTGTTGTGGCTCAACCCTAGTGTGGGTAATTGATGAGTGTTGACATCTAGTGTGAGATTGACTATGGGTGTTTGCTATTTAGGTTGGTTTTATGTTTTAATCTAGAATTGGTGGTTGCAAACACTGATTCAAGCCTTGTGGGCTTAATTCTTCTTGAGAAAGAGAATCTATGACCCCAAAATTATCCCAACAAGGAATTGGGATGGACTCATGAGAAATGATAGTCCCAATTTACGGGTTAAACCTCGAGAGAGTAATTACCCTACTTGAACCCTAGTTGCTTGGTCTAATTTGCCTACCCATTGGTCTCGAGAGAGTCAATTGGGCAAAATCACTCCCTCTACCGAGAGGTGTGAGAGTGGGTGCAATTGTGCAACGGTTATAGAATAATCCCCAATTATGTCAATCAAACCGTAGTAGCATCTACCCGTCAATTAGCCACCTAGGTAGTATCACGGCCCTAGTGCCCTTCTTCCCATTAGACAACTTAGCACTATTCTCGTAGCATAATTTAGAGTTACTCAATAGTTTTATAAAATTAGTTATAATTCGAAAACTCAAAAATGTTTGAAGTGACATTAGGAGTACAAACACATCTCTAGGATAGACAGACAATCCAACTCCACTTCTAGCTCCTTGAGGAAATCGATCCCGACCTTCATATCGGGTAAAAGCTATTGCGACACGCTCTTCCTACCTTAGTGTAGCGTCGAGATGGCTACGATCACTGATACGTTAGGAAAAGCTTAGTGAAGGAACCTTTATAGAGTATGGTGGATTGCTCGGGGACTAGAAATAATTTAAGTGTGGGGTGTTGATAATAGGCTAGATACATATAGTTTGGCAACTATTTATGCCCCAACTTTACTATGCTTCACCGTTCTAGGAAGTTTAAATGACGATAAATTGGCTCTAATTGTGAATTTCATGTTTTGCAGGAGCAAATTGTTCTTATGAGGACTTAGGACAGTGTTTGGAGCTAAATTAAAGCAAGGGAAGCCCCTCAGAGCTGAGTACGTGTGAAAGAAGAAAGAAAAGAAGAGAGAAAATGCTGATCAACTCTAGCGTGCTCCTAGCGCAGCCGTAGCGTGACCGCGCTAGAGCAAAAAAATGGGACAGTACACTTAGCCATATGCGCGACCACTAGCACGCCCGCGCTAGTCACTCAAGAGCGCAGAAAGTTCAGGGGTAAACTTGGAAGTTTGGGGGTAATTCCACTTGACCTATAAGGGGTCCAGCTCGCCCAAAAAGAAATTATCAAGGTTTTTATAGCTTTGTTGAAGGCAAGAAGAGGAAAGAGGCAAGGAGGATAATTCGACACCGAGTTCTACCTTTCTTTATTTTGTATTTATCATTCATGATGAATTTTCCTGTTGTTATTATGAATATGATTATGAGTAGCTAATTATTTAGTCTAAGGTTTTGATGGAACCTTTTGAGGGATAAACTTCTTGTTGTATTAATATAGTTTGCCCAGTTTAATTTCTATTTGTTAAACTTCGTTCTTGTTGTAGTTAATTGATAGCATTCTCAACTAGTTGGGCCTATTTAGTATGTATTGCTCGGGAGAGAGTGCATATTTAGGTAGTTGTTGAACAACATCACTCCCAAAGTATATGAGGAATCAATAACTGAGGGTTTAAAGGTGGGATTAGGGATAACGAAACCTTGGGTGCGATCTAAGTGAGTTGTAATAAAAGCCAGCTAGCGTAACTCGGGAGAGTGCTTCTAGTAAATTGTCATAATTACTCAGGAGAGATTTACGGTAGTAAGAATGCTCATGATCGATAGAGATGATTAGACAAATCTATGCGAAACATAACAGGAAGGGATTCCATCAATAGGGGAAATCACAACCTTAGATCCTTCTCTTATTTGTTTACACCTCAGTCATAGTTAGCTTCTAGTTTACTTAATTTTATTCAGTTATAGTAGTAGAAATATCACCAAGTGTTATTCAAAATATCTGGGAAATTGATTACGGAGAATTCAGTGAGTCTGACAAAAGTAATTGGTAGGTTAATTCCCTGTGGGATTCGACTCTAGGCTAAATATCCGAATTATATTTGCAATGAATGCCTGTCCTTTTTATAAGGCATAGTTGGGCGTGATCAACAACTAAGAAAGCACGATAAGAATTACCCGACCCACGATTTAGAGTTAGCCGCAGTGATTCATACACTAAAGATGTGGAGGCACTACTTGTATGGTATTCATGTTGATATCTATATGGATTATAAGAGCCTCCAGTATATCTTGAAGCAAAAGGAATTAAATTTACGTCAAAGGAGATGGTTGGAGCTACTTAAATACTATGACGTTGATATTTTATACCATCCAGGAAGTCGAACGTAGTAGCCAACACCCTCAGCCGTAGATATATGGGTAGCCTATCATATTTACAGGTAGAAAAGAGGGGAATAGCCCATAAGATTCATCAGCTAGCTAGTCTTGGAGTTCGGTTACTGGACTCAGGTGATATTGGAATTACCATTCAGGATACGACAACGTCCTCTTTAGTAACTGAAGTAACGGAACACTAGTACGAGGATCCTATGTTAGTTCATTATAGGGACACCACTCCTCAGAAGAAGAATACACCATTTGAAATTACAGAAGATGGGGTCCTCAAATATCGAGGATGATTATGTATCCCTAATGTTGCAGGGATGAGTCGGCAGGTTATGGGAAAAACTCACTATTCTCGTTATTCTATCTATCCAGGAGCGATAAAGATGTATCATGATATCAGGGAAGTGTATTGGTGGGATGGAATGAAAAAGGATATAGAGGAGTTTGTTGCTCAGTGTCCTAATTGTCAGCAGGTTAAGATTAAGCACTAAAAACTCGGTGGATTACTGCAGGCTATGAAGATTCCGACTTGGAAATGGGAAGTAATCAATATAGATTTCATCGTAGGCTTACCTCGTACCCAGAGTAAGTTCGATTCGATATGGGTAATTGTTGATAGGCTTACAAAGTCAGCCTATTTTCTGCTCGTTAGGACTACATATTCCGTAGAGGATTATGCAAGGCTTTATATTAAGGAGATAGTATGACTGCATGGTGTCCCTGTATCTATTATCTAGGATAAAGTATCTCAATTTATAGCTAACTTCTGGAGGTCCTTCCAAAAAGGTTTTGGGACTCAAGTAAGTCTTAGTATAACATTTCATCTCCAGACAGACGGATAGGCTGAGCGTACTATTTAGACACTTGAGGATATGTTATGAGCTTGTGTGATAGACTTCAAAGGTAGCTGGGATGATCATCTGCCGCTTATTGAGTCCGCATATAATAATAGCTACCATTCCAGTATTCAGATGGCTCCATACGAAGCTTTTTACGGACGGAAGTGTAGGTCACCTATAGGGTGGTTCGATGTTGGGGAAACTACGTTAGTAGGACCAGAATTGGTACAACAGACAATCGAGAAAATTAAGCTTATACAGGAATGACTATTAGCAGCTCAAAGCCGATAGAAATGCGGATAATCAACGGCGAGACTTGGAATTTCAGGTTGACGATTGGGTATTCCTAAAGGTATCACCGATGAAAGGCATTATAAGGTTCGGAAAAAAAAGGAAAACTTAGCCCTCGGTACATTGGACCATATAGTATCATATGTAAGGTAGGCCAGGTAGCATATGAGTTGGACTTGCCTTCGGACTTGGAGTCTGTACATCCAGTCTTTCATATGTCTATGCTCCATAAATGTATCGGAAATCCTTCCAGAATTGTGTCAGTTGACAACATTTAGGTCATAGAGCAGCTATCATATGAAGAAAATCCCATTGCTATATTAGACAGACAGGTTCATAGATTGAGAACTAAAGACATAGCTTCGGTGAAAGTACTTTGGAGAAACAATAATGTGGAAGAAATGACTTGGGAGGCTGAGAATGACATGAAGTCTAGATATCCCTACATATTTCCTCCTCCAGACAAGGGTCTAACTGAGAGACCACAACCTTAAGGTACGTGTACGGATTCTTGTGTTAGTTATTGTCATTGGTCGTGTGAGGACATTGTCGTTATTGATGATTCTGGTCCTATGGGGCGTTGAATTATTGAGCTTCTACAGGGAGAGTTGGTAGTAGTGTTGTTACAAAGATGACACTGCCAATGTTATATAGATCCAGGGGAATTAAAAATTGAGGACGAATGTTTCTACAAGGGGAAGAATATTACATCTCGTGTTTTCATACGTTAAAAGTTTCGTCTTCAGTTAATTGACGTAGACGTGGGGATGAGATTAATATGAGGTTAACGTATTTATTCTATTTATAAAAAGTGATAAGTAAGTGTCATGAAGGTTAAAGGGCATACGAATTAAAGAAAATGAGTTTCGTTGAAGGTTGTCGATTTGGGATAAAATACGGGTCGAGCGATAATACCCGATATTTATGGACTAGTACCATACAAGGTACCATATGACCGTGGTAGTATGATGTATAAAGTATATTAAAAATGAGTAGTATTTTTAGGTAATTTGAGATAATTCTTAATTATGCAGATAATTGATTAATTATAGGGTAACGGGACATTACCTAATTACCTAATAAGTGGATAAAGATTTATAATTCCCACCCCACCCCTCCAAAAATGTGGCAGCTGGCCACAATCTAAAGCAAATGACTCCTTAGTCATTTTGATAGGTGGCAACCATGTTAGCAAAGAAAGGACGCTTTATTCCTTATGATTGTTATACAATTCCTACCATGAGAACATTAAGAACTTTTACAATTCAAAGACATTAGCATTCTTGCAATCCAAAACGTTAGCCATTTTCAAAGCTTTAAACAAAGCTTCATTTCTCATGTCTTGAAAACAAAGTCACAATCAGAACGTTAGACACGTTTACAATTCAAACTCCTACAAGACATTAACAATGAGATTTCTTGCAAACAAATTCTCCTACAAAGAATATTATACGGATTTTTCCGTACTCCAGGTATGTTAAGGTCATCCCTTCTTTCTTTTTTTGTCATGATGCAAAATCATAAAATGAGCAAATGCACAACTTCCATAAATTACTCTATTCGTAGAAATGCTAGAGGTGTGTATATTCTTATTCTCCCATAAGTCTTATTATTCTATCATTTGTTCATGGGTCTAAGAAAAATTCGTATTTGATAAAGTTTATCTGAAATGCATATTGAGTTTTATGGCATTCCGAGAAAATCATATTAACGTATTTCGTATGTATTTCATGCATTTATACATGTACATTGACTCATGACCAGATGGCGTTATATATGCGTATATATGTATATTATATTTATATAGGATATAGAAGAAAAGGTTACAACATTATATATGCACCACCACCTGATCAGTTGGTATACCTTGTGATGCCCTCAAAGGCTTGATGATTTTATGTACACCTATACCTATGCATGGAACGACATTTATATGCACATGCATGACATTATAAATGTTTCAGAATTTACAAGTTATTCAGATTTACAAATGAATTTCTTCATTCCATGTTTCATCTGTCTTTTATGTACTGATTTTCATGCCTTACATACTCAGTACATTATTTGTACTGATGTTCTATTTCCCAGGGCCTATATTTCATGACTGCAGGTACAGGTAGACAAGCAGACAATTCCTCTTCTTAGGATCCTTGATCAGCGAGAGTTGGCGTGCTCCACTTGATCCGGAGCTGCTTTTGATTTAGGTATGGTATGCTTGTATATATACATGGGTCTATAGACAGTTATGTACAATTGGATAGTATGTGGACTTGTCGGCTTTTAGTTTTGGGTATATAGTTGTCTATAACAGCCTTGCCGGTTCGCCCACTGTATTCCGCATGTATATATACATATGACTTTTGGATGGATTTCCCTCACATATGTTATTCATGTTTATATCTTAAACACATGCTTAAGGATTTTTGACATGTAAGATTCGGGCACCCGTCGCGGCCCATTGGTTTAGGTCATGACAGTAGGGGGTGGAGACTTTATGAGTGAAACCATACTTGGTGAGTAAGGTATCAAAAGCTCAATTGCAAAAATGTGAAACCCCATCACTAATAATGGCCCTCGGAGTACCAAACCTTGTAAAGATGTTCTTTTCAAGAATTCCACAACGTTTCGAGCTTCGTTGTTGGGTAAAGCCACGACTTCAACCCATTTTGACACATAGTCCACAGCTACCAAAATGTACATTTTCCCAAAAGAGCTCATGAACGGCCTCATGAAATCAATACCCCAAACATCAAAGATATCAATCTCTAAAATGGTGGTAAAGGGCATCTCATTCTTCTTAGTAATCCCACCGGCCCTTTGACATTCATCACATCGCTTTACAAGCTCACTAGAGTCCTTGTAGAGGGTAGGCAAATATAATTCACAAGTCAAAACCTTTGTATCTGTTCTAGCTCCACCATGGTGACCACCATACGGTGAAGAGTGGCAAGCCTCAAGAATTCCCATTGTTCTTCTTCTGTCACACATTGCCGGATCACACCATTGGTACATATCCAGAAAAGATACGGATTATCCTAATAATAATCCAAACAATCCCATTTGAGCTTCTTCCTTTTGTTTGAAGAGAACTCATTCGGTACAATGCCGCTCACAATATAATTGGCTAAATCGACGAACCATGGCATCTCGGTCATTGAAACGAATAGGAGTTGTTTGTCGGGAAATGAATCATTGATCACAAGGCCTTCATGTGGCCTCCCCTCCTCCTCTAAACGGGACAAGTGGTCCACCACTTGATTCTCACTACCCTTGCAGTCTTGAATCTCTAGATCAAACTCTTGCAAAAGAAGCACCCACCGCATCAACCTTGCCTTAGAATCTTTCTTGCTCATCAAATACTAAATCACCGCATGGTTGGTGTGTGAACAATCGCCTTAGTACCCATCAAATACGCCGGAACTTCTCTATGGAAAAAACAATAGCAAGTAGCTCCTTTTCGGTCACTATGTAGTTGATTTGGGCATCATTCATGGTCTTGCTAGCATAGTAGACCGGATGGAAGATTTTGTTGATTCTTTGGCCCAACACCGCTCCAACCGCAACATCACTAGCATCACACATGAGCTCAAAAGGCAAGCTCCAATCCGGTGCGGTGATAATAGGAGTAGTAGTCAACTTGAACTTAAGCAACTTCTTCATTTAATCTTCTTTGATGTTCAATGGAGGGATTGGCACCTCTTCCAAAATAATCTTGTGCATGCAAAAAGCAGGGCTTATGCTTCGGATATCCACCAAAGTCCAACCGATTGCTCTTTTCCTTCTTTTGTAGCACCTCCAGTGTGGACTCTAATTGCATGTTAGTTAAGCATAAAGAAATAATATCGAGTAAAGTAGAAGCAGGGCCAAGGAATTCATACCTGAGGTGCGGGAACAATGGCTTTAGCTCCAAAGTAGGAGGCTCCTCGATTGAGGACTTTGTTGGAGGAGTCTTCCGATTTTTAAGATGCAAAGATAGTTTTCGGGGCTCATAAGTGTACGACCACATGCCTTGAAATGCATTTACACACTCCACATAGTCATCACTCTCCTCATCATCATCTAGGTTGAGCAAAACAACTTCCAATTTGTCCTAAACATTCATTGTTGTACTAGCATCATCAAATATCACATCGGTCACCAAATCCACAAACGAACAAACTTCATTACTATTCGGTTGCCTCATTGATTTGCACACATGGAAGACCACCTTTTCTTCACCCACTCGGAAAGTGAGCTCACCGGCTTCCACATTAACAAGACCTTCCCTGTAGCAAGAAAAAGTCTACCCAAAATGATAGGCACCTCATAGTCCACTTCAAAATCATGGATAACGAAATCCGTTGGGAGGATGAACTTGTCAACTCTAACCAATACATCATCAATAATACCCAAAGGCCTCTTCATTGTTTGATCCACCATTTGCAACCTGGATGTGGGTCTTGGTTGCCCAATTCCCAAAGTTTTGAACACTGAGTAGGACATCAAGTTGATACTTACCCCGAGATCACATAATGTTTTGGAAAAATTGGCGCTCCCAATAGTTCAAGGGGTTGTGAAGGCGCCCGAATCTTCTAACTTTAGAGCCATTGAGTGCATAATAGCAATCACTTGGTGTCATCTTGATGGTTTCACAATTTATTGATCTTTTCTTGGTTACCAAATCCTTCCTGAATTTTGCATATCCCAGCATTTGTTCCAAGCCTCAACCAACGACACATTAATTGACAAACTCTTCATCATATCAATAAACTTTTTGAAATGGTTTTCACTATTTTGCTTTTCAAGACTTTGAGGGTATGGAGGAGGAGACCTTGGCATTGGTGCCTTAGCCTTTGGAACCGCCGGTTCCGGCATGTCAATCACGTGTTCCATAGACGGATTCACCTTTTCTTGCGTCTCCTCCACACTTTCATCTATATCAATTCTCACTTCTTCATGAACTTGAACCACATTGCTTGGGATCTCATCCTCTTGAACCGCAACATCTTCATCCACAATCCTTCTTTGATTTGAGGTGGTTGCATCTCCACCTTTTCCACTTCTAGTAGTCATGGCCATAGCATGTCCCGTATTATTCCCACCTTTAGGGTTTTCCACCGTATCACTAGGTAGTGCCCCCTTAGGACGAGTGTTCAAAGCTTGTGAGATTTGGCCTAATTGAACCTCCAAATTCCGAATAGGAGTGTTGTGTGAGGCTATTTGAGCATCGAAGTCGGCGTTCTTCTCCATCATCTGTTTAAACATGTTTTCAATTCTACACATCTCATTGGAAGAAGATCTAGGGCCTTGAGAAAGATAGGGAGGTGGATTGCTTGGTTGTTGGAACATCGGAGGCCTTTGAAAATCCGGCCCCCGATTGTTGTTGTTGTTTCCCCAATTGCTTTGATTGTTGTTACCCCAATTGCCTTGATTGCTCCAATTTCCTTTATTGTTCCAATTTCTTTGATTAGTATTGCCACCACTCCAGTTTCCTTGGTGGTTTTGGTTGTTCCAATTACCTTGGTTCCCTTGTGACCTCCATTGTTGTTGGTTTTGAACTTGAGCACTGTTTTTTTGACCTTGAAAATTGTTGATATATTGAACTTCTTCGTCTTGCTCATTGAATGAATCACCTTGATCATAACAACTATCATCTTGCATAAATTGTTCCAGACGGCTTTGTATTTGTACGTTGTTGCCGTCTTTTGTTTACCATCATATTCACACCTTCCATTGCATGCACTTGTTTTGTCCCTTGAACTTGTTAAAGCTGAGCCTTGGCTAATTAGTTCATGGTAGTTGTCAACTCGGTGATAGCTTTCCTATGGTCATGTAGCTCCTTGTGTAGGTGAATAACATTAGAGTCACCTTGCGGTACATTGGCTCTTTGCCACGCCGAAGAGGTATCCGCCATCTCATCAAGAATTTCACAAGCTTCGGCATATGGCGTGTTCATGAAGTTACCCTCAGTGAGTTGGTTAACCACACATTGATTAGTTGTGTTGATCCCCCTCTAGAAGGTCTGTTGGATCATGGCCTCAGTCATATCATTGTTCGGGCATTTTTTAACCATGGTACGATATCTTTTCCAAATCTCGTGCAATGGCTCATTGGGTTCTTGCTTGAAAGAAAGAATCTCATCCCGAAGCATCGCGATATGATCCGGGGAGAAGAGTTTAGAAATGAACTTTTCTGCCAACTCATCCCAAATGTGGATGAAATGGTTGAGAAACCACTCTAACCAGTCCTATGATTTTCCTTTTAGAAAAAAGGGAAATAGCCTCAACCTCAGTGCGTCCTCAGAAACATTTGTTTGCTTGCTCCCCCAACAAGTATCGATGAACCCCTTGAGATGCTTGTAAGAATTTTGATTCGAAGCCCCGATGAAGAACCCCGTCACTCAAGTAGTGTAAGCATCACGTTGGTGATTTAGAAGTTTCCCACCCTAATGCAGGGCGGGACTATCGCACTTGCATAACCCTCGTTTGGTAATTGTCGATGGGCTGCTGCTCTTGGTGGAAGTGGGGGAGGTACGGACATATTATCGTAAGGTGGGCAGCCTCGTCTATTAACTTGATGTTCAAGACGAACCTCATCCATTGTATCATCGTCCACTTCCTCCCACAATGGCACATTTACAATAGGCTCGTTGTTGAGAGCCATTTTCGTACCTAAAATCAATTCAAACACAAAATTAGTGACTCCAAAGGAAAGAAAGACAAACACACAAAAACCTAGATATATAGCTAAATACGTTTAACTCCCTGGCAACAGCGCCAAAAATTGATCTCGCCCAAACTCACACCAACATTATAGGTAGTGAGGTGGTCGAAGCAATAATAAATCCCAACACAAGCCGAAGTCGATTCCTCAGGGAGTAGATATGGGATTAGGTATATAACTAGAGTAAATGTGTGATGTGCCTTAGATTTCACTTCCACATATTCTTTGGTTGTTTCTATTTCTACTTTTAGTTAGTGATTGCAAATAATAAACTACAAGACAATGTTTTTGGCTTTGGATGTTTTTCAAATGATAAAGGATCTAGGATCATGACTTCTACCTAGGTGGCTACCTAGCAGGTTGTAAACTATAGGGAAAGTTTGATTTATCGGGATCGTAATATAGCAATCACACGTAATTGCTCACTCTATACCTCTCGGTAGTTTGAGTGACTTTGCCCAATTTGGCTTTCTCAAACCCAAATGGGTATTGCACAAATCAAGTGATAAATGCTCAAGTCGGGTCTTACTATCTCTTTATTTGACCCTTTAATTTGGGTTATCAATTTCTTGAGTTCACCCCAATCCCTTGTTAGCCAAGTTTTCCTAAACCTAGTCTCTCTTTCTCAAGCAAAGACTAGGTCAAATAGGCATGAATTAATGTTTGCAGCCATTAATTCTAGAATTTAAGCATAAACAAGGCCAAATATCACTAACCCAATCATAAACAAGCCCTAAAATTAAATATCCATTAAATACCCACACTAGGGTTGAGCCACAACCCTAGCTAATTATTTAGCTACTCACGAACAATAAAGAAATACAAGAAGAAATTAAGAGAGAATGCATAATAATTGATTAAACAAAGAAAATCTAATGTTTAGAAGTCAATATAGTACAAAATTACTCAAAGAAGTAAAGAAAACGGCTCAGGTGCACCTCTGCAAACTAAACTTAACCTAAAAATGACAAAAAGTTCTATTTATACTAAGCTGAAAATATCTGACAAAAATGCCCCTGCGAAGGTTGCCAGCCGCATAATCCTGGTGCAGTCCGCACAATGGGCTTCTGCGGTCGCACAATTGTCATGCGGTCCACAGTCTTGGGAATTTGGGGTTGGAACTTCAGGCTTTTGTGGTCCGCATAAAAGTGGGTGCGGCCGCACAAAAGTAATGTGGTCCACACTCCTTTACTTTCCAGCTCTCTGAATCTTCAATCTTGCAGACCGCATAATAATGGATGTAGCGGTACTTGATCTCCTGCAGCCACACAATTTCAGTGTGGTCGGCACTCACTGACCTGGCCAAAACACCACTTTCTGAATCTCCCTTCTACGGCCACACTAGAATTGTGCAGTCCGCACTACTAGCCCTTTTGCCATGTTTTGGTTCTTATTCACTTTAGACTCCTTTATGAGTTTATTTTTGACTTCTTTGGCTCGTTTCCCAATATTCCTTCAAGTAAGCACATTTCGTTAGTTTCCTGGATTACCTTTAAGCATTTTTGAGCTAAAACGCAAGTAAAAAAGAGAAAATAAGCGGTCAAAATCCCTACTTATCAAAAGGTAATGTCCTTGACCTCTATGTTAGAGTAAGTGAGTAAGTTGTGAATAATGCGTGGTGCTAGTGAGTCAATTCTTGAGGCGAGTGTGTTACACTGTTGTGCTTAGTCTATTTTAAAAATTCTTGGTGTGATGAGTCTTGAGTGTTGTTTAATATGGTTGTGTCTATATAAAGTGTGGTTTGATTGCTCGAGGACGAGCAATAGTTTAAGTGTGGGGTGTTGATGGTATGCTATAATCTCATGTTTTAGTTGATTATTACATTCCAATTTGCTGCACTTTAGTTGAGTTTGAGTTGTAATAGCTAGTGTTCTGCACTAATGGTGTGCTTTATGCCTTGTAGGAGTGATTTAAAGCTATGTAGATGTTAAGAAATGAATTCAAGTGATTTTGAGTTTTGAAATATGAGTAAAAGCCCAATGAATTAAGCTGGGATCGAGTTCGGGATCAACAGAGGATAGTGCAACGAAACGAAGGATCGAGTATGCATAATGCGCAGTGTTAGTAAAATGCATATAAGTTTCTCTCAGAACTCCATTTGTGCTCCACAATAGATGGTTGGAAAGCTAATTCAAACGGATGCAAATTTCATGTTTTACGTTTTTTGAAATTTCCAACAGAACAGGGTGAAAAGTGCACGGCAAGTGCATGTCCACGCACTGACCGTGCCAATGGGGCAGAAAATGTGAAATATGTGCGGCCAAGTGCCCGGGCAGACTTCCAGGTGCGCGGCCGCACACGTCTTGTACGGGGAAAAGTGTCTTTTTTCGCGTAGGAGAAGGTGTAATTGTTTGGGCCCAACCGGACTTGGTATATATATATATATATATATATATATATATATGAAAAAAATAGGATTTTGGGACTTTTGACATTATTTAGACCTAAGGAAGCTAAGGAGAAGAGGAAGAAGCAAGAGCATAAGGATTTCACCATTCATCCTTACTCAAGACAAGGGTTTGGATGTTTTATATTTTTCTTTGACTTAAACTTAATTGTGATGAATTTCTCCATATCCATGGAGTAATTCTTCTTTAGGGTTTGATGGATTTGGTGTATTGAGAATTGTTTGTAGATATTAACTCTAGTGTTTGTGTATTGAATAATTTTGGGTATTTTTATTATTGCATACATATTCACATGTTTATGTAATAGAAAGAGGCATAACTTGTGATATTTTGCATTATCTTGTTGGTTAAATTGATTGATTCTTCTTAGTAATCGAAAGAGGCTAGTTGAATTATTGTTTAGACCTAGTTAGGAGAATAATCAAAAGAGATTCACCTAAAGACTAATCCACTACGAATTCTTGCATATCTTCACTGAGCTTAACTTAGTTCATATCGTAAGGTTGAGACTTAATCGAGAGAGGAGTTTCTACTGAACGTTTGAACTAATAGTTGAGTGAATTGGAGAGACTCACTTGAACCTTAGAAGTGAATTGACTAGAATTAGTTCCCAAACAAGTATCTTACACCTATCCAATCAACCCCTATTTCCTCCTATTGATATCTTCTTGTTTACACTTGTTGATATTGTCATTAGCCAATAGTTAGACTGTTCGTTAATTTTAGTTTTAATTCACACATTTCCAAATTGGTGATCATCTTGAATAGTAATAAAGCTATAAACTATGAAAACACTGTTTAAATCCAATCCTTGTGGATACTATAATTTTCTATACTATATTCGACTAGCAAGCATATTTTAGTATGTGTTTCAAGCTCGCCACCATCTCATACCCTCCTTGTGCGCATATTCGCATTTTCAACTAGTACACCCATTCTGACAATTTCTCTATGAATCCGAAGTCATTTTTCTCCCATTCCTCTCATGTTACACCGTAGACCAAAGATAACACAGAAACTGCAAAAGCTCGATGCTCAACCATATTACGAACTCGAAGTCCTTAGGCACCACACTTTAATTTTTGAATCCAATAGGACCATTGTTGAGAGTTACCCACTCTGACTTTGTCACGAATTTGATCAATTCCAAGGCTCTGCTAGCACATGGACACCCTCTCAATGAAGCACCCAGCTGAATCACTTTCCTTGTATCTCATATATACACGAAGCATAAACTTTGAGTCTTCCCAAATCCTGAACATAAATTGATAAGGCCAACTATAGCACACACTCCTCAAATCATTTGCTGAAATCACCACTAATGTTCTCTTTTCTTAGTCATAATAACCCACCAATATGCTGATAACCAGAGACCTCACAAGTAGATAACCGTACAATCCAATCGTAGGCAGTGGGCTCTCCCACTTAGCTTGAAGCTACCATTGCATAACTCTAGAATCCACCGAGATTCCTTATCCCCCATTGACCTGG
Organism: Nicotiana tabacum; assembly: GCF_000715075.1. Taxonomy (NCBI): domain Eukaryota; kingdom Viridiplantae; phylum Streptophyta; class Magnoliopsida; order Solanales; family Solanaceae; genus Nicotiana; species Nicotiana tabacum. The sequence goes on along the minus strand of NC_134097.1, from coordinate 40,019,047 downwards.
TCTTGCACAATAAACCCGCCAAATTCCTCGAAATCCTTCTGTTAGCATTTCCTGAACAATCTGAATCACTAACCACATTTACATATTCAACCTCTTACCGAATAGCCAGTAGAATTCTTCGTCGAAGTTTCATCAACCATGCGACCGCTGACCTACTCACAGGAGATAACCCACCTATGAAAATTATACGCCGACATCTTCCAATGTCGCTGCACTAGGTATAATTACTACCAAATCAGTAACCCCTCCTGAGCCCATGATCATTCACTAGCTGTACAAGTCCGTTCACTCCTCATGGATATCAACTAAATGGTACGACAGTATATTCCCATCCAAAGTTATGTTGTATTTTTCTTCCTATCAAGTAACCCCTTCTTGTCGTATCCAATCTCCCCCGCATAATAACTAATATTCCAAATTAAGTCTGTATACCTAGTCAAGGTCCACTAAAAATCCCAAATCACTCTAAACTTTTCTCAAGGCGTGTAGTCACCCTACCACAGAACCCATATGCCACTCTGCCACTCTCCCACTTTGGTCAAACTTACTCCTTTAAGCAACTACTCGGCTCCTGTTTCTCACAGTTGGCCTTCTAGAAATTTAAACACCGCAACCCCCCCCCCCCCCACCTGACCTTCCTCATCCTTCGCTGCCCAGTTGCTGGCTTAAGTCAAAATCCACCTCTGTAGCATCAGAACCAATAGATAGCTACCAACTTTAAACCCCTTCGAAGATCATTTCCTCGAGCCATCAACACCAGGAACACCTATTCAATCTTAAACCACCGCTCATCGCGATCTCTGATAGCCATTTCTATGGCTCTATTTCTTACTTCCCTGCCCCGAGGGAGATTTGATGAAGACCATAACACCGTAGAACTTAACTCATTCGATCAAGGGCGACAACACCACATTGCTGATGATAATTCAGCAACGCTTGAAAATACCAAGTCTCGTTACTCCATCAACCCAAACCTGAACATTCATAGTTCGATTGTCTTTCCTCCGCTGGAAATAAAATACTGAATCTCTGAATCATGCACTGAGTAAACCTCTTTTCAAGTCATTCACTGCCCTGACACATAGGCAAGCACCCTATCATTACACAAATATTGTGTGATAGCAACGCACAAATATTCATAACAACTAATGCCAAATCTCAAAGTCTTAGGTAGTACTAATACTGAGCTAAAACGACAGAACATCCTTCCGCAAGGTGATGATAATAGCCCAATCAACTACGCAGGGAGAAACATCTTGCACCACAACTGTAGTACCATTACAATTCCTCAATTCCCGATTCACAACAAGCGCTTCACATTGCATAAGATTGAATAGGAAAGAAATAAAGGCATAAGCCTTAAAGGAATCAAATCGCACGATGAGGAATCAAGAAGGGAAGTGCTCCTAATAGCCCTATAGCCTCTTAAAGATAAGTACAGACGTCTCCGCACCGATCCTCAAGACTCTACCAGACTCGCTCATGACTCGTGAGACCTAAGTGAACCTAGTGCTCTGATACCATGTTGTCACAACAAAAATCCATTAAAGGTCGTGATGGTGTCGTACACCGTTGTCAGCAAGCCAACAATAAATAATCACTTTGGTTTCCATTTTAATATTTCTGAAATCATAATTTTCCTTCAATTAAATAGTAGAAAATGGAAATTTCAAAGTAAATAATAATAACGTTTTACAAATTTCAATACTAAATAACCCATAATCATCCTAGAACCCGGTGTCACAAGTGCATGAGTATCAAGTAGAAAATATAAAATAAAATACATTATTTGTTCGGAATACAACTTGGACCGGAAAGAGAGAAATATAAATACTCTGAAGGAGACTCTGTTGGATGTGGATCGTAACATAAGATGCAGCTCACCTATGTACCCGCAATAACCGCGCCTCTGCGCCCACAAGGCCACTAGACATATATGTACCTGCACAAAAAATGTGCAGCAAGTGTAGTATGAGTACGAAAATAATGCGTATGCAGTAAGTATCCCGTCTAACCTCAAAGAAGTAGTGATGAGGGATCGACTCCGACACTTAATATGACTATAAATAAAATGCCAATGATATGATTTAAACATTGGTTATATAAAATGGTCGTAAGCTCATTACTTTGAAGTAAGTAAACAATTTGTTAATAATTAAGAAATCTCCAAATTTACATCTCATCGTTTAACAATTTATCTTAGGACAATAAGGCAATATCATTTATTACAAATTCCCAAAGCAATCAATTCAATCATGCGGAAGTCATGCCGAGGTCGTACGACCCGATCCAACATAAATATTTAAACTGTGCACTACCGAGGGTCGAACGACACGAACTAACATATAAGTATAAATTGTGCACTGTCGAGGGTCGAACGACACGCACCATAGATGCATCTATTTAACCTGCCTAGGCAAATGACCCGCTCCCATGAGAGTAGTGGAAATTTACCCCGCTCGCACAAATATATTTGCGACGCGATTGCGCATATAATTTCTCAAATAAGTATTATTGTAATATTCTTTAATTATTTTCAACATATGAAATCCAAATGAAAACTTTCATCTCCCAAAATCCTCAATTTAAACTCTTTCATGGCATTTAATAAGCATACTCGATCTAAATTCCTTTCAAGGAAAGTAATAAAAAAGGTCAAATAACGGTATCAACAAATTATGGTGTAAACCTAGAACTACCCGGACATAGGCATAATTAGTAGCTACGTACAGACTTTCATCACCTCGTGCGTATGTAGCCCCCACAAATAGAAGCATGTATTAATTTAGTTCACCTATGGGGTTAATTCCCTCTTACAAGGTTAGAAATGAGACTTACCTCACTCTGAAGTTCCATAACCAGCTCCAACACCTTTCCAACAACTCAAACAGATGTCCATCGCTCCAGAACTAGTCAATAAATGTACAAATCCATAAATATATACTCTAATACTCAATATAATTCAATTCACAAAAATTCCCAACTCCGCTCAAAAAATCAATAAAATCACCCTCGGGCCCACGTGCTTGGGTTCTAAAAATGTTCAAAGATAAACTTTACCCATAACACCACGAACTGAAATATATAATTTATTCCAAATTCCATGCCCAAATTTATGGTCAAAGTCCAGAAATACAAATTTCTAGGTTTCCTATCAAAATCCCAATTTCTATAAATTTCCATGCTTAAATCCGTATATAAATCATGTATTTAACTCACAAGGTGAAGAAAGCACTTACCCTATAATAGTTGATGAAGATGGCACTCCAAATTGCTCTAAAATCGACTCTCATTGATGAAATGAAATGAAAATTGAGCCAGACCCTTCGTTTTAAAGAGGGAACTGCCCAGCCCGTACTTCACACCTGCGGTCCTTTATCCGCTTCTGCGCCTCCGCTTCTGCGGAGGATTTATCGCAAGTGTGGGTTTCCCCCAAGTTTAGCTCCTCCGCTCCATCACCGCAGGTGGGCATCCACTTCTGCGGGAAACCTTCCACACCTGCAGTCTTCCAGCCCTTACTCTCTTCCGCTTCTACGACCAATGGACCGCTTCTGCGGTCTCGCACCTGCGGCCCTATTCACGCAGGTGCGATTACACCAGATACCCAGCTGCTTCAGCTCCTCCTCGAAATCCAAATTCGATCTATTAACCACCCGAAATCCACCCGAGGCCCCCAAGACCCCATCTAATCACACCAACTAGTTCTAAAACATAACACGGACCTTCTCGAGGCCACAAATCATATCAAACAACGTCGAATTCATGAATCGCATCCCAATTCAATCTTAATGAACTTATGAACTTCAAACTTATACATTCGATGCCGAAACCTATCAAATCACGTCTGATTGACCTCAAATTTTACATACAAGTCACATTCAACATTACAGACCTACTTCAACTTCTAGAATCAGAATCTAACCCAGATATCAAAGAGTCCACTCCGGGTCAAACTTCTCAAAAACCTTCAAATCTCTAACTTTCTCCAAATGACCCCGAAATGACCTACGAACCTCCAAATCCACATCCGGACGCGTTCCCAATACCAGAATCTCCATATGAAGCTATTCCCAGACTTAAAATCCCAAACGTACATCGATAACATTGAAATGCACTTGAACCCAAATTTATGAATTCCTTCCAAAATGCCAACTTCCACAATAGGCACTGAAACGCTCCCGGATCATCCAAAACCCGATCCGGACATACGCCTAAGTCCAAAATCATCACACGAACCTGTTAGAACCTTTAAATCCCTATTCCGAGGTCATTTACTCAAAAATCAAACCTTGGTCAATTCTTCCAACTTAAAGCTTTCGAAATAAGAATTTTCTTTCCAAATCAACTCCGAACTTCCCGAAATTCAATTTCGACCACGCGTACAAGTTATAATACCTTAAGTGAAGTTGTTCATAGCCTTAAATCACAGAATGATATGCTAGAGCTTAAAACAACCGGTCGGGTCGTTACAATCATGACCGCTAGTCAAGATCAAATCAAGGAGGCTCCACATTTATTCTTGGAAAGAATCATCTTTCGATTCATTCCAAGGATCAATTCCCTTGGGACTACAATCTCTCAAAATCTTCCACAATCAAATCAAAGCAGATTTCTCAAGGTGTATATATTGTAAAACAGCCAAGAGAAGTAATATACTTTGATCGAACCAACTTCGTGCTCTTTGTTATACTCTATGCAAGCATTATAATTTGAGTATGATTTACTATGTAACTAGTATAGAGAAGAAAGAGAGAAAAATATTAGTGTGGAATTGTATCGAAAATATAAATAGTGTACTTAGAACTAAAAGCAAGTCGGTGTTACGTGATAACATCAACATACACGTACAAAGTTTTTAAGGAGCTTTGAAGAGAGAACTCTATTGCAACTTAAAGAGAATATAGTAGGATTCACATTGAATTTGAACTAGCATAAAAATACTTGTTGTTGTTTAATTACTGCACTTTACCTTGCTTCTATTTCTTGTCGATTATTTGGTAAACTAGTCAACCGCTTAGCTGTAAAAAGAAAAATACGATAATTCAACTCCCCTCTTGTATTTCAATAGGTATCATAGCAGGTCTCACATTTTGATTTTGCTTAATATCCAGTGAAAAAAGATCATGTCAAATCAAGTAATTATCGGAGCTCAATTTCAAGAATGGACTTAACAGGCAAGGCTTCCATACTGCAATGGACAATATTTTTCACATTAGAAGGTTCATATGTAAATTTATGTGAAATTTTATGATGTCAAAGTTTGGCGTATAATAAAAAAGGGAGACTATCCAATTCCAGCAGCAAATTCTGACAAGAAAGCAAATGGACATCTATTGAAGCCATCAATCTGGATGAATACTCTGATGAGCAAATGGAAGTAATACAAGTTAACGCCAAAGCACGAAATCTTCTGTACAACGCGATAACCATAGTAGAATATGAGAATATCTTAGGTTGTGATACGACAAATGAGATGTACAACAAAGTCTAGGCAGAAGAGTTATGCTGATTAGAGAGCTCGTGATGTAGCATTTATGGTAGGAGCGAGGGTTTTGCTCAGAGTTTAACCCATGAAGGGTGTGATAAGATTCGGGAAGAAGGGCAAGTTGAGCCCAAAGTATATTGTTTATTTTGAGATCTCGAGACAGGTGGTGAGGTGGCCTACAGACTTGCATTGCCACCTAGCTTATCGGTAGTTTATCCATTGTTCCGTGTTTTCACGCTCCTAATGTATTATGGTGATTTGTCCCATATATTAGATTTTGACTCAGTCCAATTTGACAAGGATTTGACTTATGTTGAGGAGCAGGTGGCTATTTTACACAGGTAGGTCCGGAAGTTGAGGTCAAAGAATATTGTTTCAGTGAAGGTTCAGTGGAGAGGTCAACCGATAAAGGAGGCTACTTGGCAGACTGATTATGATATGTGTAGCCGTTATCCTCACCTTTCCGTCACTTCAAGTATGTCTCTATAGTCGTTTGAGGATGAATGTTTTATTTAAGAGGGGGAGAATGTCACGACCCGGCCGATCATTTTGTATATTGTAGCCCTGTTTCCCTATGTATTGCATCTTCTATATGTATTTATGGTTACATGAATTTTCGGGGGGATTGGTTCAGTTTCGGGTGAGTTTTGGATTGATTTAGGGCACTTAGTCCCTTGGTTGAAGGCCATAGTTGTATGAGTTGACCAAAGTTTGACTTTTGTGTAGATGACTCCAAAATGATATTTTGATAGTTCTAATAATTTTGTATGATGATTTTGGACTTAGGCATATGTCCGGATGGTGATTTGGACGTCCGTAGCTTTATTTGGTGCTTTTTAGCAAAAATGGCCGCAGATGCTATTTTGCGGACCGCACTTCTTTGATTCTGAGCCATTTTTTGCCTTGTGATTAGAACACTCCTTTTTTAGTTGGATTTCACTATGTGAAACCACACTTCCAACATTCCTGCAATTTACATATTTTTATTAGTTTTGGTAGCATAATTCAATACCATCGGACTAAAACAAAAGCAAAAAGGTGCTAATAAGTAGTCCAAATCCCCACTTATCAACTCCCACAAACTTAAGTCTTTGCTTGTACACAAACAATAAATTAGATCTCACCTCCTAAAGTTAAGGGTCATTTCAACGATTCAAAGGTGATCCATTCAGACATCAGTTGGGACCAATAATTACCCACACTACTCATGCATTATCAACAAGGTGACAAGTCGAATGTTCATGCACATATAGTTCTAATGTGACGTTTGAGCTTCAAGAATTGACTTTACTCATCAAGGACTCTTGTTCTATCATGTAGGTCATGGTGGACTCCAAACTCTTCCTCCTATACTCTCCATTTGCCAAGATTGCTTAAAAAATTAGCACTCAATCCAAAGATTCATGAAAGGTTAACTCTTCTCTCACAAGAGAATGTCACAAGTAGGGATTCAAATACTATAGGCTTGCCTCTCATGTAGATCGCCACTAATATAAGCTCACTCTGTTTGAAATCAAGTAGAACTTCTTTCGGGGTGTAATGAAGGCTTTTGGATTAGGGTAGGATACCATACGGGTAAGTGGTTACACGTTTTCTTATGCACTCCACACTTTCATTTCTCGGCTCACAAATTGCCAATTCTTAGAGGCACTTTCTTTTTATTGGGAACTAGAGAGACTTAACATCACTCTTTCTTGATCATTTCATTCTTTTTCTCCCTTTTTGATTTCTCAATACTTTGGTTCATTACCTCTTTTTAAATCCCTTAACCCTTCCACTTATTCACTTTTTGTGTTTTACTTTTTGTTCTTTTCTTTTCTTGCCTTATCATTCATAGCGATCATTTCTTTTCTATTTTTGTGCTTTGATACCTTTTTTCAAATTTCTCTCTCCCCCAAACTTACATTTTAATCCATTTGTTTCACAAGAGTGTTAAGGAAAGTTCGGGTGCCAAGAAAGGGCCACGACAAACGGGTACAACTTATAACATGGTTATCAAATGAGAAAAGCTATAGGCTCAAAGGGGATTAATAGGGATAACGATATTGGTTGGAAATAGAAAGCTCAAACGGGCCAAGGAGAGCCTACAATCACTTCTCAAACCAATCGAGACTTAGGGTTTTGCCTTGAAACACATTCGGGGCAAGTTCTAGACCCTTCGCACGGATACTTGGACAAGCAACAATTCATCTCACCCTTCACACAACTAGATTGTAAAAGAGGATAGAGTCGAGGGCCCACAACGACCACATTCAAGTTTAAAGATCACTATGGTCCAATTAAACCACTTGATGATTGCCAAAGTCAACACAAGAGTCACAAAGTCACTAACTAGAGCTATTTCTTTCAAAAATCTTGTCTCTAACCATAAGCACGTAGTTAAGTGTGTTGGTTCCAATTGAAGCATAGTTGACTCTTCGAGCATGACTTAATTAGGTCTTTTTATTCATTACTACTACTGTTATTACCTAAACACAAAAACAGAATCATTCCTTTAAGAAGGTTTTCACGCCATCCATCATTGGGATGAGTCACCTGGTTCACACAACAACTACCTTTGGAAAGAACCGTGGTATAAGGAAAACCAAAGGCTTATTATCTACTAAAACATAAAACAAAACTACTAAACCAAACAAGAACTAATACACTACTAAAACATAAAAAGGAGCTTATAAGCAAAAAAAAAAAAGATAAAGAAGCTAATGAGCAAAACTACTAAAGATAGAATGAATATACATAGTAAGAGAAAGAGAAGATATATACATACAAATAAGAAAAGAGATAATATCATCAAATTATTACACACGTCAACCGTATCAAAATGTACCAAATGTGTCAAATAAACTCTATCCCCCTCCCAAATAAAAATAAGCATTGTCCCCAATGCTTAGAAAAATGAGAGTAAAAGAGGGAAAAGGTAAAGAAAACTCTCTATGGCTCCTTGGACATCTCTTTGTCCCAGCAATGTTATCGCCGTCTGGATTAGCCAACTGAATCTCATCATCCTCAACTCTAGGTGTGGCTGGGTTAGCGAACATCTGACGTACTGACTCAGTAGTGTCAGCAGCATGGTCTGTCTCGTCAGACTGGCCAGCTAGTGCCACCAGTGCAGATGGTTCTGAGGCGGACTGGTGTAGGTCAAGCATCATATCAAAGGGAAGGTCTCCTGCTGTAGCAATTCTGTTCACCTCTTTCCAAAGCTTATCAACTAACTTCTTGTTGGCCTGGGACTTCCTCAACTTATTTACTTCCTTTCCCATTTCTTCTATCACTGACCCATGTTGTACCAAGGTAGACATGATTGTCTTCTGGTTCTCCAAGAGCTTCTTCAGTGTTTCATCAATGGTCGAGGGAACCTGAGGTGCCTGTGAGATGGACTATGCTGCAACAGTACTGGACAAGTTAGACAGCTTTACAGTAGTCGTTTGCATCTAGTTGTTGAGACTTGCAGCACATATAGTAGGACAATAGGTATGTGCACTAGCTTCAAAGCTAAGGTGGGAGTTGTGGCATGAGCTATAGTAGGGGTTTTGGATGGTGGCAGAGGCATAGCAGTAGCACTGGAGGAAGGCTTAGCCGAAGTAGATGGATCATCAATTGTCTCAGAAACTAACATGGCGGGCTCATCAGACTGGCATGTGGTGGTAGGAGACTGAACTTTCTTCTTCGAGTTGTTTGCATCCATCAGTGAGTACCAAGTAAAAGGCTACTTAGTCTTTACCTTTCTATCATAATCCCTCGGCTCTACCTTTGCATCAGTGAGATATTCTATAATAGTGTTGGGATACGGGTAGGACGATTCATTTTTCCATGTGATCACTGAGATGTTGGACGACATCACGGCACCCATATTGATTGGGTACCCAGCCATAATAGAAGCCACCAGAACTGCCCGAGGAATCAAAAGGTGAGTCTCATTTTGTTACGAATCCAACATGTTGCACACAAAAGTCTACCACCCCTTTGCCTCAAAGCTCAAAGTGTTCTGGTGGATAGGAACCTCAATGATATTCCATGGTGGTGGTGGTTTTGGTGGTGCCAGAATCTCAATTATCCAAGGACGGACTTCCTCCTTCAGTAAGCATTTCTCCAAATACTCTGTCGGCTCAACATCCTAGAAGCCCATGTATATGCTGAGTGTATGCTGATAAAACCTTACCTTGAGGTTGCGTACTTTGGTCACCTTCGTCCCTTTCTTTATGTTATCCATATTGGCATAGAATTCACGGAGAAGGTATTCTTTTGCATGCACTACACTTTGGATGAACCCCATCCACCCTTTTCGTGCCTTGAACTGTCTCAAAATGGCTGGGTTGGACCTCTTCAATTCCATCAACAAAAACTATTGATTAAGAGTTAGTGACCTGACTGGCCACCACATACGGAAGCTGGTGAAGGCGGCCAGGCTAACAAAGTGGTCTTCCCAAACCTCTTTCTTCTTTGATCTCTCAAGGTCGGAAGCTATAGCATCTTCCCCTCTGCCATCATCGGGAATATCATGAACTGGTACATCCCGTGCCTCAAGAAACGGTGTAGCTGATGGCTCGGGAAAGCCTGACTTGCACTCTTCGATCCCTCGAAAGTGTTATGAGATAAGGATGGCTTGCCTATGAGCTGGTATCTCCCTGGAGGCCTCAACTGTATGGTCGTCTGCTCTAGAACAGAGGCTGAGTTGCCCTGTGACACTTCCCTAGACGGGACATATGAGGTGGTCTCGGAGAGGTCTGCACCTCTCCCTCTGCCTGCTGGTGCTTTCTTTTTTATTGTCTTTTGATGGCCAAGGGGCAAGGCACTTTTGCCTCGGCCCTGAGAAGGTTCACCTCTCCCTTTTGAAGTGCTGCCTCGTCCTCTAGATCGAACCATTTTATGTATCAAGCAAATGCGATTGTTAGTTGCAATTCAATGTTCAAACATACACGGCAGACAAGCAAGTAAAGGATAAACCAGAGTACACAGTAAGTGTGTTTAGTTAGATTATGTTTGCCCGGAATGTGATCTGCGGTATCACAATTGCACTTGCGGCAGTAGATGAGGACTTGCGAACTACATATTTTAGTTGTGCGGCCGCAAAAGTGAAGTGCAGTCCGCACAAATTTCACTTGCGGCCGCACCTCTGAAACCAAAAAATGGCAACTCTGTGATGACAGAGAATGTGTTGATCTGTGGCCGTGATGGGAATTATGCGATCCGCAAATTTTAACTTGCGGCCGCAAATCTCTTCTTCGTTAATATTTCCCTAAATTTAACATCTGCGAACCGTAAAATTTCAAGTGCAGCCGCAGATTTCAAAAGTGATGTACATATCAAAATTTTCTATCTAGGTTTTTCAATTTCATGCACAATTTGACATGGCAAAATTTTACAAACATGAAATTACACTAACCTAGTCCCCATAGAGCATATCAAGTTAACCCGGTTTAGATTTACCCTACATGGTCACACAATTGTACTCGAATGACAAATGGCCTAAAAGATTAAAAAACTACAAATTAAACTGACAAAGAAAATTAATGTGAAATTGAAGCATACCAGATGAATGAGTGTAATAAGTGAATGATCAAAGTGACTATGTGTGTGGACAGATGAAATTTCCAAGAAAATTCAATAGAGCAAAATTGTTAGTTCAGAGGGTGAAAAGTGTAAAAATGGCCTTGTTCCTCTATTTATACCAGTCGTTTGCTAAGGGGAAGAAGGTTGAGTGCGGCTGCACATTTTCAAGTGTGGTCCGAACTCTGTTACCTGGGGCCTCATCTCAGCTTTTCGTTTGCGTTCCGCACATTTTTCATGTGCGGCCGCAGATTTCATGTATGGTCGCAGATCAACCTCCGCACTAACACGCTAAAACTTTAAAGAGTTGGTATTTTCATCATCTCGATTGTGCGGTCCGCAAAATAAATATGCGGCCGCAATGCTCTTTTACTATAGCACTAACAAATGTGTGGTCCGCACGATTTTTGCATACTTAGCCATATTATGTCCACAATTCCTGTAAGTCACACTCAGCCTTGTAGCACACTTCAAATTAAATTATAACAAAAATATCACCTAACTAAAAAAGAAAAAGGAAAATAGACATGGGTTGCCTCGCAAGAAGCGCCTGATTTAACGTCGCGGCACGGCACAGAATACCCTCAAGTGAAATGAATGACCGCCACGATGTGGCTATCTCCCACTTTTCCCAAGTAGTGCTTCACCCGGTGACCATTGACTCGGAATACTTAATTGTTTTTGTTCTTCAAGTCTAATGCACCAAAGGTGTCACAACCACAATTTCAAAAGGACCAATCTATTTAGGTTTTAGGTTCCCGGGAAACATTCTCAACCTTGAATTGAACAACAATACAAGATCTCCCACCTTGAACTATTTGTCCCAAATGTATTTGTCATGAATATATTTCATCTTTTCTTTGTACAAGGATGAACTTGCATAAGCATGGTACCCACACATCGAAAATGTAGGTATTTCCAAAAGAACTCATAAAAGGGCCCATGAAGTCAATACCCACACATCGAAAATATCAATCACCAAAATGAATGTGAGAGGCATTTCGTTCTTCTTTGAGAATCCATCGGCCCGTTGATATTCATCACATCTTTTCGCTAGCTCAACTGCATCCTTGTAAAGAGTGGTTCAATAGAAGCCGCAACTAAGCACTTTGGCCGCCATTTTTGCTTCACCATGATGACTACCATATGGTGAAAAATGATAAGCCCCAAGAATTTTACCTTGCTCTTTCTACGATACACATCTTCTAATCATCCCATCTCTATAAATTCGAAAAATGTATGGTTCATCCCAATAATAATCTTGACAATCCTGTTTGAGCTTCTTTCTTTGGTTTGAAAAAGAACTCATCCGGAATGATTCCAAACACTAGAAAATTTGCTAGATCCGCGAACCATAGTACTTCTTTCATTGAAATTGCCAAGAGTTGCTCATCGAGGATGGAGTTATTGTTTTCAAGGCCATCATGTAGCCTTCCCTCCTCCTCCAAACGAGACTAGTGGTCCGCCACTTGGTTTTCACTACCTTTTATATCTTGGATGTCAATATCTAACTCTTGTAACAAGAGCACCCATCTCATCAACCGAGCTTTGGAGTCCTTTTTGCTCATTAGATAACGAAGCGCCGCATGATCTGTATGGACAATGACTTTTGCACCCATCAAGTACGGGTGAAACTTCTTAATTGCAAACCCAATGGCAAGGAGCTCGTTCTCTGTAATGGTATATTTGACTTGGGCACTATTCATGGTCTTACAAGCATAGTAGATCATATGAAAATTTTTGTTAATGCGCTTCCCCAAAATAGCCCCAACTGCTATGTCACTTGCATCACACATGAGTTCAAAAGGGACACTCCAATTTGGAGCGGTGATGATGGGAGTAGTTTTCCACTTGAACTTCAAAAATTCAAAATCTCTCATGAAATCATCATTGAAGTTGAACTTAGCATCCTTCAAAAGAAGCTTGCACAACAGATTCATCACCTTAGAGAAGTCTGCGATGAAGCGCCGGTAAAAACCCGTGTGGCCTAAGAAACTCCGCACACCCTTCACTGAATTTGGAGGTGGAAGTTTAGAAATCACCTTAATATTTGCTTTGTCAACTTAAATTCCATTCTTTGAGATTTTGAGGCCATGGACAATGTCATCCTTGACCATGAAATGACATTTCTCCCAATTAAGCACCAAATTTGTTTCTTTACATCTAGCCAACACTTTATCCAAATTTGCAAGACAATCATCAAAAGAATATCTGACCACCGAGAAGTCATCCATGAAAACTTCAAGTTAGTCCTACACCATGTACGTGAAAATAGCCATCATGCACATTTGAAAAGTCGTCGGTGCATTGCACAAACCAAATGATATCCACTTGAAGGAGAAAGTACCATAGGGACATGTAAAGGTTATTTTCTCTTGATCTTCCGGAGCAATAAGAATTCGGTTGTACCCCGAATACCCATCAAGAAAGCAATAGAAATTACGGCCGGCCAATCTATCAAGCATTTTATCTAAGAAAGAAAGTGGAAAATGATCCTTCCTGGTGACTTTGTTGAGCTTGAGATAGTCCATACACACCCTCCATACGGTCATCGTTCTTGTAGGAATCGACTCATTCTTGTCATTGGTGACCACCGTAATGCCCCCCTTATTTGGGTAGACAACCCCGACATCTAACCACTTGATAATCTCCTTCTTTACAACTCTTGCAAAGCCTCATTGAGTCTCTTTTGATGTTCAATAGATGGATTTCCGCCATCCTCCAATTTGATCTAATGCATGCAAAAGGTTAGGCTTATCCCCCGAATATCCGCCAATGTCCACCCAATAGCCTTCTTCTTTTTTTATAGCACCGCCAATGTAGAATCTACCTGCACATTAGTCAAACAAGAGGAAAAAATAAAACAGTAAAGTAGAACAAGGGCCAAGAAATTCATACTGAATATGTGGAGGAAATGTCTTCAACTCTAAGATAGGAGGCTCTTCAATAGAAGGCTTTGTAGGAGGAGTTGTCCTATTTTCAAGATCCAAGGATAATTTCGGGGTGCATAGTTGTACGACCCCATTCCTTACAATGATTTCGCACATTCCATGAAGCCATCCATCTCATCATAATCAAAGTTGAGCAAATCAGCCTCCAACATATCACCAACATTGATTGTAGAACTTGTTTCATCAATAATAACATCGGTCACCAAGTCCACAAAAGAACACACCTCATTGCTATTTGGTTGCTGCATGGACTTGCATACATGGAATTTGCATTTTCTTCGGAATATAAGCTCTCCGACTTTAAAATCACAAAGAGCCTTCCCCGTAGCAAGGAAAGGTCTACGAAAAATAATCGGCACTTCATAATCAACCTCACAATCTAGAATGACCAAATCTGCTAGAAGAATGAATTTATCGACACAAACTAACACATCTTCTATAATACCCAACGGTCTCTTCATGGTACGATCGGCCATTTGCAATATCATAGAAGTGGGTCTTGGTTGCCCAATTCTTGAAGTCTTGAAAATAGGATAGGGAATCAAATTGATACTTGCCCCAAGATCACAAAGAGCTTTAGTGAACTTGGCACTTCCAATTGTACAAGGAATCGTGAAGCATCGGGATCCTCCAACTTAGGAGCCATTGAATGCACAATTGCACTCACTTAATGAGTGACTTTGATAGTTTCAAAATTCATTGACCGCTTCTTTGTCATAAGATCCTTTATAAACTTGGCATAGCCGGGCATTTGTTCCAAAGCTTCAACTAATGGAGCATTGATTGAGAGACTCTTCATCATTTGAATGAACTTCTTGAATTGATTTTCACTATTTTGCTTGGCAAGTCTTTGAGGGTATGGAGGTAGGCTTAGGCAATGGTGCCTTAGCCTTTTGCACTACCGGCTCCGGTATGTCAATAATATGTTCCCTAGACAGGTTCACCTCCTCTTGAGTCTCTTCCACACTATCATCAATATCAATCCGAACTTCATCATTAGGTTGCACCACATTGTTCGAGATTTCTTCTTTTTGCACCACTTGATCATCATCAACAAGTTACCTTTGACTTGAGGTGGGTGTTGTTACATCCCGCATTTCGTACGTTAAAGTTTCGTCATAAGTTAATCGACGTAGACTTGGGAATGAGATTATTTTTGAGGCTCTTAAGACGAGAATTTAGTGCTTGAGATATTTGCCCCATTTGAACTTTAGATTGCGGATTGATGTGTTGTGTGAGGCAAGTTGGGAATCCAAATCGGCATTCTTTTCCATCATTTTCTTGAACATATTTTCAATATGTCCCATCTCATTGTTTGAAGAACTTGAACCATGGAAAGGATAAGGAGGCAGGTTGCTTAGTTGTTGATACATCGGGGCCTTGGAAAACCAGACCCCTGGTTGCCTTGGTTGTTGTTCCATCTGCCTTGATTGTTACCCTCCTCCCAATTTCCTTGGTTATTTCCACTCTAATTTTATTGACTGTTGTTGTTGTGCCAATTTCCTTGATTATTGTTTCCGCACTAGTTGCCTTGATTGTTAGAATTTCAATTACCTTGATTGTTTTGAGGTCGCCATTGTTGTTGGTTTGGGCCTTGGAAATAGTTTCTTTTTCCTTGAAATTTGTTCACATATTGCACCTCCTCTTATTGTTCATTAAAGGAATCATCTTGCTCAAAACTACCATCTTCTTGCACATACTTCTCCACTCTATTTTGCACTTGAGGACCCTTTGTTCACCATCATGTTCACTCTCTCCATGGCATTGAATTTCTTGGGATTTTGCACTTGATTTAGTTGGGCCTTTGCTAGTTGATTCACGGTGGTTGTCAATTCGGCAATGGCTTGCCCATGGTCTTGCAATTCTTTGTGAAGGTGGATCATGTTTGGATCACCCTTTGGAACATTGGCCCGGGATTGCCAAGTCGGTGTCATGTCCGCCATCTCATTCGAAATCTCACATGCCTCCGTATAAGGCGTAATCATGAAATTCCCACCAGCTAGTTGATTCACTACACATTGGTTGGTTATGTTAATCCTGTTTCATAAAGTTTGTTGAATCATGTTCTCCATCATATCATTGTTGGGACATTCCTTAACCATTGTTCTATAGCGTTACCATATCTCGTGTAGTGGTTCATTCAGCTCTTGCTTGAATGCCAAAATCTCATCTCGAAGTGTAGCCATGTTCCCGGAGAGAAGAACTTATAAATAAAGTTTTCTGCTAACTCATCCCAAGTGTGAATGGAATGGTTCGAAAATCGTTCCAACCAATCCAAAGCTCCCCCCCCCAGAGAGGAGGGGAAAAGCCTTTGCCTCAATGCATCCTCAGAGACATTTCTTTGTTTGTTACCCCAACAAATGTCCACAAACCCCTTCAAATGTTTGTATGCATTTTTGTTGGAGCACCAGTGAAGAAACTCTGTTGCTCAAGCAAAGTGAGCATCACATTGGTGATTTGGAAGTTGTCCGCCCTAATACGGGGATGGACTAGTCCACTTGCATACCCTTTATTGGGTAATAACCGGTGTGGAGCTGCTCGTGGTGGAGGTGGGGATGGAGAGGGTACATTGTTTTGAGGCACCTGGCCTCTTCGGTTAGCTTGAGGTTCAAGAGGTACCTCTTCAACTTGCTCATCCTTGATGTCCACATCCCCCAAAGGCATTTTTCTGAGATCATTGTCCATGGTTGTACCTAAAATTGTTTCACACAATTAAATAACTCGGAAGGAAAAGAAGATATTCCAAAAACAAACGCAAATATATAGCTAACACCGTTTTAACTCTCCGACAACGACGCCAAAGACGTCCATAACACACCTCGATAAGAGATATTATATGGTCGTATGCAATATAAATTACCCAACTATGAGTCGGGGTCGAATCCCCAGGGAGTTATAAGGGGTGTTAAGAGTATACACTTGATGAGAGTGAATGGACTAACTAATTTGTACTTCCAAAACAAGTTTCGTTTTCTATTTCTACTATTACTCTAATGATTGCAAGCTAAGGAAAATAATTAGAATTGAATGATTTTTTTTGGTATTTTTTTCAAATAGTTAAAAGCCTAGGGATGTGACCATGACCTAGGTGTTTGCCTAATGGGTTAAATACGTTAATACTTGTTTTGTTGATTGGGGTATATTATAGCTCTGAACTCTACTTTACCCACTCAATACCTCTCGGTCAAAGAGTGATTTTGCCGAATTTGGCTTTCTTAAGCTCAAATGGGCATCAAACAAAATAGTTGATATGAGCTCAAGTCGGGTTCTTACTATCTCTAGCTTGAACTCTTTAATTAGGCTAAATCGAACTTTCAATTAACCCAATTCCTTATTAGCCAAGTTAACCTAGACTAGGTCCATATTTCTCAAGTAGAGACTAAGTCAAAAAGGCATGAATCAATATTTGCAATCATTAATTCTAAAATTAAAGCATGAACTAGGCTAAATAATCAACATCCAATCATAAACAAGCATTAAATTAAACACTCATAAGGTTTACACACTAGTGTTGGGTCAACACCCTAGAAAAATCTAGCTACTAGTGAGTATTGAAGAAAACAAAGAGGAAATATAAATAAAACCCATAATCAAATATTAAATTGATGAAGTATAATGGTTAAACACTACAATAATCAAAAACTTCCGAAAATGGTAAAAGGTAATGACTACAGTAGCTTTTTGCTTCAAACTTGACCTCAATTTGTGAAACCCGTCTATTTATAGTGGGCTAGAACTTACTGACAAAAATATCCCTCGGGAAGTTCTGTGGAGGCACCATTCTGTGTGCGTCCTGCAGATTTCTTCAGTTGGCAAAAGAGTGGATTCGGCAGCTGCACATTTCTGTATTACGGTTGCGAAGAAACTTCTGCAGCCGCATAATTCTTGTGCGGCCCACACTTTAGTAAGGCGTCAAGCCTTGGTCTTCTGCATACTCTCTGAACATGGAATTACGTGTCAGTGCAGAACCTGTTTTGTGGCCGCACATTTGTCAAAAGCCTGTTGGATTCTTTAACTTGGGTTGCGGCAGCAGATGAAATTCTACGGTCAACACTTTCTTCTGCGGACCGCATATCTTTGATTCTGCGACCTCTTTTGCCTTGTGATTCAGAACACTCCTTTTTGAGTTGGATTTCACCATGGGAGACCATGCTTCCAACTTTCCTGCAATTTATATATTTTAATTAGTCTTGGGAGAATAATTCAATAAAACTAAAATAAAAGCAAAAAGGTGCTAATAAATAGTCAAATTCCCCACTTATCACAATCGCATAAGCAGAAATACTCCGCAGAAGCGGAGTTTGGGCTGTTGGAAAGGGACCACATATATGGTGTTGTGTCCGTAGAAGCAGACTCGCAGGTGCGCATTCTAGATCTGCAAAGGCGGACTTCCTATTTAATGGAATATCGCATATGCATTTCTTTTTCCGCAGATGCAGAGTCGTAGATACAACTATTTGACCGCAGATACGGTATTCACTGCGCAGAAATAACTTAATAGAGGGTTTCATTTCATTCATCACCTTTTGAGTTAGCGAGTTCGGTTTTGGACGATTTTGAGGGAATTTTTACGATTTGGATCGGGGTAAGTGTTTTTTACTCGGATGCGCCCATTATTCATGATTCCATCCTTTTTTTATCATTTGATTAATGATTTGAATCGGAGAAATTGGAAATTTTTGTAAAAACTTTCCTAAAGAATAAAATAAGGATTTGAAGGTCGATTTGAGGTCGAAAATGGATGATTTTGGTATGGTTAGACTCATATCGGAACGGGTGTTAGGAATTTATGAGTTTGGTTGGATTCTGAGGTGCGAGCCCTAGGTTGACTTTTTGAGTTGACTTTTTGATTTTTATTAAAGATAGAATCTTTATTATCCGAAATTGCTTCATATGACTTTTATTTATGATATTAAGTAATTTTTGCTAGATTTGACCCGTTCGAAGTTTGATTTACGCGGGAATGGATTATTAGTAGATTGATTTAGCTTGTTTGAAGTAAATATCTTGTCTAACTTTGTGTGGGAGAACTACCCCTTAGGATTTGGGTTGTTTGTACTATTTGAGTAATGTGAAAGACGTGTACACGAGGTGACGAGTACGTATACAGGCTTATATGTGGTAATATATCGGTTTAGACTCTTAGGTTACTCTTAAGAACGTAATTGATGTTATAATTATTTGTTCTATCTTTTATTGTCAAGTTTACTCCTACATGCCTTATTTGAAGTTGTTATTACATGTAATAGTTTTCATTGTCAAGGTTTCTCTTATGTGTCTTTATTTGTAGTTGTTGTTACACGCTATTCTTTCCATTATTGAGTTATTCTCATGTATTTAGACGAAGTTGCTAGTTCATACTGCCTCGACTCAAAAATCACTAGTCATGATGGCAACTAACTCAATTCGCTAGGTAAGACAACTAATAGAAAATACAATCCAAATGAGATTATAGGAAAAATAGAGAATAATTATCTGAACATTTACAAATTGACCCAAGAACTGGTAGTACGGACCATGAGCTTCTAAGACTTGGAATTTACAAAGCTGATACAAATTATTACACGATCTGTTTAAAATTTACATAACAAATTAGCAAAACCTAAGCTACCAAGGACAAGTTGCAGCTATATCTGGAATGCACGAACATCATCAGAGTCAGCACCCAACATCACTAGCAGCTCCGCTCCAAAAATCTGCATGCAATGTGCAGAAGTGTAGTGTCAGTACAATCGACCACATGTACTAGTAAGTATCTTGTCTCATCTCGTCGAAGTAGTGATGAGGCTTTTAAGGTTAAAGATACTCACTGATAAAACCTGCACTGTAAATCAACAATAGAACTATACCATGATATAACAGAGAAGAATGCATGAAACGAATACGCAAACAATAACTGAATACTAGCAGTGATCACAATTTGGCATCTTACAATACATTGACCTATCCTTTCCTTAGAATGAAACCGATAAACCACGACAGTCACTTCATAAATTTCATAGCATGAGGAATGTACTCAGATATCAAGTCAATTACACAGCAAAAACCTTCATGCTTTTATCTCATCCTCACCCAATATATGTATAACCGAACCAGCCAGATGATAGAAGTTATCGATAATAGGAATTACAAAGTAGGAAATACGCAAGTACAAATAATGAACGAGGATATACATGTGTGCAATAGTAAAAGACTAGGCGAAAAGCATGTGAGTAATGACAGCAATTGGAAAACAAGGAATATCTATTTCAATTAACTAGCATGATGGAAACCTAGGTACATATATAACAATTAAGAAGGAAACACATGATCTTTACAAGTTAACAAGTAGAGGCATGGATGACTAACATAGAAAAAGGGCGTGTACCAAAATGCAACAGAATAGACATGACATGGAGGTAATTATAATAGCAAAAATAAACATGTGTTTGCAAATTAAACAAGCAGGAGATATGGATAATACAACAACAATTGAAATAGAGAGCAAGGACAGGACAATAACAACAAGTCACACGAGGTCTATAAATACGACAATAATTGTTCAAGATAAAGACGTGAACATATACACGGAAAAAATAGATATCTCAACATGATGCATGTCCCTATCCTCGCCTGCACGGAAACACCCATCATGCTATGATCTCATGATAATATAAAAGCATAACAATATAAATAAAATGGCACGGCATGACCCTTCGTGCTTTTACTCTCAAATGATGTGGCACGACATTATCCTTTGTGCTTTTACTCTCAATAATATGGCACGACATCACCCTTCGTGCTTTTACTCTCAAATAATATGGCACGACATCACCCTTCGTATTTTTACTCTCAAATGATATGGCCCGGCATCACCTTTCGTGCTTTACACTCTCCCTCACAAGATAATGTATAAACAATGGCACGACATCACCCTTTGTGATTTACACTCTTCCTTACCAAAAATGTTTATAGCAATGACAAACAACGCATGAAGCATAAATAACATCAAGGAGAGTGTTTAAATGAATATTCCAAACAAATCTCAATCACAACTTTCCAAGCCAACGATGATTCAATAAACCCTCAAGAACCGTATTATTCAAATACTTTCACAAATCTCACAAATGATCAACAACACAAGTATAGAATCTAGTATCTCAAGGAGATCGACTGTAGCAATGTATTAATGATTACGCATAGAGATGACCGAATTAGACACATCAATGTATTCTCAGAATTCCATCAAATTTGATCAAGTCATATTAGGCTAAGTATTAATTTCTAACATTTAATACTATGTTCTTAGTATATAAGAGTCAAAAAAGGCATGAAGCAGGAAGGTTAAGTAATTCTACAAACACAAATATAACATAATTTAACACCCCCCCCTCCCCCAAGTATGATTAACCCTGGCACATACATATTCGCTCATCACCTCATATATGTATCATCTGGCATGTAGCAAACAATGTCAAATAGGAGGAAAAATTCCCTCAACAAAGTTAGGCAAGACACTTACCTCAATTCAGCTAACTCAACACTCAATTTAGCCTTTTTCCTTTACAAATTTACCTCCGCTCGGCTCAATCTAGCCAACGACGACTTGAATACATCACACAATGCAAGAGAAAATAATTTCAATTAATAAAGCTTTGATTTTTTATTAGATTTCTAAAAAGTCAACAAAAGTCAAACCCCGGGCTTGTCCGGTCAAAACCCGGTCCAAGGATAGGTCTTGACTACCCATAGCCTCACGAGTCCAAATATATATTTTGTTTTCAAATCTGAGTCCTATTCAACTCTCAAATCCCAAATTTTTATTTTTCAAAACTTTAACAAAATTCCCAAAATTTTCCCTAGATTTCTCATGAATTTGATGTTAAATGTTATATAAAATCATGAAATATAGTTGAGAATTGATTAGAGGTACTTACCCAATAATTTGGTAGGAAAATCCCTTCACAAAATCATCTATCATCGAAGCTAGGGTTCAAAATATATCAAAATGAAGCTAAGTCTCGGAATTCTCAGCATTTAATAGGTTGCAGATGTCGCATTTGTGACATGGGGTTTGCAAATGCGAACCCCGCAAATGTGAACCAGAAGTTTTCCTTTCAAGGTCGCATTTGCGACCCAATACTTCGCAAATACGAAGACCAACATTTCGCAAATGCGACAGGGTTCTTTGCAAATGCAAATTATCCCCAGCAGCCCAGACTTCGCAAATGCGATGGCTGCTTCGCAATTGCGGCTGTCGCATTTGCGACGAAAACATCGCAAATGCGATGATACCAGTACCAGAAATCAAAGTTTATAAAAAATCATTCTGAAACTCACCCGAGCTCCCGAGACTCCAAACAAACCATGCATCCAGGTCCATAAACACAACACAAACTTGCTCACACGATCAAGTCATCAAAATAACCTCTAAAATCACGAATCGAACGCCAAAACGCATGAAGATCAAACTAAACTTCAAGAACTTCTAGAATCGCAACCGAGCATCCGAGCCATATCAAATAAACTCTAAATGGCGCCAAATTTTGCAGACAAGTTCTATATGACAAAACGAACCTATTCAAAGCTTCAAATCACGCATAACAACCTCAAAACGACGAATCTCACCTCAAGTCAAAATCAATGAACTTTGAAACTTCAATTTCTACAACCTATGTCGAAACCTATTAAATCACGTCTAATTGACCTCAAATTTTGTACACTAGTCACATTTTCCATTACGGACCTACTCCAACTTCCGAAATCGAAATCCGACCCCGATATCAAAAAGTTCACTCCCGATCAAACTTCCCAACAATTCAACTTTCACCATTTCAAGACTAATTCAACTACGAACCTCCAAATTACAATCCGGATGTGCTCTGAAGTCCAAAATCACCCAGCAGAGCTAACGGAACTCCATTCTAAGATCAAATACTAAAAAGTCAAACTTGGTGAACTCTTCCAACTTAGAGCTTAAATCTTGAAGTTCATTCTTCCAAATCGATTTCGGATAACTTGAAAACCAACACATATGATTTATGCAAGTCATAATACATTATGTGGAGATACTCGAGCCCTCAAAAGACCGAGCGAAGTACAGATACTTAAAACGACCAGTCGAATCATTATACATACTATCTCTTTTATTGTTAAGCTTATGTTACTCATTTGAATTGGAAGTTGTCATTTCATGAAAATCCCTTCATTGTGAGTTATTGAAGTTCTGGTTGTGAAAGCTAATAATACATTGAGGTTGAAGTTGTTGGCTATTGGCATATCTTTCCTTGTTGAGTTGTTTCTCATTCATTTTATTATTATTGAGATTCTTGTTCACATCGTGGTTGAGCCGGGGGCAATATATTGCAGTAACATTGTTGTTGTTGATTTGGTATTGTTGTGGCATATGGTCACATGTGGTGTGGGTTGATTATTGTGTTGTGATATTGATACACATGTGATTGTATAAGAGTGAGCATTAAAATGCATGCAGTGAGATAAGATGAGATTGATACGCGTGTTGCTAGTAAGGGAATTACTTGAAGTCACGAAGTGAGATAAGGGGGCTAAAACGCGTGTAGCTATTTCAGGAAAAATATTTAAAAAATAAATGCAAGGATCACGCGGTGATATAAGGACAATCATGATTGCGACTTGTGAAATGAGAATCTGAGGTGTGGTACCTCGGTTGTGATTCTTATTGTACATTCTATGTTAAACAAGACTGTTGATTTGCACGGTTGTTATCTTTCCTTCGTTGTTTTACTTGTATTTTTATGGTACTTAGTCACTTGTTGTTCCTATTATATGTTTAATCTTTGTTGCCTTAATTGCCTTAATTTTCGTTGTTAGCCTTATATCATTATACTGTATTGTCATTTATTTCTTCGTTTTCCATTATTAGATTATACTATATTCTGCTCAGTTTTTTTTTTGTCTAGTAGGTGTCTTGACTTGGCCTGGTCACTGCTCTATCAAGGTTAGGATTGATACTTGCTGGGGTACCGTTATGGTGTACTTATGCTATGCTTCTGCATATTTTTGTACAGATCCAGGTAAATATGTTCATGACGAACGTCTGTGATTGACCAGTTATTCCGGAGACTTCAAGGTACACCTGCTCTACGCTCATAGGCCTCGGAGTCACCTTCTTATATTGCTTTACTACTGTTTATCTCCATTTCAAACAGAGTTGTATTTTGAGATTTTTAGTGCACTCTATAGAGCTTATGACTCAGTTCCACCGGTTTCGGAAGTTATTTGACAGTTGTACAGTTGGGTTTTGCTATGATAGTTTAACAGTGTATTTTGATACCTAAATCATTATTTTTGCTAATTCTCAATGTATGTTAGGCTTACTTAGTCTTAAAGACTAGATGCCATCATAACATCCTAAGGCGGGAAGTTGGGGTCGTGACACAAATACCTAAATCTGATAATGATAAAATGTCATATTCCAAAAATTAGCCTATGTTATTTGGAATGAAACTCATATTTTAAACTTCATTTTAAAATAGTCTAAATACACATTAAAGTCATTCAAAAGTGAAATCACGAATGCAATTTCAAAAGAGATCTCTGAGAGACCGAGTTTCAAGGGCAGATAAATGATCCATTATATACAGTACAACTAAACATTTGATCCAAAGAGAAATTACAAGCAGAAGGGTCAGCCAGAATGACAATGGTAAGAACAATTTTCTCAAAATGTTATAAAAAAAATTATAAACTAAAATAAATCAGAAAAGAACATAGAAATATTAACTTCCTTTTCTTTCTCTCTATTTTCCTTTTTTTTCTTACAACTACGAAAAATACTAGGGTTTCTTGAAAATATTCCCAGCAACGACAGCAGCATCAATAACATCAGTAATCACTCGAACAACAGTACCAACTGAACAAGTGTTCCCTTTAAATGATGGAGCTCCTGATTTCGTGAACGTAGCCACACAATTCAGGAAATTTTGGTTGCACTCTAAGTTTAGATAATTATCTGTAACATCAAAATTAACAAAAATTAAGGGGAAAAAACTAAAAAGAAAGAAATCAACCAAGAAGAGCGAATTCGCGATTTTGAATCATTGGGTATATTATACTATGTGTTATCCTGTTATATGTATTTATGTTTTAAATTCTTTTTGTATATGTTTTCGTAATTAGAGCTGAAAGTAATGAGTTAAGCACGCTCATAGAACCAACTCGCTGACCAATACAATCAAACTTTTCTATAACATCATCCTCTATAACAACACTTTATTATAACGGTCAAATTTTCTTTGGAACCAATTAATCTTATTATATTATAATATCTGTTCTCTGTAATAACACTTTGCTATAGCAGTCAAAAAATGTCCACTACTAACAAGATTATTATAGAGAGATTTAAATATACCATTCCTGAAAATTATTAAACCTTTCTTGTGGAAATTAAACAAGTTTCAAAGAAAGTAACCTAGCAATCAGTTGCATTAATAATGGGAGAAAAGGAAAAAAAATGAGACATATGTGAAAAGGAAGCTATAGTTTACGTAGAAAAAAGTTGTATAAGTGCATTTAGACCAATAATTTGTCCAGAGCTTCTGAATAATGCATGTATGATAATTCAAGTTCACCCACCTTGATGTGCCACATATAATTGACTACAACCACCTCCTAGTTCAAATTTCTTATTCTCTCTAGCTTGGTGTTCTTGCAAGTAACTTGTTCAACAAAAATTTTGGCTAAATTTTCATTCTTATTATTTAGTAGATAAAGTAATTCGGTATTTATTATGCTAGTAAAAAGTATTCCCTCCATTTAATATTAGATAATGTACTTTATTTTTTAGTCTGTTTCAAAATAAATGACACATTTCTAAATTTGAAAATAATTCAACTGTAAACTCTTTCAGTTTACTCATTTACCCTTGATGAGAAGTTTTTATAGCCACTCAAATGTCATGGCCCCACAAACTTTTTACCCCAAAGACCATAAGTTTTAAAAGTCTTTCTTTTTTCTTAAACTCTGTAGCGACTCAAACTATCTCATCTAATATGAAACGGAGGGAGTAATTGATATTTAGAATTACTGAAGTACTCACATGCTGGAACACCAGCATTAAAAGAGATTTAAAAAAACTTGCTTGTGAATCCTTAACTTTTTTTTTAAAAAAAAACAAAGTTGACAAGTGAAGTGGAATCTACGACATCATCTCATCAATTAGAGGTCCTATAATTCATCTTTAGCACTGTCTCACCTCATCAATATGGGGCCACATTATCTCTAGGTTTAGTGTGAGCTATAAGTTTTTGAAATAGGTCATTGTCCCTTTTAGATAAAACCAAACCATAATAATTTCTTTTTAAGAAAAAACCTTGCCATTATGTATGCTATTGTTTCAACCCCAAAAAAAGACCTTCTTAGAAGAGCCAGAGAAAAAAAAGAAAAAGAAACAATATATAAAAAGGAAAACGTGAACAGTGCTTGTGCAGCTTCTTTTTGCGTTTTTTACCATTAGCAAAATGCTGCAACAATTAAAGTTGACACTCTTGTTTGCCCATTTCTTTTGTCCTATTAAGAAATTGTTCTATTTTTACACTTTATGTTCACCAAATAAATTTAGAACCATTTTTCTCTTTCTCACTTTGAATTATTGATAGACTATAAGACAAGAATTAGTGTGTTACCCCTGGTAAAAACGGTTATTAATCTGATATCACAAAATTATAGCATAAACAGTTAGTATTACACAAATAAAATTAAAGTTTTATGCGGCACCAATGAAAATATATTTAATTACTTATAAAATATATAGTAATGGGTAAATAACTTACTGCCTTTACGTTGTATACAGAGATCATGCTTCATACAGCAAGCATCAAGTCCATCACATGGTTGCTCCCCTGGACATCCACTGTATAGAACTCCACAATACTTCCCATATCTTAGGAGTGGAGGAACTGCCATTATTCAAGAAAGAAAATCACTTTTTTGTGTCTTAAGAGAAGTAATTTATACAATTAATTAATAGAAAAGTGTGTACCTGCACAGAACTTTGATTCACATGTTCTACTGCATTCTTTTTCCTAATTTTTTTTTGGAGTTAATTAGAAAAAAAGAAAGAAAGTTAGGGTAAGGTTTATGAATAATTAACATGAAATGAGACATTGTTAATCAAAAATCTCGAATTCGAGTCCCAGTAAAAAAACTCTAGGTAGGGGACGTTTTTCCTTTTGATTATAGAAAGAAACATGAAATGAGAGATAGAAAGAAAGATTTACCAAGGAGATGCCAGCATTAGTTTCAATGCCAATGTTAAGGGCATGAACTGAAATGGGAGAAAACCTGAGGGCTATGATGCAAAATGCAAGAAGTACTTGTAGAGAGAATAACTTCAACGACTGCAGAAAAGCCATTGAAGAAAGCAAGCACTGAATTATGAGAAAAGTTTTTTTGGTTTTGCTTACAGGCTCTGATTTATAGGGAGAAATGGTTGGTGACAAACTAAAAAAGTGTGTATATAGAAACTGATGAAGCTTTACTTAGGTGGTGTAGTTTCTTTGGAAGAGATAGAAGGTGGGTGACTTTTAGGGACTGAACTGATCGAATGGATGAAGGGGGTGGGGGTGGGGGTGGGGTGTGAGATTTGTCGTGTAACATCTCGTGACATGTTTTTGGTGGTGTTCACATTCTGTCATCCACACGAGTCTTTTATCTCTATTTGTGTATATATATTAGTATGAACATTTTGTCTTAACATTGAAATGGATAGTTTACGCGTATTCAATTATTTGAACAGATAATTTTTATTGGCCAATGTAAGTATAGGGTAACACTTCTATCAAAATTTAGACAAATAGGTAAGACATTAAATCACTTTAATTTTCTAAATTGCTGGAATTTTAATATTGATCTCTCATAATTTTTACTCACTTCACACCAGTAAATCACGCTTGGGTGCATAAAATATTACTCCTATATGTAAACTTTGTTTCTTCTCTTCTTAAGGAATATTACAGTAGTACTTAATAATTTCGGCCTCTGTATGGATAGTATATGATTATTGATTCTTCATTATTTTAATTAAGTATATATGTGGCGTCCCCTTTCTCCTTTGATCTAGCTCATGTTTTCTTTCTATTATGGCAGAATAGCCTAAATGGCTGCGAATTTGTCATCTCGGTCCCCAAATTTAATGAAGTTTCATCTAGGCATCTCTACTCGTTCAAAAGTAATATTTTAAACCCTTGTGACCATTGACCAAGCATGTGTGGCATTTGCTTTGTTGAGTTGGATAAAATGCGTGACTACACACTTTAAGAAGCGAGTAAAAACTTATGATTCTAATTAAAAATACCAAAAAAAAAAATTAAATAAAAAGCAGAAAAATAAATATTCCTACACAAAATAATTCACTCCCGCCGATCTCCTTTCCCCCTCTCAATTTTTACTCTTTTTCACAACCCCTCCGGGCACACACAACAATCTTTTTTCTCTTCTCCAGGACCGAGAATAGATTTGGAGAGCTTCATGGAAGAAGGCGAAGAAGAAAGGCGAGAAGTGAAATAGATGAAGAGCCCACTTGTTGTACAGCTACTTGTTGTTGTAGCGGCTGTGCGGTGATGGGGTCGGTCTAAGTCCATTAAACCTTAAAAAATGACAATGGTTATGCATGATCTTTTGCTTTCATCATTGTAATGGCCATGGACAGTACACAGGCGCAGAAATTGAAGAGAAGAGAGAAAGAGTGGGTCCTTAGCAGAAGAGGGCAGGGTGTGTGTGGGCGGACATAGCCACTTAGGGACTATGGCTTCCGCTCTCTTTACCCTTTTGATTCCCTCAATCCTCTCAAATTGCAACTTCCCATCGAAACTCAGTCCCTATTAATGGGTGATTTTTAGAGAGAAAGGTATGAAGTGTTTATGAGAGAAAACTTTAGGATTCAACTTTTTCTTTTTTTAAAAATAATTTTTGTGAATAAAACAATGATATCGAATATTTTTATCTGACGTGGATAATATAGTGAGACGATTGAGGAACACACATGATCAGAAGGGTTTTAAATATTACTTTTGAATGAGTAGAGGTGTCTAGATGAAACTTCATTAAGTTTGGGAATCGGGATAACAAAGTTGCACAAATATAAGTGTAAGTTAGGCTATTCTGCTTTCTATTATATATGAAAGTTTTACTGAAGTGCAGTCGGCCCATTTTAAGTATAACCTTCCTTCCTACAAAATGGTTACAAAAATTTATATTCAACAGTGTGGTTAAAAATTACTACATTCTAGAGATTTTCAGCGTGAGAAGAACAAGTACATCTCGGAATCGAGAAATTTGACATTCTTTTTTTTCCAATTTTTATATTGCTTGAAAATAAGCTCCCAAATAAGTAGATTTTACTGTAGAAATGGCGTGGGTAGCCACTATTTAAGGTGATATTTATTTTTTATCTAGCAATTCTAATGTTGAGCAAAAATAGCCACTACTTTATTAAAATTAATTTGAAAAGATATTTTTACCGTTTCTTTCATTGTTTTTCTTCTCAAACTCTCGCTTCTCTCTCTCAAGTTCGATACCCATTATTGATCTCTCAAATTGTGATCTCTCATCATAGAGTGATTTCAACTAATTTTCCTATTTAAATTTTGCCAAGTGATAAAAATAATTACTGGTATCGCTAAAACTGTTGGCAGTTGGGATTTCCTTCACAAAATGCCTGTGGATGAAAATGAACAGAATGGGTGGCTTTCAGGATTACAACCACCAATGATCTTTGAGTGATGAAATTTGATATAAAGTACATAGGGGTGTTCATGGTTTGGTTTGGATCGATTTTTCCCTAAAGAGAAACCAAACCAAGTAAGTCGGTTTTTTAAATATTAAAACCAAACCAAACCAATTAAGTCGATTATTTCTCGATTCAGTTTATGTCAGCTTTTTGGTTTTTCCGGTTATTTGTCGGTTTTTTCTTAAATATAAGACATACACTACCAAACACACATTTCAGCGACCACATTTTTAACGTAACACTATCAAATCAATTGCCCTTTGAGAAATCTATTATTTACCAAGATATATTGATGATAATTGAATCAAATAGTGATGAATAATTTAAGGACTCAATTAAAAATATATTATTTTTAACATGAAATAGATTCTTACACTTAACAAAAGAAAACTACCAATTAAACTAAAAGTGCAAACGATTAATATTTAGTATAAAAATTTTAAAACTTTGTATAAAAGTATACATATATATAGGTGTAATAATAAATTTAAAATAGCTACTCCTATATTCGGTTTGGTTCGGTTTCTTTTAATTAAAACCAAAAACAAACCAAATTTGATCGGTTTTTAAATTTCAAAATCAAAACCAAACCAAAAAGTATTGTTTTTTTGGTTGGTTTGGTTTGATTTTCGGTTTGGTTTGGGTTTTCGGATTTTTATGAACACCTCTAACAGTATACATAAGTCCCAAGGGGAAAATTACAGATAGATGAGTCTCTTTTTACACGAGACTTAGACTAACAAGCTCAAAAGTGTCAGGTTTGAGTTCCAAGTTCAAAAGTTAAGGACACTTGGTCCTGAACTTAGACTAACAAGCTCAACAGTTAAGGACAATAGGTCCTGAACTTAGGCTAAGAAGCCCAAAAGTTAAGGACAATAGGTCATGAACTTAGACTAACAAGCTCAAAAGCTAAGGACAATAGGTCCTGAACTTAGACTAACAAGCTAAAAAGTTAAGGACACTTGGTCCTGAACTTACAGTTACAAGTTCAAAAGTTAAGGACACTTGGTCCCGAACTTAGACTAACAAGCTCAGAAGTTAAGGACAATAGGCCATGAACTTAGACTTACAAGTTCAAAAGTTAAGGACAAGTAGTCCTTAACTTAGAGTTACAAGCACAGAAATTAAGGACAGGTGGTCCTGAACTTCAAGTTCCAAGTTCAAAAGTTAAGGACATGTAGTCCTGAACTTAGAGTTGCAAATTCAAAAATTAAGGACACTTGGTCTTGAACTTTATGAGTAGAAGAGTGTTTTCGTCCAGACAGGTAAAGTTTATTAAAGCAGTGGAAAAAGACTAAAGACATTTTAAACACTGGCTTAAAAGTAAATACATGTGTTATTAGTGGTTAACCATGCACTTCCCCCTCCGGGATATTATCACTTTTAGCCCGCGCCAGAAATTATTTACATCTGTTAGCTGAAAAAGTGTATAAAAGTTGTATAATTTTTGTATATAACACAGAGATATACAAAAATATATACAAATTTTATATATTTTTTCGGCTATTATTTTTACAGCGGCTATACAACGTCATTTTTCCTTTTTATTTGGGATGGAGTAGGCATTACACAAGGAAAAGCTTCTCGTTTGTTATTTCAATAACCTTAAACATAAAAATACTTAGTTATGATTTTTTTCCCTCTTTAACAAGCCACTTGATTGACACTCAACTAATTAGAGCAGTAAGAATGAATTTGGTAAAGCTAAGTATGATAAAGCTAATTTTTTTTGACTTAGGTACTTGATTGACTGCTAGGCATGAATATAGCTTTACCTGTGCCTTTTTTGAAGGATAGCCATCTATCCTTATGTGTTGTGTTATAGAGGCAAGGCAATACCCTCTTAATAACTTTTTGATGAAATACAACACTCCCAGCTACCCTAGAAAAATATATGTATAAAAAAAGAATAAATTTGGGAAAAGAAAGTGAAAATGCTTCTTGTTTTTTAAAAATGTCAAATATTTTAAAACAAATAATTTAGTCTAATAAAACGACAGATTTTTGGGAACAAAACGAGTTGTAAAGTAAAAAATTAACTTAAACTGCTAAATAGTACGTCCATTAATTCTCTAAAACTTGGAAGTAATCTTCATTCTCTATTGAGAGATATAACATAGTTGTAAATATGGTGTAATATTATTTTGTATTTATTTTAGGAAGTTGTAGTTTTGTATATATTAACGCCTGATTATTCAATAGAAGGGACAAAACTTCATTCTCTCTTAAACTCTTCATGGTACCAGAGCCATAACCCAGAAGGAATCGGGTGAGATGGTCGGCGACTACAAGAAGAAGGACGGAGACGGAGGCAGTGGATCGGGAAGCAGCAAAACTCCCATGAATGATCCAACATCGCCATATTTCTTGTTTTCAGCAGTCCACACAAGAATATGCATAAATCATGTAGTTTTGAAGGGGTGACTTTTAGAGCCAAAAAGAAATTGGGGTTTATCGATGGAATGATTACAAAGCCCAAAGAAGAAGGATTTGAACTCGTTGATTGGTATGCCGTCAATTCGATGTTAGTTGCTTGGGTATTAAACACCAAAGATCCGCCACTTCATTCTACGATCTCTTACATAGAAACTGTTAAAGAACTATGGGAAGACTTGAGAGAACGATTCTCAATTGGTAATGACATGAGAATACAACAGTTAAAAAACGAACTTGCATCTTGTAAACAAGGAGGACAGATCGTTCCTGCAGGCTACGGTAAATTGAAGAGTGTCGCGCCCCCTTTTTCCCCTCCATCGGAGAGGAGTCCGGGTTTCGACGTTCATGGGGTGTACTGACTCATTTCCTTTTGGGAATTGGGTATTTGAAGGGTTCAACTATTTTCTTGTCACCACCTAACAATTTTAAGGTGCATTAGGGCACCTATAGGGTTCAACTATGTTTGACAACCAGAAATAGGGTAAGGGTTTGAAATTATCCTAAGGGGAAGGTGTTAGGCACCCCTCAGGATCCACTAGTGTGGTTCCTGGCTAGATAATTTTTGTGAATTTGTGCAATTAGCAAGTAAACAAATAAGGCTCAAGTAATAGGGGATTTTGAGTTTAAAAACACAAGTGTTTGAAAACAATAAAAGCAAGGTTTTGAAAAGAGCTATAGTCTAAGGATACTTATAAAAATAAAGGGGTATCCTAGGTTTGTTTGTAATATGGATCACATCAATGCGATACCTGGTATGACACTCCTTAGAAGAGGGGATACACGTGGTATTAGCGCACCGATCATCATATCCATATCTACTTTTTCCCGCCCCGTTAAGGTAATTAAAGCGAGGGTTGGTCTCAACCTCTATTGCATGCCGTTACCCGTCCCATTCCTATCAGTCCCGGAGGAATTTTAGGACTCCTATTCCTATAAGGAGGAGGTTCTAGGCTGACTCTTAGGTTTAAAGGTAAAATGCTAAGGCGACATACAAAACAAGTAGGACTGCATTTAAAGGGGAAACATGTAAGCAACTAGAAGGCTCATGTATACCTCCACAAATAATGCATATAAATAGCATGACTTAAACACAGATAAGGTCTGAATTTTCCTAAAGCAGGGTGTTTAAGTCAGAACCAGATTCATTATATAAATGAATCAGAACTAGATTCATTATATAACTTAGAAAAGAAGTCTGAATCAAGCATGCCTGTTGGTTGTAGCAGTCTAGAATTAAATAGAGGCAGTTCCAATTTTATTTAGGTTATTACCTAAGGCTTGCCTAGGTGTAAGCAGTAGTTATTCAAAACTATTAAGATGTTTGGAGATTATTATTACCTAAGACATGTTGTTCTAAGTGTTCAGCACATAGAATTATTGTCAGTTGGTTGTAAAAACTAAGTAAAATTGTTTTATGCATTCATAGTTAGCCTAAACATGTTTAAGCGAATATAAATGGTTTCTGAAAATGTTAATTTCACCCGATTCCGAGACGTTGCCCTGAGGGGCGTTTTGGTCATTTTACCTAATTTCGCGTCTTAGCTTTGAATTAAATCATAGAATCAGTTGCTTGAGATGTTATTTACGATATGTAATTGAGTTGAATAGATTTGGGCCATTTGGAGTCGGATACTCGTGGCAAACGTGTGGTTTCGAGTTGATTTTGGAGCCGGTTCGAGGTAAGTGGCTTGTCTAACCTTGTATGAGGGACCTTCCCCTTAGGATATGATATATTTGGTAATTGAGATGCCTTGTATGTGAGGTGACGAGTGCGTACTCGAGCTAATTGTTAAAAAATCCGGTTTTACTTTAAGTATTTCAATTGAGTTCCTTTTTCTTGTTTTATTCTACTTGCGAATTTAGCCTGTTGTAGTTTAGAAAAGCATGTTTAGTTGATTTAATTGCTTATCTGCTTAAACCGCCTTAATTGTATTACGTAAAGCATGTTAGGCTAGAATTAACTGTTACTTGGTACAAAATTTTGCATTTGATTGTGTATTCTTGTGTTGCTTCTATGTATTTTTTTAATATGGGACTACGGGACGACATCCCAGGAGATCCCCTGTACGTATTTATGATCTGGACAGAGGTGCGGGATACCAAGAGATCCCTAGCACGTGTATTGAGGATACCAAGAGATCCCTAGCATGTATTGAGGATACCAAGAGATCCTCGGGATACCAAGAGATCCCTAGCATTTATTGAGGATACCAAGAGATCCCTAGCATATATTGAGGATACCAAGAGATCTTCGAGATACCAAGAGATCCCTAGCATATATTGAGGATACCAAGAGATCCCTAGCATATATTGAGGATACCAAGAGATCCTCGGGATACCAAGAGATCCCTAGCATATATTGAGGATACCAAGAGATCTTCGGGATACCAAGAGATCCCTAGCATACATTGAGGATACCGAGAGATCCTTGGGATAATAAGGGATCCCTGGCATATATTGAGGGTACTAAGAGATCCTCGGGATACAGAGAGATCCCCAGTTATCATCCTTGTTATGAGTGGTACTTCCAGGTGTTTGCCATTATTTCTGTTTCAGTTATTGTACTCCTCATTATCCTGTGTAGATTCTTACTGTAGATTTTTGACTGTACTGCTTATCTTATACTGTCATGTCTCATATTCTCTATATTTATTTAATCTCAGTAGTGCCCTGACCTTCCTCGTCACTACCCAACCGAGGTTAGGCTTGGCACTTACTGAGTACCGCTGTGGTGTACTCATGCCCCTTCTGCGCATGTTTTTCATGTGCAGATCCAGGTACTTCTACTCAGGCCTACCATCTTTGAGGGAGGCGACTGCTTGGAGACTTCGAGGTACATCTGCCACGTCCGCAGACCGAGGAGTCCCTTTCTATTCTTGCCTTTTTAGTATTTAGCCCTTTTGTACTTTCTGATCTTATTAGATAAATTCCTGAGTTAGAGCTATGTAGTATTTCTTTTTCTTAGCTTGTGATTCGTGGGTTTTCGTGTTTTAGATTTAGATATTGGTTTTGAGATCTATATAAATGGTGTATGCCGAGCGGCACATTTTGTCACACCTCCTTTTTACCTAGACCCCGCAAAGGGACGTAAAGGGAGTTTTTCCAATTAAAGGACAATCGAAAGGGGATTTGTTTATTTATTTCAGAGTCGCCACTTGGGAGATTTATGGTGTCCCAAGTCACCAGTTTAATCTCGAATTGAGGAAAAGAATGACTCTGTATTACAGTCTACAACCAGAAATCTGGATAAAGAATTCTGTTAATCCGGGAGAAGGTGTTAGGTATTCCTGAGTTCCGTGGTTCTAGCACGATCGCTCAAATGTCATATTCGGCTTATTTATCTGATTTTTATTCATATTGAACCTATGTGCAAATTTAAACTTTTTACCGCTTTTATTATTGTTATTTTTCAACGAGAATTGCAACGTCGTGAAAACACATCTCGAACCACGTCACATCAATGCACCCATGGTTAGAGACACATTTCGACTTTGTTGAGATTTGGATTTGGGTTACATAAATGTGCACCCGTGTTTAAGAAGGTAATGTTACTTAAAGTACGCGCCTAAAGAGACTAACTCGTGGTTATTTTGGGAAAAGGTCGTGAAGTTCGCTAAGCGGCCGATCCCGAGTTCTAAGTAATTAATACATATATGTGTGAGGGCCCTGCAATCTGTGCGTTTTGCTAGGCGAGTCTCATCTCATTTATTTTAAAAGGACAATCCTAAAGTGACTACATTTTCTATTAAGTTTGTCTCTAAAAGAAAATCTCCAAATTAATTACATGCTTAAAATAGGGACGTAACTTATTAGTTATTAGTCTAAGACAAATGTAAATGGAAAATTGTAATCGAGCTTGTACAAAGGGAGATTATTTCGTATCTTATTCTATAAGTGAATATTACCAAAAAATTGAAATTATAAATAGAAATACAGAATTGACGAACAGACATATCAAAAACGAAACTAATTACTCTTTACCCATTTTAGACGCACCTTACTAATTTCAGTTCAATTTATTTAATACAAGTGAAATTCAGGAATTCCAAAACACTTTCCTGTTTCAGCTTGCAGCTGGCCTCTAATCTCACAAATTATACTACGAAACAAAACTAAACTAATACGACTATTACATAATCATATTCCGAGATCCAAATAGTCCCAGTCCTGATTAATTTAACAATCCAACAAGCTCATTTTTAACTACATGAATCAGTTACCAAATGCTAACATATTTTAATAAAAAAAAATCTCTCATACAACTCCGTTTCAGTCCACTTACTACATGCTAACAGGGATCTACCTATCATCAGCGACCGAAGAATTTAAATACACAAGTCATATTGAAACCAAAGCAGAATTTCAACTCTTCAGGTATATTCAAACTTCATGTTTTCAGCTTACAAATGCCAAAGTTACAGTTGTGTACCTGGTATTGCCAATACAAGAAGAGGAAGGTCAGCAAAGTAGTATGTAACACAGCAACAACAACAATAACCAGCAACAACCAGCAAACGGGACACCCAGTGACAGATTTGAAAACCAACACGATTCCAGCACACTCAATGAAACAATATCAGCGCAAACCAATGCAGACCAGGAATAACAACTCAAGAAACCACTTTAAAAACCTCAATTAAACTGTAACAAACTGATTCTGATTTTCAGTAGTAAAGAAGACCTCACTTTTCAGTATTTAGCTCTCAACCTATTGAACTCTTTTGGGTAAAAACTCAGCTTATATTTCACTCTTAAACTTTGAATTTTTGATGTCCAAAATCCTTCCCCCTTTTTTTCCTTTTCGATTTTTTTTTCAAAATGAATTCTCCCTCTGTATATCCAGTGTATCCAGAGTGTATATCGGGTGTATACTACTCTGTCTTTAGATTTCCAGAATGTTTTTTCTGTTCCGAAAAATCCCCAAATCTCTCTTAATGTTCAGAAAATCCCCCCCTTTCAACTTGTGTCAACCTCCTCTTATTTATAGCCAAACTTGAAGTACTTAAATTAATCCCACCATCTTCTCCCTATCCCCCTTTTGAATCCCACTACTTAATGTTTTGTCCCCCACTATATTAAACAAATATATTAGTTCCCACCACCACATGTCTTGTCCCCCACCATGTATTAAACAATGTATTATTTTAATATTATTAGTACTTAGTGGACAGAGCACTCAAATTAATCAATTTTTTAAAACTTAAAATCCCGAAAATGCCCCTGAAACTACTGAAATTATCATTCTACCCCATCAGCTATATCCAATCCTCCTAAATCAATTAACCAAACTATAGCAGCTATAACCAAATCAAGCATGACAATTGACAAATTAAACACATGAAACTAACTCCCAATTCCGTTTATCATGGTCAGATTCATATCAACAAACTTAATAGGACAAACAAGTAGATTCAAACACACTAAACTCAATTATCAGTTGAGTTCAAACTAAATCAAACAACATCATAACAAAGATGAATGATTCAACCTAAATCAAAAACTAAATACCAGCACATAAACACTCGACATTAAATCACTTGATGAAAAACTAACGAACTTCAAACAAAAATGAACACGAATTATCTCTAATACAAACAAAGACCTGGGTTCGAATTCAAACAACCTATCGGAATACGAACACAATCAGAGAAAGAAGAAAAGGGGCGGAAGATGAATTCGCTGAACGAAAACTAAAAAGAAAAGAGAACGAAAACCTACTAGTTTGAAGTCCGGGTTCGAATGGCAACCTCGATTTACTGCCACCATACTGATAGATGCTGTAATAGTGTATCCAATGGTAACTCCGACGAGGTTAGCATATTGTGCAAGTCCACACAGTGTCACCTTCACACCTCCTAAGTGAGAACGAACAACGTCCATGTAAGTGTAGTTTCTCTTGCCGGAGATGGGGTTGCTGACGAAGAAGAAGAAGAAGCAGCAACAGCAGCAGCGCTGCTTGACGTGAGGGAGCTAGTGGTTCCGACGACGACGAAGAAGAAGGCAGCCATGGGAGGGTGGTTTTGAGCTGGAGCTCAACGACGAAGAACGACGATGAGGAGGTTGTTTGAGCAGCGACTAAAGAAGAAGAAGAAGCAACGGCTGCCATGGAGGTGAGGGCTTGGAGCTCGCGACTGGAGGGCTTCCATGGGGCTATAGGTTGGCGACGAGGAGAGAGCATCCATGGGAGCTTGAGGCCGAGGGGTCGTTTAGGAGATGGTCGTTTGGGACAATTGGGACGGGGTGTTGTTCGTCGTGGGCTGGTGCTGTGTGTGGCAGGTGTGGCTGGTCCGTCATGGGCTGGTGGTCGTTTAGAGTAAATGGTGGTGAGGAGGGCAGCCATGGGACGTGAGGGGAAGGGGGTGGTTTGGGGAAGATGAAGAGGAGAGGGGGCGGGTGGTTTTAGGGTTTTGGGGTTAGGAAAATAAAAATATGAAAATGGGGGGTCGTGATTCATTTGGGTTATAGGGCAGACTGGGTCGGGTCGACCCGGTGGGGGTTATTTGGTTTGGGCCTGGTTGATTTAAATTAAAAGGTGGCCCAATCCGATTTTCTTCTTATTTCCATTGCTTCTATTTCTTCTTCTTTTATTTTTCTTAGAACTAAAACTAAATTCTAAAAATCCTAAATTATCCTATAGAACTAAATTAATTTATAAAAGTGCTAATTAACCCTTAATAACAATTAACACACAATTAAATAGCAATTACGATAAAATCACACAATTTGGACATTAAATGCTAAAAATGCAACGTACATTATTTTTATGATTTTTTATTCTTGTAAAACAAACTTAATTTCTTCTAATTGTAGAATTAAATCCTAAATGCAAATGCGATATATTTTTGTATTTTTATTAATTTAACAAATAAACATGCACGGACAAATACAAATAATTATCCAAAAATGCCACGAAAATTCTCAAAATTGCACACAAAGGAAAATTGTTTTATTTTGAATTTTTGGGAGTAATTCTCACATAGGGCAAAAATCACGTGCTCACACCTATAACCACCGAAAAAAGCTCTAAGTCACCGTCCACAGTCCTAACCCGAGTCATAGCTCCATTGTACATATCTTTTATCGCCCTAATATAAGCTACCGACACACCTTTCATCTCCAGGCATCTCCAAAGGACGTCCCTAGGGAATTGTCATATGCTCATAGAAGTCATGGATCACAAGCCATTTTATTAGAGTCTCGTTAATTGGTACGGAGACGTCTGTACTTATCTATGAGAGGCTATGTAACTGTTAGGAAAATTCCCCTTCATTTGATTTCCTTGTCGTGTGATAATTTTTGACATCACAATTCTAAACTTCTGTCTTCTATTCTCTCATAGATGGTGCGGACACGTGCTACTCGAGATGATCAGGCACCCACGCCCCCTACTACAGCCGTCAGAGGCCGGGGTAGAGGCCGAGGACGCGCACGTGGTGCAGCGAGAGCACCTGTGCGAGCTGTCGCCGAGGTACCACAAGCAGATCCAGCCGGAGTCCAGGCACCTGACACGTCTACTACCACTACTACTTCAGCCCTTCAGATTTACTTGACAAGCAGACTTACAAACAAGGGGTGAAGGGATTGGGAACATATAGGGTTGAAACCACATAAACAGGGAAACATTTGATACAACAAATGTCAGAAAAACTAGGAGTCTACTGAAGAAGTTAGTCATGGTGATAGATAGCTAAGACGTAGGGAAAGAATACAACAGGATCATGTTGAAAACAAGAGCTTGTTGAAAAAAATTTGGCATGAAATTAGGGCCAATAGAATGCATTAGAAAACTAAATAACTAACATAGTCATACAAATTAAAGGGAGGGGTAAGGGAACTAAGTAAACATCCTGGATAGATATCAAAGAACTAAATGAAGTCAGTCATGCTGATTACACATAAGGCAGAATTTACACATGCTTAATAACAACAAATAGAGAAACAAATTGAATAACTAATACGGGAACAAGCATAGATGTATAGGCATAGAACACATAAAGTTAAGTTTCAAAATCAAACTGGAGACATGCCAGTTAAAGAAGAGAAATGCAGGATATAAAAACAGGTGAAACTCCACTATCTAGCCTTGGCTTTCAGCCGGCTAGGCCAACAACCAACACAAGTAGCAAAGAGAGAAGAGAGAGTTTGAATGTATATGTGTGTATTATGAACAATGTGTTCGTGTGTTGAATGGAGCAAAACGATAGTGCTTATATAGCAGTTCAAGAGTAGAGCCAAAATAAGATAAAGGAATTAGCGTTCAGTCAATTAAGGAAATCATAGGATCACAAAATCCATTCACATAAAGGAGTTCAGAGTAGACTTATTAATTAGGGGTAATTGATCAAACTGTAATAATAGGGGTCTAATTAAGGAAAGAATCACAATCATACCATATAAAGGAATCGGTAAGAATCCCTGAACCATGCGGATAGTTTACTAAGGCAAGGCAGGTAAATATTGTGAATAAGGTAAATGAAGTAACCAAATAATCAATCAATGCTTGATTGAGGATAGGAAATTAGGGAATTATACCATAAATAACTCTAATTAAATCTCAAATAAGGCGAGAAATAGGTTTAACAGTCAGTTAGGGTTAGAGCACATAAATCAAGCAATCATTCACACGAATAAGGCAATCATAGATAATTAAAGACCAATCAAAGGTCAATTAATCCATAAATAGGCAAGAGATGTAAATTAAGAGCCTCGGGATTAAGGGAAACAAACAGAAATCAGTAAATTACTTCAGTAAACAAATGAATCTCTAGATAATTAGGCTAATCAGTTTAATTATTCCAATAATAACGGACAAGAGGTTGAAATCAAACAATGAATAGTCAGTCAATTGAACCAGAAACATAACCATGCGAGAAAGGTTAAACAAAACATGAGGATCTCAGAAAAACATTTGCAAAAACAGAAGAAGTAGAAAATCCCTAATTTGAAAACACTTAAGGTTGATTGACAGTATAGAAATCAAAGGACCCTTAAAGAAAACAACCATGGAAACCTGAAATACTTCAAAATAGGCAGGAATTCGGACAACAAATAACAAAGAAATCAGAAACCCTAGAACATAGTGTTGAAATCGATTAACAGTAAGGAAGTAAGAGAACCTTAAAGAAAATCAGTGACGAACTCAGAATCGCTCCAGATCTACAAAGATCTAAACCAATTCAAGTCCAAATATTGGGGTTTTGAAGAAAAAGGAAAGGGTAAAGGGAAATCTGGTTTTGAACTAGAGATTTGAACCGTAAAACATCAATAGAAAAGCACTCACAGACCATCGATGGACTCTCAGAGGGTCTTGAACAAGATCTGGACTAGATCTCTTCGAGATCTTTCCATGAAATCACAAAAACGAGCAACCAGGAGACGTATGAGACAAACAGGGGTCTCAAACACCCATGGAAACCCATGGATCGAGTGATGATCGGAGGGATTAGGATGGTTTTAAAGAGGTCAGGTCTGAAATAAAAAGGGGCTATTTATTAAATACCCAGGTAATTGAATAACAATTATTTTATAAAATAATTGACAATGAGAAAAAATAATTTTCATGCATAGAAGTACTTTAAAATAATTATTCAATATTTTAAAAATACAATGGACCAATTTTTGGTAAAATAATGCAGTGATATATGCATGGGCTATAATTGCAAAATTATTGCAATTATAATCAAAAGGTGTAAATCTGGCCATTTGTAAAATAATTTGAACTTAATATGGCTATTAATAGCAAAATTAAATCAATGGAATATTATAGAGCCATTTGTGATGTAATTTTGTAATTATTTATATAAATAAAATAATAAAATAAATTAATTTAAAAATATAGAAATTATGGAAAAATTTCAATTGATGCTAATGCATAGTTTTGAAAGTATATATCCACTTTAAAATATTAATGAGAAAAATAGGGTATCAAACACCACTCATTCACAATCCTCAGGTACGTCGTATCCCAAAGCTAACTATGTGACTTGCAATGATTTTTCTTCTGGACACAAGAGCTTTCTGGCAGATGTTACTACAGGTATTGAACCCACAAGTTTTATGGTGCTGTGTGTGACCGTCTCTGGCGACGTGCTATGAAAGAAGAAATTGACGCATTGGAAAAGAATGGTACATGGACATTAGAGTTTCTTCCCCTGGGAAAGAAGACTATTGGATGCAAGTGGATATATAAAATCAAATATAATTCTGATGGTATAATTGAGTGATTTAAAGCTAGGCTTGTGGTTCTTGGTAACAAGCAGGTGGCTGGAATTGATTACAATTAAACTTTTGCTCCGGTGGCGAAAATGGTAACTGTACGAGTTTTTCATAGCGTTGTTGTGGCTTAAAAATGGGAGTTACATCAAATGAATGTCCATAATGCATTCTTGCATGGGGATCTAGATGAAGAAGTATGCAACTTCCACCCGGATTTGAGACTTCGACTCAAGGGAAAGTGTGTCGCCTTTGCAAATCCTTATATGGATTGCGACAAGCTCCAAGAAATTGGTTTGCTAAACTTGCTACTGCCTTAAGTTTATTTAGTTTTGTGCAATCATTTGCAGATTATTCTTTGTTCTCTTATATCAAGAATGGTTTAACATTACATGTTATTGTTTATGTCGACGATCTGATCATTGCCGGAGAT
Organism: Nicotiana tabacum; assembly: GCF_000715075.1. NCBI lineage: Eukaryota > Viridiplantae > Streptophyta > Magnoliopsida > Solanales > Solanaceae > Nicotiana > Nicotiana tabacum. The sequence continues at coordinate 39,976,235 of NC_134097.1, read as the reverse complement.
GATTCTGGTGCTATTGCTAATTTCAAACAATATTTGCATCGTTGCTTTCACATGAAAGATCTTCGGCCATTAAAATATTTTTTGGGGATAGAAGTGACCAGAGGTATAAATGGTCTGTTTCTTTGTCAAAGAAACTATGCACTCGATATTTTGAGTGAAACTGGACTTTTTGGAGCCAAACCTGCTAACTTTCCTATTGAGCAGAATCATAAGCTCGCATTGGACAATGGTAATAATTTTGCTGAACCTTAAAAATATAGACGATTGGTGGGTCGACTAATTTATTTGACCATCACTCGATCTGAGTTGTGCTATTCAGTTCATATATTAGCTCAGTTCATGCGTTGCCCAAAAGAGAGACATTGGGAGGAAGCATTGCGTGTACTGAGATATTTGAAGGGCAATCCAGGTCAGGGAATTTTCTTACGAGCTGATAGCAATTTGCTCTTACATGCATATTGTGATTCTGATTATGCAAGTTGTCCGATGACACGACTTTCTTTAACCGGTTATTTTATTCTACTGGGAAATTCACCTGTCTCTTGGAAAACAAAGAAACAACATAGTGTCGCTCGCTCCTCGGCCGAAGCGGAATATCGTTCTATGGCGACAATGGTGTGTGAGTTAAAATGGCTCAAGGCTCTGTTACAATCCTTAGGCGTCTTTCACAAGGATCCTGTTCGTTTATATTGTGATAGTTAAGCTACTTTACATATATCTGCAAATCCTGTTTTCCATGAGCGTACAAAGCACATTGAGGTTGATTGTCACTTCGTACGTGATGAAATAACAGCTGGTAGTGTTGTTGCATCTCATGTGCGCACTTCTGAACAACTAGCAGACATATTTGTTGCGGAAGCCAAATGTATATAGTGTAAATAAGTCACAACTACTATACCAAAAATTATGACAGCCACCAAATAATAAATAAGACAATAAAACAACAATAAAGGGAACACCAGAATTTACGAGGTTCGGCTAATTTTGCCTACTCCTCGGACACAACCAATATTTTATTTCACTCCAAAAATACAAGTGAAATAATACTAAAAAGAGAAGATACAAATGCCTTAAACAGATGAGAAGGCAAATGAGAGGTGTGTTTCAATCCTAAACATTAGGCCTTCTTTTATAGGGGAAAAATCCCCCCAAACTTAACTCCCAACCAATGTGGGACTTTGGCATTTTGCCAAACTTCAACAAATCTCCACCTTGGCAAAATTCAACATTTTCAATTCTCTCTCAATAACAAATTTTGGTTGTGTCTTCATCTTCAATCTTCAGTGTTCAACAATGTTGATCAAATCCAAACAATGTTGAAACTTGACCGCAGTCACCACCTTTGTCAGCATATCAGCAGGATTCTCTGTAGTATGAATTTTCTTCACCGTGACTCCACCTTCTTCTATGATTTCTCGTACGAAATGATACCGAACATCAATGTGCTTCGTCCTTGCATGATAAACTTGGTTCTTCGCTAATTGAATAGCACTTTGACTATCACAAAAAATTGTGATACCTTTTTGTTCAACACCAAGCTCCTTTAGCAATCCTTGAAGCCAAATTGCCTCTTTCACAGCATCTGTAATAGCCATGTACTCTGCCTCTGTTGTAGACAAAGCAACTGTTGACTGCAAAGTAGACTTCCAACTAACTGGTGCCTTTGCAAAAGTAAACACATAACCAGTAGTTGATCTTCGTTTGTCCATATCACCCGCAAAATCTGAGTCACAATATCCAACTACAAACTGATTGTCTTCCTGCTCAAAAACTAACCTGACATCTACAGTATTATGAATATACCGTAGAATCCACTTCACAGCTTGCCAATGCTCCTTCCCTGGATTGTGCATATATCTGCTAATAACTCCAACAGCTTGTGAAATGTCAGGCCTTGTGCAAACCATTGCATACATCAAGCTACCAACAGCATTTGCGTATGGTACCTTTGACATATACTCTCGTTCAGCTTCATCCATTGGCGACATAGTAGTACTTAGCTTAAAATGGGAAGCAAGTGGAGTACTAACTGGCTTAGTCTTGTCATCTATGCCAAAACGTTGAAGTACTCTCTTCAAATATTCCTTTTGAGATAAACAGAGTTTCTTTGAACGTCTATCTCTAATTATCTCCATGCCAAGAATTTTCTTTGCCTCACCCAAATCCTTCATCTCGAACTCCTTCTTCAGTTGAATCTTCAACTTATCAATTTCTTCCGAATTCTTGGAAGCTATCAACATATCATCAACATATAGGAGAAGATATACAAAGGAACCATCTTTAAGCTTGTGCAAATACACACAATGATCGTATTTGCTTCTCTTGTACCCTTGCCGCAACATAAACTCGTCAAATCGCTTGTACCATTGTCTAGAAGATTGTTTCAATCCGTACAACGATTTTTCAAGTTTGCACACCATATTTTCTTTTCCAGCAACTTTGAATCCTTCTGGCTGAGTCATGTAGATTTCCTCCTCCAAGTTTCCATGTAAAAACGCAGTTTTTACATCCATCTGAACTAGTTCCAAATCCAATTGTGCTACCAAAGCCAACATAATTCTAATGGAGGAATGTTTTACAACTGGAGAAAACACTTCATTGTAATCAATTCCCTCCTTTTTAGCATATCCTTTGGCCACCAATCTTGCTTTGTAGCGAACATCTACTTGGTTAGGAAATCCTTCCTTCTTTGCAAATACCCATTTGCACCCAATTGCTTTCTTTCCCTTCGGGAGATTGGCCAATCTCCATGTATGATTCTGATGAAGGGACTGTATTTCATCATTCATGGTAATCCTCCACTTATCTTCTTCTGAACTTTGGACAGCGTCTTTATAAGTAGTAGGAACATCATCAGCTACAATTGAGGTTGCACAAGCAACCGTCTCTATGAGACGAACAGGTTTCGTTATTGTTCTTTTTGGCCTGCTGGTTGCTATTGATTCAAGTTGTTGTTGAGATTCCTGAGTTGGAATCTCCTCTACTGGCTCTCCTTCCAGAGGGTAATCTTCATTTGTTTCCTCCTCTGCTTCTTGTGTAGGAAAAATAAATTTTCCCTCAAACTCCACCTGCTTAGAAGCACCTTCATTTTGTTTGGTATCTTCTGTTACCTTATTTACCATAGCAAATTCATCAAAGGTAACATCTCTGCTGAATATTACTTTCTTTGTCATAGGGCACCATAAGCGATATCCTTTGACTCCAGAAGTAATTCCCATAAAAATAGCCTTCTTTGCCCTTGGATCCAATTTTGACTCCGTCACATGATAATATGCAGTTGAGCCAAACACGTGCAAAAAGTTATAATCTACAACAGGTTTTCCGTACCATTTTTCAAATGGTGTTTTGCCATCAATAGCAGCAGATGGTAGACGATTAATGAGGTGACATGCATATGTAATTGCCTCAGCCCAAAATTCTTTGCCCAAGCCAGCATTGGACAACATACACCGTACCTTCTCCAGCAAGGTCCGGTTCATACGTTCTGCCACTCCATTCTGTTGTGGTGTATGTCTAACAGTGAAGTGTCGGACGATGCCATCATTTTCACAGACCTTATTGAAATGATCATTTTTGTATTCACCTCCATTGTCTGTGCGAATACACTTGATCCTCCTGCCTGTTTGATTCTCCACCATCGTCTTCCATTTGAGAAAAATTCCCAACACTTCATCTTTGTTTTTCATTGTATACACCCACACTCTTCGAGAAAAATCATCAACAAAGGTTACAAAATAGTGCTTCCCACCTAATGAAGGTGTTTTGGAAGGACCCCAAACATCAGAGTGTACATAATCCAAAATGCCTTTAGTATTATGGATCGCTGTACCAAATTTAACCCTTGTCTGTTTCCCTTTGACACAATGCTCACAAAACTCCAAGTTGCAAGCCTTTACTCCTTTTAACAATCCTTGATCTGATAGAGTTTTCAAGGATTTTCCTCCAGCATGTCCCAAGCGCATGTGCCATAGCTTGGTTGCTTCTGCCTCTTTGCCGTCACTGGATGTTACTGTCGCTGTCCCAATAACTGTACTGCCACGATAGCGGTACATATTATTATTCTTCCGATTAGCCTTCATTACCACTAGTGCACCGGAGCATACTCTCATCACTCCATTTTCTGCAATGATTTTGAACCCTTTTGATTCTAGGGCTCCCACAGAGATGAGATTCTTCTTCAAATCCGGTACATATCGAACATCTATCAATGTTCTGATCATTCCATCATGGTTCCTTAATCGTATTGAACCAATGCCATATGAGGTAAGAGGGCTGTTATCCGCTGTGTGGATGACTCCATATTATCCTTCTTGAAATTCCATGAACCAGTCCCTGTTGGGACACATATGATAGCTACAAGCCGAGTCCATCAACCATATGTCTGATGATGTTGATGACTCTGTTGTAACTAATGAGAAGTCTGAATCATCACAATCAGCTACATTTGAATCCATAATGGCCTTTCCATTGTTATGTTTGGCCTTATTCTTCAACTTCGGACAGTCTTTCTTCCAGTGCCCTTTTTCTCGACAAAAGGCACATTCATCTTTGCTGGGTCTGGATCTTGACTTGGATCTTCCCTTCTTTGTCCTCGTTTGATTTTGAGGACGACCCCTCACAAATAGTGCTTCTCCTTCTCCGCCCTTCTGTTTTTCTCGCTTTCTTTGTTCATAGCTGTACAAAGCCGAACAAACTTCTCTGAGAGAAACTTCGTCATTTCTGTGGAGTAGAGTAGTTTCAAGGTGCTCGTACTCATCAGGAAGTGACGCCAACAACATCAAGGCCAAGTCACCATCATCATAAGTTGTATCCATATTTTGCAAATCTGTAACCAACTTATTGAAACTGGTGATATGTTCATTCATCGTGGTACCAGGAACATAGGTGAAGTGAAACAGTCTCTTCTTCATGTACAATTTATTTTGACTGTTTTTCTTCAAAAATTTATCCTCCAGTGCTTTCCATAATTTACTTGCAGAAGTTTCCTTTGTGTATGGATATTTCTGCTCTCTAGCAAGGTAGGATCGAATGGTACCGCAAGCAACACGGTTGATAATTCTCCAATCTTCTTCTCCAATAACATCTGGTTTCTTTTCTTCAATGGCCAGATCTAGCCCTTGTTGAAAAAGGACATCTAGAACCTCGCCTTGCCACATCCCAAAATGTCCGGACCCGTCAAATATTTCGACCGCAAATTTCGCATTTGACACAATTCTTGTCATAAGCGAAGATGCCAATGATGACGTATTGTTGACACTTGATGTAGATTCTTCTTGTTTATTGTCTCCCATCTTTGACACAAATATTATTTAATAGCTGACGACACAAATCAAGATTATTTCCTTTCTGGTGTGGAAGATCAGACTAAGCTGCAACCACAGAGCATACTCAGACAGAACCTTGACTCAGTTACCAAGATAAATCTTTTCTGATGTGGAAGATCAGACTATGCTGCAACCACAGAGCATACTTAGACAGTACCTTGGCTCTGATACCAATTGTTGCGGAAGCCAAATGTATATAGTGTGAATAAGTCACAACTACTATACCAAAAATTATGACAGCCACCAAATAATAAATAAGACAATAAAACAACAATAAAGGGAACACCAGAATTTACGAGGTTCGGCTAATTTTGCCTACTCCTCGGACACAACCAATATTTTATTTCACTCCAAAAATACAAGTGAAATAATACTAAAAAGAGAAGATACAAATGCCTTAAACAGATGAGAAGGCAAATGAGAGGTGTGTTTCAATCCTAAACATTAGGCCTTCTTTTATAGGGGAAAAATCCCCCCCAAACTTAACTCCCAACCAATGTGGGACTTTGGCATTTTGCCAAACTTCAACAATATTTACTAAAGCACTTGGGAAACGATAATTTTTGTACCTACTTCGCAAGTTGGGTATTCACGATCTTCATGCTCCAACTTGAGGGGGAGTATTGAGAGATATAACATAGTTGTAAATATGGTTTAATATTATTTTGTGTTTATTTTAGGAAGTTGTATATGTTTAGGAGACTATAGTAGTGAATGCCTTATTTTCTGCGATAGCTTTTTTAGTTAACAAAACATAAGTTTTGTATATATTAACGCCTGATTATTCAATAGAAGGGACAGAACTTCATTCTCTCTTAAACTTTTATTCTCCAGAGTCCACAATTATCTATTTACAGAAGTTGGGAGACATGATTCCTAATTTGACGGATATCCGTATACCAAATGGCCGCTATATAGCTAAAACTATTTTACTTGGATGGGTAGCTGGGTAAGATTAATTATTAAAAATGCTCTATGCTCAGATGGTAAGCAACTCCACTTCCAACCAAGAGATTGTGAGTTCGAGTCTCCCCAAGAGCAAGGAGGTGGGAAGTTCTTGGAGGAAAGGATGCCGGAGGTCTATTTGGAAACATCCTTTCTATTCCATGATAGGGGTACGGTCTGCATACACACTACCCTTCCCAGACCCCACTAAGAGGATTATATTGGGTTGTTGTTATTGTTGCTCTATGCTTGTATTGTTGTAGTTTGTCGACATATTTGTCCAGAATTCATGTGCTTTTAATTTGGCAGAAATTATATATTCAAATTATATGCACATACATATTCTTCTGTTATGAATTATTTATGACGCTTAATTTTGAAGATAACATCGATCGAAGAAAGAGATATCATATTTTACATTCAAGTAGAATTTTTAAATCATTTAAGAGACTTGATAGGGTGAAATTCTTCTTAAAATTATTGCAACCTTATCAAAGGATTATGGAGAGGGATTAGACATAGTGGGGGCCCTGGGG